>NC_043999.1:5570950-5920950 GCF_902150065.1 Myripristis murdjan | reverse complement strand
TTCTTTCTTTCTTTCTTTCTTTTCTTCCTTTCTTTCTGTTTCAATGGATGCTGGTAATCCCATATACAGCTGACAAGGACTATATAGATTTCACAGCAAACGCTACAGTAAATCCCTTATAGTGATACCATTAAAACGACACTTTCTTTTTTCTTTCTTTCTTTCTTTCTTTCTTTCTTTCTTTCTTTCTTTCTTTCTTTCTTCCTTTCTTTCTGTTTCAATGGATGCTAGTAATATCCCATATACAGCTGACAAGGACTATATAGATTTCACAGCAAACGCTACAGTAAATCCCTTATAGTGATACCATTAAAACGACACTTTCTTTCTTTCTTTCTTTTTCTTTCTATCTTTCTTTCTTTTTTCTTTCTTTCTTTCTTTCTTTCTTTCTTTCTTTCTTTCTTTCTGTTTCAATGGATGCTGGTAATCCCATATACAGCTGACAAGGACTATATAGATTTCACAGCAAACGCTACAGTAAATCCCTTATAGTGATACCATTAAAACGACACTTTCTTTTTTCTTTCTTTCTTTCTTTCTTTCTATCTTTCTTTTTTCTTTCTTTCTTTCTTTCTTTTCTTCCTTTCTTTCTGTTTCAGTGGATGCTGGTAATCCCATATACAGCTGACAAGGACTATATAGATTTCACAGCAAACGCTACAGTAAATCCCTTATAGTGGTACCATTAAAACGACACTTTCTTTTTTCTTTCTTTCTTTCTTTCTTTTTCTTTCTTTCTTTCTTTCTTTCTTTCTTTCTTTCTTTCTTTCTTCCTTTCTTTCTGCTTCAATGGATGCTAGTAATATCCCATATACAGCTGACAAGGACTATATAGATTTCACAGCAAACGCTACAGTAAATCCCTTATAGTGATACCATAAAGTACCACAAGAGTATTATAAGAGATTATTATAGTGATGATACCACAGGAGCTGCGTGGAAATAAAACAGGCCTACCATCAGGTCACTGTAGCTGTTAGTCCCTATTGATATATTATGCAATAGACATATTAAAGGGGTAGACTAGATGGATGGATAGGCTGTAAAATACTATAGGGTGCTTTAAAGCGCCACAGGCGCACCACAACTCCCTACAGGAGCATTTTAGGCTTATCAGTGTGATTGGTGATTAAAGATGTCCTTCAGCCAGCCAGCAACCACCTGTCCTGCTGCAGTGCCCTCAAGCAAAACTCTGAAAGAAGAGAGAACAGATGTACAGCGGCTCAGAAAGGAGAAGCCTAGTAAGGAGACTTGAGTTAAAAAGCATTGGTCTTTGTAGCTGAATTAAGGATTTTTTTTTTTTTTTTTTTTTTTTTACCTACATCAGATAGATAGTTTGCCAGCCAACAAGGACTTGTGCAGGGTGAGAAGGACAATCTTTGCTTTATTTTACATACAGAAACTGCACTGGAAAAGTGTGGATAAAGTGCGCTCTTTATCCACACTTTGCACGCTATGATACTAATCTTATTTAGATGTAAATGCAGTGAAAGACTTTAGAGGGACTAGAAGGCAAGTGTTCAATCCCCATGTTGACAAGTACCCACTGTGCTCAAGTGTCCTTGAGAAAGACACTGAATCAGACAGTGAGCAATGAATGTATTACAAAAAAAAAAGTGCTTTGGTGCTTTATTTTTGGAATTTACCAGCCAGACTTTCAAGCAAGAGCTCTATAGTGAGGCGACCGAGGAGATTTTTAGTCAGAAGTGATCAGTGCGATGGGACAAAATGGGGAATTCTGGTGCAGGTTGAAGTTACCCTGAGTTACGCTTTTAAAGAGATCATACCTCAACCAGAACCAGTTTCATGCCTTCTTATTAGCAAACATCCATCATGCTGAAGTGTCTTGGAGCAAGCAGCTGAATCCCCCATTAGCACTAGGGGGCGCTGTTATGTAACTGTACACTAAAATTCATCCCTACAGGCATCAATAACGTATGACTTCACAAAATCAGTCTCCCATTTATTTATTGCACAAAAGCTGCCTTTCATTGCCGCACACTGTAATTTAATTTACAGTCTAGACATTTAAAGGGGCAGTTCACCCAAAATACAAAAAAAGGTAAGGCAATCTTCCTGCCAAAGAAACTGTATCTATCCTGCCTGGTGTATGAACTCACTCAAATAAATCTGCTGGTGTTTTTCATCTTTGCCCCCAAGGGCTGTGGATTACATCTGGTGTTCTTGTCACTGATTTTGCAAGTTGTAGCTGTTCAGTTTTTCACAGGTGCATTTTTGATGGTTTGAGTTCTGCAAAAAAAAAAAAAAAAAAAATGGGGTCAAGGGAGACAAGGAAGATGACAGCAGACTGGAAACCTCACCAAATCACACAAAAACTACCTGGATGGACCGACTGCAATGGGAGTCAGTAGGGAAATAACTTTTGTTTGTGTTTTTGGTGAACTGTCCCTTTTAAAACAACTCATGAAAAGGTTCTGGTTAAGGATCAGGACATGTCAGAGAAAATACTGAGACCTTTTGTAAAGATTTTCTCTCTTGCCACCGCACCAGGATGACAACCAGGAAGAGTGATGCCTCCTCCATCTTTTGCCTCCATTTATATGATCTAATCCCTGTGATGCCATGATGAGCATAACCTTTGTGGTTTATAGCAGTGAGATGCTCGTTCAAGTTCACAAAATGATTGGATTATCATCAGCTTTTAGTATAATATACGACACTTCCCCTTTAAAATAACTTAGTGATGTCCCCCCTTTGCATCTCTATCACATCAAGCCAGATTCCCCTGCATTGGTGACTAAATTGGTGTTCTCATCCCACTGCGAGGATGATTTTTTTACACATTTACGATCATCAGGGGGACGCTCAGCTTGCAGCGTGTAGAGAGTCGAGTTGGTGTCTTCTCAGAAAATTAACGTATTATTAGAAAGTTATTCAAGCTAACTCAAAGCATGAAAAATTCATTGTTTTTCAATCGTACCACCATGGGCCAGATGGCTCCCGAGCGGCATTGCAGTGCCGCACAATGACATATTGTATTTGTGTGTGTGGGTGGCTGTGCGGGGGTTGTTGGTGGATGAGTAGGGATGTGTGCATGCATGCGTGTGTGTGTGTGTGTGTGTGTGTGTGTGTGTGTGAGTGAGTGGGTGAGGTAATGAAGCACTTCCTCAAACAACTGGGTGATGAAGGTGCCAAAAGCTGACTCCTCAACCTCACGTCCACCACCCTTCATGCACCTGCAGAGCGCTCGCACGTACAGTTTGGAAATGCAGCAGAAGTGGACGGCGAGGGCTAAGAATAAAACCGGGCCTTCTGTTTTGACTTGATTCACTGCTGCGTCATCTCTTCTGTAGGTGTTATACAGTATATGCACCTACAGCACACAGTAGATGCTGTAATCCCAGTGAACACACAGCAAGGATGGCGGGAGTTTGCCTTCCCAACTGTGACCTCTGCTGGCAACAAGTGTTGAGTGATTCGCCAGTAAATGGTAAACCCTGCTGTGGTCACTTTCAAAAGGTCCAGAAATAGAGAAGACAGTGTAGTTAAAGTATTCAGCGGCAGTTCAGCTCTGACAGTCCCATCGGTGGGTTCATCATCAAATGTATGCTGCTTCGCCAAGCTTTCTTCTAAGCCACAGGACTTTATGTGAAACTTTAAAGGACATCCCAAGTTTCCAAAGACACCAAATATGCCCCGCTGAATCACAGGGAAATGTGTATAAAATGCTGCACAAATGTCTAGACATTTTATGTTAAAAGCAATGATACAGCCACAAAATAATGACATCTTGGGTTTGATTTTCCACTCAATCTAAAGCATGATGTAGCTAAAATGACATAATGCAACAAGCAGATACAGAATATACACTATATTACCAAAAGTATTCGCTCACCTGCCTTTACTCATACTATGAACTGAAGTGCCATCCCATTCCTAACCCATAGAGTTCAATATGATGTCGGTCCACCTTTTGCAGCTATTACAGCTTCAACTCTTCTGGGAAGACTGTCCACAAGGTTGAGGAGAGTGTTTATAGGAATTTTTGACCATTCTTCCAAAAGCGCATTGGTGAGGTCACACACTGATGTTGGTCGAGAAGGCCTGGCTCTCAGTCTCCGCTCTAATTCATCCCAAAGGTGTTCTATCGGGTTCAGGTCAGGACTCTGTGCAGGCCAGTCAAGTTCATCCACACCAGACTCTGTCATCCATGTCTTTATGGACCTTGCTTTGTGCACTGGTGCACAGTCATGTTGGAAGAGGAAGGGGCCCGCTCCAAACTGTTCCCACAAGGTTGGGAGCATGGAATTGTCCAAAATGTTTTGGTATCCTGAAGCATTCAAAGTTCCTTTCACTGGAACTAAGGGGCCAAGCCCAGCTCCTGAAAAACAACCCCACACCATAATTCCTCCTCCACCAAATTTCACAGTCGGCACAATGCAGTCTGAAATGTACCGTTCTCCTGGCAACCTCCAAACCCAGACTCGTCCATCAGATTGCCAGATGGAAAAGCGTGATTCATCACTCCAGAGAACGCGTCTCCACTGCTCTAGAGGCCAGTGGCGGCGTGCTTTACACCATTGCATCCGACGCTTTGCATTGCACTTGGTGATGTGTGGCTTGGCTGCAGCTGCTCGGCCATGGAAACCCATTCCATGAAGCTCTCTGCGTACTGTACTTGGGCTAATCTGAAGGTCACATGAAGTTTGTAGCTCTGTAGCAATTGACTGTGCAGAAAGTCGGCGACCTCTTTGCACTATGCGCTTCAGCATCCGCTGACCCCTCTCCGTCACTTTACGTGGCCTACCGCTTCGTGGCTGAGTTGCTGTTGTTCCCAAACGCTTCCATTTTGTTATAATAGAGCTGACAGTTGACTGTGGAATATTTAGGAGCGAGGAAATTTCACGACTGGATTTGTTGCACAGGTGGCATCCTATGACAGTTCCACGCTGGAATTCACTGAGCTCCTGAGAGCGGCCCATTCTTTCACAAATGTCTTGTTTCACAGTCTGCATGCCTGAGTGCTTGATTTTATACACCTGTGGCCAGGCCAAGTGATTAGGACACCTGATTCTGATCATTTGAATGGGTGAGCGAATACTTTTGGTAATATAGTGTATCATCAATCAAATGGAAAAAAAAGTTGTTGTTTTTTTCTATCTTTGAAGTTCCTTAAGGGAAAACTGAGTTCAAGCGGTTCAATGTTGAAATTTTACTGAATTTCATTTTTTTTTTTTTTGTAACACTTAACAATAAGAGTACAACAATTAACATTAGTTAATGCCGTGATAAACATTAAGTAACAGGTAATAAATATTAAGTAACAGTTAACTAACCGTTAACTAATGTGTCTAAGAATCATGTACTAATGCTGTTCATGCTAATATATTAATTTATATGTTATTTAAGGGTTATTGTAGATATTATTAACATTAGTAAATGTCATAATATTCATTAACTAACAGTAAAGTAACTATTACGGCATTAACTAACATTAACTAACATTAACTAACGTTAATTGTTGTACTCTTATTGTAAAGTGTTACCTTTTTTTTTTTTTTTAATTGAAAATGTCAAGACCTTTATCAAGAAAGAGAGAGCCCTTTTTGATTTATTTTGACCTTTTGGATTAGCCCTGTTTTCTAACGATATGAATGAGGACTCCACTATTTAAGATTGTATTTTATTTATATACATATATATATATATATATATATATATATATATATATATATTTATATTTATTTAAAATGATCATCATTGGCTTTGCGGGCTCATCATATTTTTTCCTACAGTTTTCTTTTTTAAGATAATTTTTACTCATTTGCTTTTAATCATATCTTTACTTTTTTTAAAAATAATCTTTGGCCCAACATCAGTGAAGTGAAGTGACACTAAACTGTGGGTTGTATGTGTTGCCATTTGATTGGTTAACATGAAACTCTCAACCCGTTCTCAACTGTTGTTTCATGTGATTGGTTGATTTATTTTACAGTTTGTATTTTAACTGGCTTTAGTATAACTTTGTGTGCCAAAACATGTTTGTTTGAGGCTGCATTTTTTTCCTAGAGGTGTGCCTGGAATTCTTTGATTTTTCAAGCAGACAGTCTAACTATTTCAGACTGAACCTGTTTGTAAAAATATGTTCAGGGTCAGAAAAGCCACATGAAGCACCTCTGCTGTTTTTAGCAATGGTCATACTTTTTTTTTTTTTCTGGGTTGTGTTTCTTATATCAACAATATGGTTTGAGCACAGAGTGAGGAAATACAGCACCAAAGTGGTCATGCCAAAATTGTCATTAAATGTGAAAAATATGATAAATAAACTCCTGACACGGCAAATTTTAGGTTTAGGTTTGCACATTAAGACGTCTCAACCTGACTTATTTCCACTGAATGGGCTGGCAGAGATTCAGTGTCTTTAAGGTCACATGGTCTCATAAAAGATGACAGGACCTTGAGCACAGGTACCTCAAGGACCCATCCTCCACACACACACACACACACACACAGCCACTCACTCCTACGCACCACAATATGAAGGCGCAGTGTGTAACCATGATCACAACATACAATTACATAACTGTGTTTACACCACGTTGCTACTAGAGGCCAGTTTGCTGGACTTCATTACCATATTATGCCCGGAGGGATAAATTCTCCTGCATCTTAACCGAATTTACAAGGCAGCAATTATGATCAATTAAAGCCAGCATCAAAATTACGCCTCTCTCAACCACAGCAAATAAGAGGGTCATATTCAGTCTCTATTCTGACCCTCTGGGCCTATGTCCAGTATTACTACCACTGCTAGAAAAAGATATTTTGGTTTGTGTTAAGTAATTCTTAAGATGTTATACTTGAAAACTGACGAGTTCAGTTCAAAGTGGTGAGATAAATGTTGTTAAATTAATCACTTGTGCATGTTTTGTACCATAACAGTTTTTTTTTTTTTAGTGAATAAATTATGGTGAAATTAAAGTATTCCTCGGTTTTCTGGGGAGCCTCTGGAAGCTCCTCAAGGACCCCTGGGAATCCTTGGACCCCTGTTTGAAAACCACTGCCTCAGCTAAGCATGATGGACTTCTGCACCGTTTGCTGTGTTTTAACTTCTCTCATGCTTTAGAGCACATGAAGAAATAGTTAAATATGAGCCAAAAATGAGCCAAAACTGCATAGTTTAGACTGCTCAGTATCAGAAAACTACATTTGTCTTCTTATACAAATAAAATCACGCATTTGACGTTTTGAAGAACCCATCACAGTTTAATCAAACGTTAAACATGAAAGCAGCATTCTACTTTTTTCTGCTCTACTTTATTCCACTCGCAGCGTTTAGTAGAGCGATGGCCAAAGTTATGTTGTTACGCTTATGTGGTGAAGTTCCTGTTGCCGTGGTCAAAAGTCCTTCTCTGTCTTTCACTGCTTCCTCACATTGCAGTTGTACATCACTTAATTCTAAGTGATGTACAACAAAATCACGGCATGCTTCCTCATTTCATTTCCACAACAGACTGCCATAAAAAAAAAAAAAAAAAATTAAACTGTCTCTGATTAGGTATCTCGAGTGCACTGTAGCTCAATGGTAGAAAATTGCCAGCCTTGTGGTTCTCACTGTGATCATCTAAACAAAATAATGGATGAATTAATGGCATATAATTTAAAGTGGTAATCTGAAAAGAGGGGGTGGTGGTGGTGGTAGCATCAGCATTTTAGCAGAAAGCAGCACAAAGGAGGGTGTTGATTTCAGTTCTTTTATGCAAATTTTAAGCATCCAATAGTTTAAAAAAATCATTACTGAACTGATGAGGTTCTTAAAAGCGAAAGTGGCATTCTTGTACAGAAATAAGGCATGTTTAAGGCATGTATCTAGTCTAATCGCTTTTAGTCAGATTAAATCTCTTCTGACTTACTTAGAGCTGTGTGAATGGGGTTGTTTTTTCAATTAAGGTTGCTGAAACATTTTTGTACTTCTTTTTAATTATCTATGTATATTTTATAAAAACATTTTGTAAATATGTATATTCACTTTTCCATGTTATCCCTTGGATTATGGTGTCTGAGGGTGCAGACAAAATCTGTGTATCGATCTATCTAAATTGTTTTGTAACTTTGTGTACTTTTATTGAGTATTTTTTAAATCTATATTACTTGTTTTGCTTTTATGATAACTTTTTTTTTTTTTTTTATGTATTGTAATCAGGGCATCTCGTAAAAGAGACCAGGCTCTCATTGGCCTTTCCCTGTGTAAATAAAGGTTATGATGAGCATGTTTATCTATAATGTATGTTTAAGCGTGAAGTTTTTATATTGTAATGCCACTTTGATCTGTTGTGGTGTTTAGAGTGTGTTCATTGTTTTCTCAGGCTGAGTAGACGGCTGAGAACAGGAACTGAAGGACTCATCTGAAACACTCATAACTGAACTTCTGAGGAGGAACTGAGCCAGATCATAATTACATCCAGACTGGGAGAAATACATTTATTTTATTAAAATGAATGGTAGCATGCTCGGTGTTTCAGTGTTTCACATACAAGAGCATCATCCTCAAAGACCCGCATCTTCATCATCACCTTTATTTATTCATGGATGGGCCGACTGCGAGCTGTCTCTCTTCTTCAGTGACACCCTGATTATAAGAAGTTCAAACGTTCAAGGCACAGACACAGATATCGTCACGCCATTTTCAAATGACAGACATGACTCGAGCTCACAGGGTGCATTTACGATGCGCCTGCAAAGTGTCAGGCAAAAGGTGGCTATCATGATCCACTGTCTAATTTTGGCAAGCTCTGTACAGTATTTCATCTGCGAGGGGCAAAGTATCTAAAAGTGAATCTTCTGAGCAGTGTGTGTGTGTGTGTGTGTGTGTGTGTGTGTGTGTGTGTGTGAGAGAGAGAGAGAGAGAGAGAGGTAGGAAAGAAGACAGAGGGAGAGATTGACACCTCAGAAGTTATTTTGAATTTTGCAATTTTAATTTGTGCTCTTTTCATAACATGGTTTCTGTTTAACCCTATAAAGCCTGAACTATGACAGAATTGGCAGAAAATTCCATTTTTTAAAAAAAATTGAACCGTTTATTTAGTCCTATAACAAAATACATTAAAAAAATTTAAAAAATATGTTATTACACAACCTTTCTGGTGTATGATATATGATATGTACTTGAAGTGCCAATGGTATGGTCCAGGGTGAACAGGGGAAGTGTTCAAAGGTATACAACAGTATTTTGGTCAAGTATTGATTAAACTGAAAACGAAAAACGGATTTGAAAATGTGTATCATATATGATACAAATGGCTTTATGGGGTTAAAGTCATATGACTTCTGGCAAAGAGCCAGAAACGTTTCGCAAGCTGGAGGTTCCCAGCCACCTTGTTCAAAGTGAAAGTGGCACAGATACTGAAAGGACAACAAAAAACTAAACTTGGGAGGCTTGGAGGGCTTTGAAAGAATCATGGGGCACTTTATTTTAAAATTTGAAAAGCATTTGACAGCATTATTTTCTGCTCCTGACTTTTGCTCAGCACATAGGGTAGCATATGGCGCAGAAAAGGGGAGATAAGTCTGGAGATGATCTGCATCCTACTGAGTGCACTCCTCTGGTTTTGTAATTAATTAATGATCTATAAATGATTTGTAAAATTAACCCTATAAAGCCTGAACTATGAAAGAATTGGTAGAAAATTCCAATTTTTTGAAACGGAACCCTTTAATATATATACATATATACATATACATATATAAAAATTCAAAAAATATATTATTACATGACCTTTCTGGTGTATGATATATGATATGTACTTGAAGTGTTAATGGTATGGTCCAGGGTGAACAGGGGAAGTGTTCAAAGGTATACAACAGTATTTTGGTCAAGTATTGATTAAACTGAAAACGAAAAACGGAATTGAAAATGTGTATCATATGTGATACAAATGGCTTTATAGGGTTAAAGGAATGAAAGGCTGCCTTCCTCCCTGTCTCTCTCATGAATTTCACCCCCACCAAATACACCAGGGCAGCCCAGAAAATCAGCCTAGGACAAACTGTGCAGGCTGACAGTTCAGCTAAACCAATCCGCTAAAGGGAGCTATGGATAATTCTTGCATGTTACCAGTCTAGTCTTGGTGCACAATTCTTCAGCAAAAAGTTACAAATGGTCCAATAACAAGTGAAGACATGTCTAGCACTCTGAAAAGCTTGGAGAGATACAAATAAACGACATATTTTTTTAAATGCTACCACATTTGTCAGTCCTACATGTTTGTAGTTAGGAGTTTGTGATAGAAAATTATGCAGTGTGGCATTATCATGGCGTATGGCTAAAAAATTATGCTATCTAAAAAAGAAAAGATTATCATTGGTTACTCCATACTGTCTTCATGGTAACTGCATTGTGAAATTGCAGGGAAGGGAAGGGGAAAGTGCTTCTTCGTCATAGTGGGAGGCACTTGAGTCCAGCATGGATTCTGGCTACAAACATTGCCGAGGTGGAGAAAAGTTGCTATTGGTTCATATCATTTCATTTCAATTCCAGTCTCCAGAATCCTCAGGATGTTCATAGGGCCAGAAATCACATAGTGCAAGTTTAAAACAATTTACCATGTTCCCAAATTTCCTGTTTGTTTGTTTTTTTTCACTCTCCTTTTTCACAGCTCCGTTGGTATGAAATGACTATGTTAAACTCTCATTTCCTCAGTGTCATGAGTCAGCAAACAACTTTAACTCCCCGCGACTCGTCCGTAATGGGAACTGTCAACCAAGATAGGCGTACTACTTTCATTTCCCCATTTGTCCCACATGACAGAAATAAAGTGTAATAAAGCAGAGGACAAAACCTTAATGACTTACTGGGTGTTTCAGAGGAACAGTTTCACAACTGCTGAGGAACAGCTGTGTCAAACAAAAAATATACAATTCAGGGTGGACATGCAGTCAAGGATTACTTCCCTCATCCTTTTGTAGAACAGTAAGTATTAGAAACTTTTTTTGGTTTGTTTTAACGTTCAGTATGTATTGATTAATAAATGTTAGAACAGTATTTATTGATTACTTCCCTCATCCTTTTGTAGAACAGTAAGTATTAGAAACTTTTTTTGGTTTGTTTTAACGTTCAGTATGTATTAATTAATAAATGTTAGAACAGTATTTATCACTTCACTGCACGTTTATATACAGTGCTGTGAAAAAGTATTTGCCCGCTTCCTGATTTCTTATTTTTTTTTTGCACATTTGTCACACTTAAATGTTTCAGATCATCAAACAAAGTTTAATATTAGACAAAGATAACCAGAGTAAATACAAAATCCAGTTTTTAAATGATGATTTCATTTATTAAGGGAAAAAAGCTATCCAAACCTACCTGGCCCTATGTGAAAAAGTAATTGCCCCCCTAACCCTAATAAGTGGTTGTGCCACCCTTGGCGGCAACAACTGCAATCAAGCATTTGTGATAACTGGCAATGAGTCTTTTACATTGCTGTGGAGGAATTTTTGCCCACTCTTCTTTACAGAAATGTTTTAATTCAGCCAAATTGGAGCGTTTTCGAGCATGAAAGGCCTGTTTGAGCTCATGCCACAGTATCTCAATTGGATTTAAGTCTGGACTTTGACTAGGCCACTCCAATCCGTGTATCATTCGTTCTTTCTATTTTCAATTGCCAATCAAAAATTAAAAAATGAAAAAGTGACTGGTTATTTTGTTATTTGTTTTTTAATCTAACACCAAAATCCAAATATGCCTGGTTTTTCATAGTTCAATTTTAGGCTCGGATCAAAAATACGAAATGGAAAAACGGGAATCAGGACTGAATTTGATTTTATTATTTAATTGGTCCGGTTTACTTGACCCAGAAGTTTGGTAATGAGCGGTAGCTCACAGCAGATCACAGCAGCCAGGTGCATTCAGTCCCGCCACCCTGATCACCGCCACCATGGATAGTTATTACGTGTTGTTTCGAGGACCAAAGCGTGTGACTAAAAGAAGAGGACATGACAACCGAAAAAATCAGCTGAGCTTCTTAACAATGATGGGTAGTAGCTCCGGAGACCTTCTTAACCGATCTGGGAAACCCAGCCCTTTTCTGTGAAATTGCACAGTGGCGGTTCTGCCTATGTTGCCGCCCTAGGCGAAATTACTGGCTTGCGCCTTTCCATGTTACTACTCCTACCGCGGCGCCAGTCGGCCGCGGCATCAGGCGGGCCAGCCGCAGCACCGGACGGCATCAGGCAGGCCGACCGCGGCACCGGACGGTACCGCGCCCACCCGCTTTGGTCCTCGAAACAACACGTAGCCTAATAACTATCCATGGTGGCGGTGATCAGGGTGGCGGGACTGAATGCACCTGGCTGCTGTGATCTGCTGTGAGCTACCGCTCATTACCAAACTTCTGGGTCACGTAAACCGGACCAATTAAATAATAAAATCAAATTCAGTCCTGATTCCCGTTTTTCCATTTCGTATTTTTGATCCGAGCCTAAAATTGAACTATGAAAAACCAGGCATATTTTGGATTTTGGTGTTAGATTAAAAAACAAATAACAAAATAACCAGTCACTTTTTCATTTTTTAAATTTTTGATTGGCAATTGAAAATAGAAAGAACGAATGATACACGGATTCACTCCAAAACCTTCATTTTGTTTTTTGTTTTTTAAGCCATTCAGAGGTGGACTTGCTGGTGTATTATGGACCATTGTCCTGCTGCATAACACAAGTGCGCTTGAGTTTGAGGTCATGAGCTGATGGCCAGACATTGCCAAATGACAAATATGCAAAAAAATAAGAAATCAGAAAGTGGGCCACTTGTCATCGAGATGTGTGGTTAAATGGAACTGGCCTCACATGCACTCAGTTATGTTTTTCTCTGTACATTAAATGCACATACAGCACACTGCACATCAAGGAGGCTAATATTTATTAGGGTTGGGAATCTCTGGCATGAGGCCGATTCAATACATATCTAGATACACGGGTTACGATTCGATTCAAAAACAATATATTTTTAATACAGAACGATTTGATACGGTTTAAGAATGATACGATTCGATACGGTGTAAAAACAATACGGTAGTTAACATTTGTTGATGTAGACCGGGTAGCACTAAACGGTGATACCCAATTTCTATAATACAGTGCCTCAGCGGAGTCAGCACCACGGACAGTACCTGTGAGATTTTCCACGGAGATGTGCGGCTATAAATCTGTTCCTGTTTGTCATCAGTTATTAATTAGCCTATTAATCGTTATTAATTTGTTTAGTCTTTATGAGTTGCCTAGGCCATTGATTTAATTAATTTGTCAATTTGTTTGCATCTGTACATTGAAATGAACATTTAATCTGTTAATCAACACATCTGTGAAAACTGTCGTCTTTATTTCAGAGGTAAATTGATAACAGCCTGAAAAGGTGATTAGCAAAAGCCCCCGAAAGGTATGGGTTGAAATTATATAACTCTGTTCAGCCTTAATGTCACTGGTTACTGTCGTTATTTTTGCTGCTAAGCCACATTAATCGGAGCTGACTTTAAATTGGAGTGACACTCCCCCAGCTGAAATAAAACATCTGCCGGTGAGTTTATGAAAAGATAGATGTTTGCCGACACTGGAAAGCAGTAACCTATATTTAAATATAATTGTTAATATAAGTTGGTTGTAGATAAAGATCAGCTGCTGTCACGGCACCTGTTAAATTAAAAATGACCGAGAAGTCGGCAGAAGTATAACTATCAGTCCAGGAAAACAATTTTTTTTTTTTTTTTTCCAGCGGATATTCTAGTTACAACATGATTCAGCTAGCAAAGCAGTTTTGTGTTGCTATGTGTGGTATTTATTCAGTTTCGGGGTACTTTGCCTGCTAAAATAATTCATAGGGGGTACTTCACTGACAAAAGTGAAAAAAGTGAGAACCACTGTGTTAAATTATTATTTGTTTTAAAAATAAAAATTACTTATCAAACAGACCTAACAATTCAACAACCAATGAATGAGCAGGACTATGCCTGTGGTAACATAGACTGAATATGAAAAATAAGCCGAGCACGCGCTATGTGAAAGCCCCTTAACGTTACGGAGCATGCGCGAGAGTCCTTTCGTGAGCTCTCGCGTTGTTTAGAGATGAAGACTGTAAAGCCTCACGCAACCGACTCCTAGTCTCACGATATCGGATCCACAACTCTGCAATCGATTCATCTAAGGATTCATGGCTGATTCTTATCGAAATCGGTTATCCGGTCATATTGGTTAATCGTTTCCAACCCTAATATTTATGACAGTGGTCTCAGATCCTCAGAATTTGTGCATATTTATTTGTTGTTTGTCACCGTTGTTGATTTTTTTTCTTTTTTTACTTTACTTTTTGGATCTACAGGATTGGACTATTCAACAGCTGGGGCAAGGAATCGACAAGAAGCCTCACTTTCTTGTTTGTTGGATATCACTCTTGGTGTTCTGTATCAAAGATTTCAAAAAAGGAAGGCTGTGAAACAACACGAGACAAAAATGACGCGGTCAAGAGAAGCTAAATTTTTTCAGTTAAGAGCTCTTTTCTGCCTGCTGAGTATCACCGGGTTTGCTGTTCCTGTCACAGCTTACACACTGAAGAGGTGCCGAATAAGTCGCAATAAGGCCATATGTACAGAAAGTCATTTAACAAATATTCCGCAGGACATTCCAGCCAGAGTGATAGGTTTTGACTTGTCCAAAAACAGAATTTCAAAGATAAAAGTATCAGACTTCAAAGATCTAAAAAATTTGAAAACTTTATACTTGATAAAGAACAACATTTCTGTGATAGATAAAGGTGCTTTCACCCATCTGATTGCCCTGCAGGTGCTGAATCTAAATACTAATTCTCTTACTGAAGTGGAAGATAATCTCTTTGATGGTTTGAGCAACCTCACAGAGCTACGCCTGGCTAAAAATCACATCCAAGCAGTAGCACCGTCCGCATTTCAGTCCCTGACCAACCTCAATTTTCTGGACTTAGGTAACAACAAGCTGCATTCCTTAACACAAGTTAAGTCTATCTTACATTATTTGCCACATCTACAATATCTGTGGATTGGAGGAAACAATTTTTCCACTTTTCAGTCATCTGACTTTTCAAGCAAATCAACAAAACTCCGCGAGCTTGATTTGTCTGGTAATTCTAATCTGAAGGTCTTTAACCTCACCACAGATATCTTCCCCAACCTCACTAGTTTAAACCTCGGCCACTGTGGCAAAACAAATTCCATGATCTGGGAGGTGCACAATAAGACTTTCCTTGGAAGAGTGTCCAATCTTGATATTAGTGGGCTTAACATGTCGTTGGAGGGAATGAAAACATTGCTGGAGAGCCTGAACTCCTCGCTAATTTCTCTGAGGATGAGTGCAATGCGAAGAAATGTCCAAGCGCTTATCAACATTTCCTGCGGAATTCCCTCGCTGTCCAAACTGGAACTCAGATCTAATGGCTTCAAGGCTGTCACTCAAAATTTGTTTCACTTGTGTGTCAGTGTGTCTGAGTTAGACTTGGCAAGTAATCAGATACGATGTCGCTCTGATAACTGCTTCAGATCTCTTCGACAATTGAGGATACTGAATCTGAAAAGTAACAGGCTTTCATCTGTTCCATTTGCCACAAGGAATCTACCCACCCTTGAAGAACTGGATCTCAGCTTTAATGAGATCAGTGCACTTGGTTGCCAAGATTTTGCCAATCTAACAACGCTCAGAAAGCTCAGTATTCGTCAAAATATGATCTCATCTCTAAAAGATTGTGCTTTCAAGGATTTACGCCAATTGCAGGTCCTACGGCTGAATAACAACTACATTTCCAACTTGAATGGTGCTTTCAAAAATTACTTGCCAAATCTTATAAGCCTGACTTTAAACAAAAATCGCCTCACTATCATCAGAAAGGGGACCTTCGCAAGCCTACAGTCACTACAGAATTTGTCATTACATGAAAATCAAATAAATCGCCTTGAACCTGGGTCTTTCATTGGATTGACCAATCTAACGATCATTCAGCTGCAGTCTAATAACCTTACTAGGTCTCAAATAAATATAAGTGTTTTTGGTGCTCTAAAAAATTTAAAGACGCTACATTTGATGGAAAATCACATTAAATATGACACAGAGGATAAAATAGTCGATCCCCCATTTTCTCAGCTGTCTAAACTGGAGACATTGCTTATTTTTGCACAACACTACAGACTTAAATCTCATCTACCACAAAACCTACTGCAAGGCTTGACAAATTTATTAGTATTTCGTACCAGGAATATTGAGATTCTATCTTTGCACCCAGACACATTTAATTACACACCACTGCTAAAAGAACTTGACATTAGCTCAAACGAACTTACAGATATCCCTGCACAATTGTTTTCTCAGATTAAAAATCTTGAAAAACTCTACGTGTCTAGGACAAACCTTCGCTCTCTAGATTTCCTCGTAAATGCCAACCTTACCAAGCTACGGTTCTTGCAGGTGAGAAAGAATGCGTTTTCAGTGATCAGTGAGGAGCAATTGCAGTCTCTCCCGGCTCTGGATTATCTGGACATGCAGGGCAACAGTTTCACCTGTAACTGTGATAACGCCTGGTTCCTCCAGTGGGTGAAAAACAACAACCAAACTCAAGTTTATGATGCCTATAACTTTGAGTGTAACTATCCCCATGCCCTAAAAGGTATGAAGCTGTTGAATATTGATTTCCACACCTGTTCAGTGGATATTGGCTTCATCTGCTTTATGTCCACCTCATGCACGGTTATCCTGTTTCTGTTGGCATTCTTTACATACCATTTCCTAAGATGGCAGCTCGTCTATGCCTATTACCTCCTCCTGGCTTCTCTCTTTGACAAAAAGCAGAGGAATAAGCAAACTTCTCATCAGTATGATGCCTTTGTCTCCTACAACATCCATGATGAGCCCTGGGTCCTCAGAGAACTGTTGCCAAAGCTGGAGGGCGAACAGGGCTGGAGACTGTGCCTGCACCATCGAGACTTTCAGCCAGGTAAGGTTGCCTTTGCATCTGCCATTTACTCCTTGAACTCCGATTTCCCCTTAAATTTCCCCTTACATAGTTTCAAAGTTTGAAAAATAATAAGAGCTCCTTCAGGGATCAGTGAAGCCTCTCAAAAGTAGCAAATGTAAATGCAGCTGTTTCTGAAGTCCACATAAGTCAAATATCTAAAGTGTGTCAGAATAATTAGTGCACTTGTAATGACAGCAGCTGCAAAAGTACTTCCCTAATGTCTGTCCAGATCATGGTTATCTGACTGACTTCTTAAATATAAAAAGGAACTTCCCCGAGTGCTGGCTGTCTTTCCAAGAAGTGTGAATATTGTAAGGGGAAGTAACCGGCACTGTGACTGTATGTTGCTTGAGCAAAAATCATCTGTCTGTAAACTGGTGATGCAATGTTGGGTGTAAATGTCACCTGGGGGTGGGGGGGGATCATATTTACACACAAATGAGACCCAGTGTGGGTGTTCTCATGTTGCATTGTCCTTAGTATTCCAGAAGGTGTCGCTGTCTAGCTATGTATGGCATGATCAGTATATGTAGAGATAACATTTTATGGTCTTATTATTGACCCTTTGTACTTCCCTTTATTCCTCTGCAGGGAAACCCATCCTGGACAACATCACCGATGCCATCTATCAGAGCAGAAAGACCCTCTGTGTGATCAGTCGGCGGTACCTTGAGAGCGAATGGTGCTCCAGAGAGATTCAGGTGGCCAGGTAATGACCTGAATACAATAGAATACAATAGAGTACAATAGTGTCATTGTCCTGACAAAGCAGGGAAATTATCTTTGTTCCCACCAAAGGCTGTAAAAACATGACATTTTCTTTTCATCACAGCATCACATCAATTAAAATACAAAACCCAGAAATGCTGAGGGATTAGTACAGTTTCTTAATTAATTTGGTTGCACTAGGAACAAAAGATCCTTTTTAGATGTTTTTTTTTTCTTTTTTTTCTTCCAGGTATGCTCTGTAGTGTGGCCCTGAGGGTAGTAATTCAAACTTGTAGTGGAGGGGGTGTTGGGCCCGATAATAATGAGCAGAGCTTTTCTGTGTACAGCTTTATTACTGTACAGGTTCTCAAGTGACCTTTGCTAATGAGCTGCTTTTTTCCAAGCTGTTTTGACTATCCTGGCCTTCTAACAAATGCGAGCTTATTTTTTGCTCGCATTTGTTAGATTTCCATACCAGATGGAAAAATTAAAGGATGTTTCAGGCTGGCGTGCACTCTTTTTCCACATTTTACATTAAGCTATGATTACACTGGCTATACTTACACATTAGCCAGACCTGAGTTAAAGACTATTAATACATTAAGATGTTAAGCATGAACCTTTGTGGCCATGAATAACCCAGGTAACATAATATTCCTGTATACCTGTGGGAAATATGTTCACTGGCATGTCACCTCATCCACAAATCATAAAAACTGCCAAAAGACACCGAAATCATGATGAGAAATATCCAAAAACAGCCGTTTGTACACCACCAGATGACTCCGAGAGGTCTTGTGCTCTTGTGTCATTTTGCACACACAATTAAATTTTTGGAGGGATGTGTATGCAAACTCAACCACAATGGTGCCAATTTTTTTTAACACATTTTCATGCCAGGCTAACCCCTCCAAGATGGGAGCCAGGCATCTTCGTTTCACATAATCAGATAATGGGCTTAGCCTGGTTACTGTAACTGTGAGATGCCCCCAAAGCTAGGCGAGGCTGTGATCAGATAGGATGCTTTTTGTCTCCTCCAACACAAAGACAGAGCCATGTTAGGCTTGCACAATAATGTTCACATAATGAAGTAAACCCTGCAGGATTCTAGACTCTTGCTCTCCGACTTACATAAAAAGAAAAAGCCTGGATGAGTGCACGTTATCTGACTTGTCAATCCTGTAGATCAGGGGTGTCAAACTCATGCCATGGAGGGCCAAGAGGCTGCAGGTTTTCATTCCAACCAACAACTCCACCAGGTGATTTCACTGATCACCCTACTTCCAAACAGAGAGGCGGGACTAATCAGTGAAATCACCTGGTGGAGTTGTTGGTTGGAATGAAAACCTGCAGCCTCTTGGCCCTCCATGGCACCAGTTTGACACCCCTGCTCTAGATGCTTCCAGGGATACGTCAGCTGTTTCATGTAAATGGACCACAAACAAATCTATAAATCTATAAACATTACATTTTCAGAAATGACTGAAACCTTTAATGAGTCTAGATTTATCCTCACATCACACGGGCTGATCCAGGAGTGATTCCACTCTTGAAACATAGCTGATCTTTGGTTACTGAGGAATGTGTCTGAAGCCCAGTATGATCCTCCGTAATGTCTCACGGGACTAAGTGTATTTTTACATCCAGCTGAGCTCCTTATTTCACCAGCTTTCCTGCGCTCGTCAGTGTAGCCAGTGACTCTCATCCTGCGGGATAAACGGTGTTGTCTCCTGTCCGTCCAGCTTCCGTCTGTTCGATGAGCGGAAGGACGTGCTGATCCTGGTGTTTCTGGAGGAGATCCCTGGCTGGCAGCTGACCCCTTACCACCGCATCAGGAGGCTGCTGAGGAGACGGACCTACCTGAGCTGGTCCCGTGCCGAGGAGCACCGCGGACTGTTTTGGGAGAAACTTCGACAGGCTCTGGAGACCAAAGAGGATCCAGTGCTGCAAAGCAAAAGCCGGAGACACCAGAGGGACCATGGTATCTTTGCAGAGAGCTGATAGAGTGCTCGATCTATCCACTGTCCTCCATAAGAAGTCGTATCATCTGGTGTCAGGTCTTAACTTTCTTAAAACGTAAACTTAAACTTAAACTTAAAAAGTAAAAAAAAAAAAGTGTGCCCATCTGATGAGATAATCCCACTTGTTTCCAATTCTAATCAGCTTGTTTCTGGACTTTTCTTGATCCAAGTGCAATTTTTTGACACTTGACACTCTTTTTTTTATATCTTTTTTTTTTTTTTTTAATATCTTTTTAAAATATTTTTGCAGTCATTTAAAGAAATACTTATCACGAGACTACAGTATATAACCATGATTTCTATCAGTGATTCAAGAATTATTTTGCCAGGTGCTGAGATTTCTGTTGTTCTCGTTCTGCTTTGAACCCTGGCTGTTTTGTTTGGTGTGCATTAATGAATGTACCATTTTAACGTATTTGTTCATTATTGTGCATTGTTCATTATTCATTATCAGGACAAATCCTGAAAAGAGCATTCTCTTCTTTGCAGAAAAAAAAAACAAAAAAAAAAAAAACAAAAAAAAACAAAAACAAAACAAAACAAAACAAAACGATTACGCTATTAAGTAGGAATAGGCTACTTAAGTTTTAGTTTTACATTCTTGGCTCAGCAATGTTATTATACTGTAACCAATCAATCACCTCCCATAATTTCTTGTAGACCTCCTCAAAATCAAGTAAGGTTGTTGATTTTTTTATATAATAAAACAAAATCATGTTCAGAGTTACAGTGAAATAGACTATTATTTAAACATATTGTCTTCATATTTCATCTTTACTGAGATGAGTTGTGTTGAAAGATGCAAAAGAACAAGGTATGTTTGAGAACTGATTGAATTCAGTCAGAGACACTTGTATTCTTAAAGAAAATATTTTATTATATTCTTTCACAACATTTGTTACAAGAATAATCTCCCCTTCCACTGCCTCCTACAGGATCTTATTATGGGAAAAGTATTCATGGTTGCCAAAAGCTAAAGACAAATCATTCTTACACATATGAATTACACATATGATGTCAGTTTGCATCATCGCTGTTTTGAAAAAGTACAGTCGCACAATATGACTTCCACCTGAGCACATTTCACCTGATTCTTCCCGAATTAAAGAAAAAATATTAAAGGAGGTGAAAAAGGCTATATCTCTGGCCATGTTGAGAGCAGCAGCTACACAAAAGGAGAGCCAGTTTGTGGAGAAAGAAAGTTATGATGTCGTTTATGTGGATTTTTAAAATTGTATCTATTTTATTTATCTTTATTTTTATCTTTAGCCACGAAGGTCCCACTGAGATACAAGTTTTATACCTCAGTTTTACCATAAACTTGCAAATAAATATTTTAGATTGACAAACAGCATATGAGTAATTCATGCAACAGTTTCAACAGGATCAAAACATTATTTGTCACTGCTGACTGCTATACATTTTTTTTTTTTTTTTCTGAAGGGTTGGGCCTTTGCCTCCCTATTTCATTGAACACAAAAATATTTTGTAATACTTTCTGAAAACCATGTTTTCATGTTTGTTTGTTTTTTTCAAATAACTGTAGCTACAGTCCACGTGTATTAAGAATACTACACTTCCTGTTTATAAAACAGAACAAATAGACATGAAAGTCCCCAATATTATCTTTTGCAATCTTGCAATACAGGTGCTTAGACTTAAAGATGCATGAAAGTACCACATTATGTAGATACAAAGATATACAATCTATGATAAATTAAAAAAAAATAATAATAAAATAAAAATCACAAGAGGATCCAGGAGATTTCTCTTTTCAGACGTGAGCTTTCATCCTCCTTGCACTGTGGGAAAAGACAATGTGCATTACAACTGTGCAGCAAGTAGTTACAGGTACAATCAGGCTACAGAAATTAAAAAAAAGAGACTCAAATGCATAAAACATAAAGGACGAGTACAAACACACCACATAAATGGGAAATATGGCTGTACTCACTTCAAGCACTTGATCCCTCTCATAACCCAGGGCTCATTGGGGTTTGCACACACAAACTTGTTCTGAATGTTGAAACTGCGTGACACAGAAAACAGTGAAGGATGAACACACGTGAACGCACTCAGTGACTTCCCAGGAACATTTCACCTTAAATAGCTTTAGTCAGGTGAAATGTTCTCCCATGACTTTTCCTCAACCTACTTCTCTATGAGCGAGTGGAGTTAGATATTCAAAATAATGCAATGATTGATTTTCCTGTGGCATTTCTAACCTAGAGGAATATGGAGAGTGCTCTAATACATAATGTATGTATAACACTGGGACAATACAATGGAAGTACATGGAAACTGTGCAAACTAAAATACATACAAAATCACTTGTTGCCTTCTTGGATGATGAATCATTTTGGCTGACTAATTTGCTATTGAATCCACAATTCACAGCTCATAATTCAGTTTAGTATACAAGTATAATGCAAGCAAGTAATGAGTAAGTTTAGTTTTCATTTGTCTTACTTGCATTGCTGTTCACGTTCATAAATACATTGTGTAATAGAAAGGCTTCCACTAGGAACTTGATTAAAGCCACTGCAAAGCTGCGGTTTTCCAGTGTGCAGCCTCTCTGAATCAGGGCGGAGGATTTTCAAAATTAATAAGCTGAAAATCTCCCTTCCATAAAAAAAAAGGCTGTTAACCACATTTCAGCTCTATCTAAATTCTGCAGACCTTCAGAACTGCAGTTTCAGCTGCAGCGCACACGTTATCAGATACAAGCACATGGAGGCACTTCAGATGGGATCCAATGGGGTTTGGATGAGTTTACTCACATAACAGCACTGATGTCACAGGAGCCATTGATAGTTTGGATGCTGTAGTTCATCAGCTGCTTGCATCGATAGACACGCCTTGTGTAGCTCAGGCAGCAGCTTGCTGCAAACACACAAACACACACACACACACACACACATAAACATCACAAAAACTGCATGCAATGGCAGCACCGAGTGGCAGAAATAGGTAAATGTTTGTGACACTAACAGCCACAGGTCATGTAAAGTAATGGCATTTACATGACAAACAAAAAAATGCCTAGAAACACCTGACTTTACAATAAGAAAAAAAGCACTATCATTTAATGAGGATGGGAGCAGCAGGTGAACCAGAATACTACACTGCACTGCGTCACTCGATCGATGCCGAGACACTCACCTGACTGTGTGCTGCCAGTGAAGGTGGCGAGGATGAGGAGGGAGCAGAGGGCTGCCAGGACACACAGTTTGCAATTCGCCATGGTTCCTCTTCAGCGGTTGGTTTGATTGCTGTGCTGTGCTGTGTGTGAGTGTGTGTGTATGTGTGAGCGTGTGTGAGTTTGTAGGTGAGGCTCCTGGCTGGTGACGCTGCGAGTGTGACTGCAGCAGAGTGTGTCCATTCCTTAAGTAGGACGCGGCTGGGATTTTCCCCTGACGCGCCAGTTGTGTAATGCACTGTGTTTTTGACTTGAATGGAAGCCAACAAACTGGAGAAGGGAGAGGGATCTGCTGATGTAGCTTAACCTGTGTGTGTGTGTGTGTGTGTGTGTGTGTGTGTGTGTGTGTGCTGTTATGTGTCCAATCACAACTAAGTCCCATTCATGCAGCGGATGGTATTACATTGTGCTGCAACAGTGCTCTGCCTCTGGTGTCAGGTTTAAAGTGTGCATATACTCTTTTATTTCTAAACTTATACACGGCAAAAACACCCAGCTTAAGTTATTTAGTCCATTATTCACTATTAAAGTCTTGTTTTTCTTAAAAAAAAAAAAAAAAAAAACTGCCAGTGGGTTAAAGATGAGACAATGCCACTTGTTCCCGATGCTGATCGACTTGTTTCCAGAATCTTCTCAGATTTCTCGATGTGTCACTGACTTCATTATAGTGGACTGACCTGCTTTGCTCAGTCTTGTTTCAACATATTGCTACAACTGCAAGTCAGACTGTGCTGGGAACCAGTGGGAGTATCTCATCCCACTGGGAGATTTTTTCACATGTTTTAAGAAAAACAGGGAACTACATAAATGACTTGTTGTAATGGTTATTTTGCAGTGTGTCCTCACATGGGCACAACGATGAGAAAAATGTTTGATGTGAGGGTTTGTTTCTTGTTTTAAAGATTAAAATAAGGATTCAGTTTCATTTAGTGTAAGTAGTGAGAGTTTTCATGGTAACACAAGTATGCATGCATGTGTGTGTGTGTGTGTGTGTGTGTGTGTGTGTGTCTGTCTTTTTCTTTACTTCCTTGTGCATGTTATTCATCAACTTCCTTGGGCCAGACAAGGTGGACTCTCACTGTGTGTGTGTGTGTGTGTGTGTGTGTGTGTGCGCGCGCGCATGTGAGTGGGAGTGTGTCTGCACATTCTGTCTTTCAAATAAGATGGAAAATGAAAATGATCCCTGAAGCTAAATAAAATTTTCTCAGGAATGCATAACTTTAGATTACAGGAATAAAAGAGATTAAATAGTCTTCAGTGAAAAAAAAAATCCCACAACTGCCTTATCAGTTGTGGTCAAGATAGCTGCTGCTTATCTAATCACACAATGCCTTTATTCATTAATCCAAGAATGGAGCTCGGGACTCTATCTATGCAGTCAGTTTATAATGAATTGGAATCCAAGTTCCCTATTGTGGGATTATTTGCATTTATTTGTCAGTACATTCATCGTCATGGAACATTTGATGTTAGAGGTTTTCCCATTTTAGTCCCAAGAAAATTCCCTCTTCAGTTCACATTTCCATGGAACGGGAACATACCGACGAGCAGAAACGATCCATCAGAGATCAAAATTGGAGGCAAAGATCTTGCACACTGGAATATTCAATTAGCCCTTTCCAAAACAGAGCTTCACTGCAAATATTTTTTATAAATTTTTTTTAATTGTGTTAGTTTGGTAGCTCTTTATTTTCCAAGTTCACTTGCTATTCTACAAAAAAAAAAAAAAAAAAAGTTATCTGTGCAAGCTGGACTCATCATGTGGCAAATATTTGATTGCAGGCCAAATGATGAGTTTCTTTCTCCCTTCCTGAAAAATACTGACTCAGTTGTGTCCTTCCTGGTCTTTTTCTCATGACCTAAAATGAAAAACCTTGCAAAATATAGACAAAGTATCGCATTTTAGCAACCAGAGTACCCATGCAAACTTGCATGTGTTTTCATCTGACATTGATGTGATGTCAGACCTCTGAATTTATAATCACAGGGTCCAGCCGATATGGGTTTTCAGCGCTGATAATGAGGCTTTATGCTAACATTTACAATGTCTAAGAAATAATCAAAGATCAACATTTATCAGACTGACTGTATTTTGATCCCACTGTGTAAGGAGGGCTAAAAATAGCAACAAGGTACCTGTGCTAAAAATAGCAACACACTATCTGATAGTGACCTTGTGTATGTGTGTGTGTGTGTGTGTGTGTGTGTGTGTGTGTGTGTGTGTGTGTGTGTGCTACTCTTTGCTTTGCATGTTTGTTTTGTGAAGCTGTTTCCTTGTTGATGATGAAATCACAAGACGGGAGGTACAATTGAGGGTTTATTGTCCAGCCAGGCCCAGGGGGAAATCAGGTGAACGCTGCGTTGTCCTGACTGACCAATCAGAGCAGAGTATTCCACAGGCCAGTGTAGTAAATAGCAGAGCAGGTGTGAAACATGCCCTTCCTGGAATGAGCTTATTGTGAATGAAATTTGACACATTTGCAAGAAAAGAATAAAATTAAAGAGAAAATTATTCCGGGTCTTGAGCGAATAAACTTCTTCAATCTCAATAAAATTCTAAATAAAGTCATAATTCTTGTGTGTGTGTGAGTGAGTGTGTGTGTGTGTGTGTGTGTGTGTGTGTGTGTGTGTGTGTGTGAGTGTGTGTGTCCAATCCTCTTCCATATTCTTACGATGTCTCATAAACCTAAAAAAATATATATATATTAAACTGATTCTATTTTTAACTCAGTGTTGAAAGATATCTGTACTAAAAATAGCAACAGTGTGTGTGTGTGTGTGTGTGTGTGTGTGTTAGTCTTTCCTTTGCATGTGAAGGATGCATATATAACAATACAAAAATCCTGCATGTACTAAATCAGTGTATGCAATGTTGATTTAGAGAAAATCTAAGTTCAAGTTCAGTTTAATATCTGTGTGGGGATAAATCAATATTTCACAAGAATCAGGGACTGACACCTTTCCAGTGATGACTCTGTCACCAGGGTGGAACCTGATAGATTACAATTCAAATCTGTGTCTCATAATGTGATTCATAGCTTTACTGCCCCATAACCTGCAAACCAGCGTCAGTGGAAAGACTCGGGTCAATAGCCCAGCTCTTCCCAGGTAGCTATCGTCATTTTTAGCTTGATGGGTATCAGGGGCGTTGCTATGGCCAACAACCTTGTTATGATGAAATATGTGTAACAATACAGATACAACACGAATGACACAGCACTGAGAGACAGGACTCAAAACCAATACGTCAGCCTTCTCAGCAAAGAAGACTGGCTTGATGCATTGTCATATGTATATGAATGTAAAGTAAAAATGTAAGTAAATGTAATGTAAATGTAAGTAAAATATGTAGGTATCATATATTATGGCCTATACATTTATTTATTTATTATTTATTTATTTATTATTTATTTCATTCATTTATAAAAGAAAAGAACAATTTAATATAAATACAGACGTTCCCAGATATTGAATGAAAGGGAGCAGAAAGAAGAATAATCTTATTTAACCTACCCCTTTTATCCCAAGAAATCCATTTACAAAAAACATAATTTAAAAAACAAAATAAACTAGAAATTAAATAAAAATAAAAAAATAAATAAAATAAATAATAAAATAAATAATAAATAATAAATAATAAAAATACATGGTTCATTCTGCTAAAAAAAAATCTACTACACCTATATATTTTGACTCCACTAATTCTATGAAGGTTGCCATTACTTGTTACTTTTTAACACAGCTTTGAAGTCAGCTGTTGAATTTATTTTGTGTTTTATATTGCGATTGGCTACACACTGTGTCCCTCACACAGGAAAACAAAACAAAAAAAAAAAAAAACAATCACAGTGCCTGCTCTCGATTGGGTTTGATGGAAAAGCAGAAAATGTCATCCAGCTCTGCGAAACAAGTGCGAGCAAGACATTCACTTTCATTTGGTGGTTCCAGAGAGTGACCAGGCTCTGTAATGCATTAAGAAAACAACACAGCAGTGCATTGATACTGAAAACAAAACGTACTTTTGAACACTTAAGTATTTTTAAAAGCAAATTCTCCAGTATTACAGTTTTTCTCGATTGCTAAAACACAAAAACTGGTTCCTGTAGCACAAAAACCCAAACCTTTTTTGTCATTCCCGGAAGCACACACACATTTCCCATAACCATAAAGACAATTCACCTGTCTCCACGCATGTTTCAATATTCAAAACTCTTTCTGCAAAACCTTACACAAAAGTGGCCAGATAAATCATTCACTGCACTATGTGTTCATTCAGCAAACACATGCTCTCAATATAATTAACTCAAGTTATCATGACCTAAACTCAGAGACCACACCTTTCTACACACCAATCACAATTGTGGGTCAATAAATAGGCCTGGAGGCATGTTCATGTGCTTTGGAACAATGGATCACAACCACGCCGAGGTTGGTGGACAACAAAGAGGAAGAGGAAAAGGGTGAAGCAACTTTACCGTGTGCCTTTTGAGAGGAATTCTGAAAGGGTTAAGGAGCAACGATTCGAATATGTGCAGGTAATTGCTATGCAACACAGAAATGTTATAGTATGTAGAGTAAAGGCCCATCTTTCACTCCAATACACACAGTACTGTGTTTCAAGTAAAATGTGTGTTTTTGACTCCTGTAGAGAAGCTTTGAGATGGACGCCATGGCTGACCCTCATGAGTACATCTTTATCGATGAAGCAGACTTCAATCTGACAAAAAGGCGCAAAAGGGGCCACAACATCATTGGACACCGAGCAATCACACAAGTTCCAGGCCAGAGGAGAGGCAGCATCACCATGTGTGCAGCTATTACAGTTTTTTTCAATTGCTTACACACAAAACCTTTATATATCACACTATTTCTAAACTCTTTCACTCAAACCTCACAACTTCACCTCAAATCAGCAAAACCATAAACTAATTCTCAGCCTTGACACAGTTTTCAATTTAGCTATTCACTTTTTGCAAATCAATACACACAATTCTCTAGCTAACACACAAAAATCTATCAGAAAGTAACTTGATTTCCCATTTCAAACACAACCAATCAAAATGCCACACTTATTCATCAGTGCCTCAGACTCTGTCCTCATATATGTAAACAATAATTGCTTTACTGAACACCAACCAATCACTCCTTGACATAGGCCTATAAAACTATCTGTCTTGAACAATGGATAACAACAATGCAGAGAGCCAGGGGAGTCAGATGAAGACGCAGAGGACGACGAGTCCAGGTTCGTGGAGGACGCTTTGGAACAGTGATGGGTCTTTCGCGAACGAAAGAGCCGGCTCTTTGAAGTGAACGGCAGGAGCTGGCTCCTGATTGGGAGCCTTTTTTTTTTTTTTCAGGATCCGGTTATTTTTTCTGCGAAAGCCGCACGTGATTGGTCAAGATGTGGGTACCGTCTGTCTGAACTGAGTGCTTCATCCCGAACCGGCAGTTACACACACAAAAACACACACTCACACTTTCCTCCATATTTGATGGTTGGTGTACTTTGCTTTGATTTTTGTTTATATGCTATACAATGCTGCATCCACAACAGCAACTGATTTATTCAGAAAATTAAATATTTTTGGTTCCATTATTGCTTGTGTTGACTTCTATTTGCATGCTACTGGATTTTCACTCTTATATGGCAATATATCAAGAAAATCCATAGAAACAAAAGAGCTTTAGATTTAGAGCAACAGTGTGTAAATGATATACACAAGTGTGTGATACAATGGGAGATGTGTTTGTGATGTGAGACAAATGCTTGCTTTTGAGATGTGTTTACAATATTTTGAATACTGTGTTTCATTTTGCAGTAGATAAGGCGCATTTTGCATTTTGTGTTAGCAGTAGTTGGATTTGTGTGTAAAGTTTTGAGAAAAAGACACAGAGCTTTGAAAATGTGTGTAAGCAATTGAAAAAAACTGTAATGTGTGATGTTGACAAAATACTATGGCCTGACCCTGACCTGAGACAAGATCATGCTGTTGCCGATGTCGATGCTGATGAACCTGTATATGTGCTGAATATGGAAATACTGTGAATAAAACCTATTGTGGACATTTTGGTGGCAGCATTTTGAATGAATCCCTCCAGTGTGTAACAAACACTCATGTAGTCTGTGTGTTTCGACAGCTTGTGTGTGTTGTCTGAGGGTAAAAACTAATTGGGACCCAGAAGTTGGATGTTTGTACCGTTGCGTGTGAGTTTTTAGAATTGTGTGTGAAGAGTTGAGAAAATGGTGAGTTGTTCCAGGAATTGTGTCTAAGCAATTGAGAAAAACTGTAAACTCAAGCAAAAGAATATCTATACTTTGACTTTGTCCACTATTAGCCATTAGTCTGTATTCATTGTAGGCGGATAGATACAGTGATAATAGTTACCAACGAAAGTCTTCATCCTGCAGGGCTGTGGATTATTTTGCGTATTTTTATCACTTATTTTTTAATGTGTTGTAGCTGTTGAGCTTTTCATATTAAACCTTTGATGGCTTGAGTTACCCGTCCCAGTGTACCGGGGTGAAGGGAGACAGGGGAGATGGTGGCAGACTGGAAACCTCACCAAATCACACAGAAGCTGCTTTGGTTGGAGCGCGGCCAGATGGTCAACCAACTCCATTAGCTATACTAAATTATTCCATCTTATCTTGCTATTTACTTCTCACAGACAAACATAGTGTTTCCCACACACTTTGGCACTCCACTCAAGTATGTTATCAGCATATTAAATATATTTCACCTCATTTCCACAATAAATTAAACACCGCATTTGGGCGAACAATGTCACTGATAACTTTCACTTTAAAAAGGTTAAAACTTTGTGACTGTATACACGCAGTTTGGCTCAGTTTGGAGCTGATAATAAGTTAAGCTGATAATGTGTTATGTAGAGCAACAGTCCAGGTTTACCGTTCACTGCAAAAAGTCAAATCTTACCAAGATTATTTGTCTTATTTCAAGTCAAAATGTCTTATTTCTAGTCAAAATATCTCATTACACTTAAAATAAGACATGATCAGCTCAGAAATAACTTGTTTTTAGACATTTTTCACCTGTTTCAAGTGAAAATTTACTTGAAACAAGTTAAAATTAGCTTGAAACAAGAAACAAATTCTGCCAATGGAACAAGCAAATTTTTACTTGTTCACTTGTGTCACAAGTAAAAATTTGCTTGTTCACTTGTGTCACAAGTAAAAATTTGCTTGTTCCATTGGCAGAATATGTTTCTTGTTTCTAGCAAATTTTAACTTGTTTCAAATAAATTTTCACTTGAAACAAGTGAAAATTGTCTAGAGACAAGTTATTTCTGTGCTGATCATGTCTTATTTTAAGTGTAATGAGATATTTTGACTAGAAATAAGGCATTTTACTTGAAATAAGACAAATACTCTTGGTAAGATTTTGACTTTTTGCAGTGTACTGTCGTTGCTGAAGTGCAGAATTTAGGACATCCTTGGTATTTCAGGTCTTTGCAGCACAGATTGGATTTAACATAATAAAGTTAACCTGGAGAAATGAACTTGGTGGAATGCCCCTGCTGTAGCTTCACAAGGTAACTGAATAACAGGGGGTGCGACCCACACACACACACACACACACACACACAGACACACAAAGCATTGGACGTCCCTCCCTCAGAGGTCTCCTCTTTCCCGGCAGTGAGTCTCAAGTGTATCCTAAACTCTCTTCCTCCACAGTCTGTCCCCCTGCTCTCTCATTCCCAAACTCTTCCCTCAGATGCCAGCGCTTCTCGTCCGTTGTGAAATGAGGCTGTTTTCTGCTCTTTTATTAGCCATTTTTTGGCTGACCGTCATGGCCACCAACAAAAACACCATGGCTCAAGCAGCAGGTAGGTTTTGGCTTACACTACAGTGAATACAATAAAGAATACAATTTTCAAAGTATCTCTTGGGTGTCTGCTAGTGTTGTCTGCTAGTGTGTTTTCTTTTGTAATACAACTGTATCTGCTTTGGTCATTTGCCCACTGGGTCAGCACCTGTTGCACGCCTGTCTGGCCATGAAAGATCTCCTCTCTCTGTGGATCCTCACAAGTTTTCTTCCATTTTTTTTTTTTTTCATTTTGGGGGGGGAGTTTTTTCTTGCCCACTATGAGGATTAAGTTTATTATTTGTGAACTTGTGGGCCCGTAAAGCCCTTTGACACCGCAAAGAGTGATTCTGGGGTCTAAATAACTTTGTAGTAGACTTCTCCTGTAATGCACTGTCAGTGTTGAGAGAGTCTCTTGGTATCTTCATATTGATGTGAATGACATGCCAATACACTACTGATGCCTTGGCTAAGGTGCAAATGTACAGCATGCAGTGGTTCTCAGCTTGGGTTCCCAGGACACCCAGGGGTCCTTGAGGGCCTTCCAGGTGGAAATGTTTAATTTGGCATTAATTTAGTATCAGCCTGTGCAATGGAAACACTCAACTTACCATTTTATCACTTGTGTGGGAATTTGGGTCAGAAACAAAGTTGATACTAAGTTGAATGCAAGCATGTATGCGTACAATCCCACAAAATGATTATAACGTATCTGAGGAGCACTGAAAAGGTTTCCCAGATTTCTAGGTAAAGTTCTAACATCAAGTAAATACATTTTGAACACAATCAAGAAAAAAACTAGGTAAATGGATGGCATTACCCTTCTTCTCTGGTCAGTCCAGCCCTTGCAATACAATATCCAATGCATCAAAAAGCATTTGTTACCCGATTATTGTTTAAATCCAAGTTTTAAAACTGGTTCATAGGTTCTTCTTTTGTCCTCCACCAAAACACACAATAGGAGGCGTCGGCAAGCAGGACACTACAAGTTTTCCCAAAAAAAAGGATGGTATTGTAAGTTGTTTGCCAAAAACTGCTCATTGCTCCTATCGGATAACTATTGTGTGTGTGTGTGTGTGTGTGGGTGGGTGTGTGTAGGACGGCATAGCTGCTGTACTGCCTTCTCCAAGGCCCGTGCTGTGCATGCCATGTTAACCAAAGGAGGAGTTGCCAAGTGCCAGCCTCAGGGCATCACAGAGGGATGCAACATCAACGCAGTGTAAGATTCGGTTTCTTTTCTGTTTTCTTTCTACTCGGTTTTCCTCCTGTGTCTGATGCCAGCCTGAGCTCTCCTGTTTGGTTGACTTACACTGTTTCTTAATTGATTTTCTTTTTGCAATCTTTCAACATCTCTTTATCCTTTTATCAGACTCTCCCTTTAATGCTCTTTTCATTTTTCCAGATTTACATGGCTGTTGTTGAGTCAGACCGCCAGACTTTGAGTCCTGTCTTTGTGTTTCAGTGTGATAACCTGGAGAAGCCGCAAAGTGTGTGTGGACCAGACGCCCCGGAGGATGCGCAGACTGCTCGCAACTTTGTGGTACAGTGACGCACAAAGACATGCACACACACGCAGACACACACACATACTCACTGTGTCAATGCATAACCAAGTGGGACTTTTTGGGAAGTTAATGACTTGCCAGCTGATGATGTGAAATTCACCTGCAGTCCCCGCTGAGCACACAGGCCACGACCTGAAAAACACAGCTCCCACATTCCCACGTTACGTTTTGCATTTTTGTCCATGGGAAAAAAAAAAAACGCACTTTTGGTCAGTGCACTGAGACTGTTTCCCGGAAACAGTCTTGAAATGCTGTTTTCATTTTTCTGTGAGGGCAGTGAAAATGGCACAATCGTATAACACCGATGTGACTGCCGCAACAAATCGACCTCTCACAGCGGGGCTTTTGGAAGTTCCCTGTTAATTTCAACAATTTGCATTAATTTGTCACTTTCAGTAGGAGCTCTGTCTGGTCATTTGTCCATGTAAATGACACACCCCTGTTTTTGTCACCGATTTTTCTTTTTCCACAGTTTTAGACGTTATTAGATGGTTTTTAGCCATATTTGTACCTAAACTACTCCCATAACTCAGAGACAAACCTGAACAGCTTCTGAATTTGGCAAACGCACCAGTAGATTTAGACTTTTCATGAGTCATAAGCAGAAAAAAACTACGGCAAAGCTAAGCCGGGTAAATCTGAAGACATCGTGCATGTGTGTTTTTCTCTTTCCAGACACACTCGGCCTTCTTCTTCTTCTTCGATTAATTCCCAGTCCGCGCTGAACTTCAACAAGTTACAAAAACATGACACAACAAGACACGAATGATGTCAGTTCAAGCAAGCATGCATACGACACATATCATATGACAAGTGCCTTCGAGATTTCCTGTTTTCCCGTCAACACTACAACACAACACAGGGTGTGTTAAATGTATCCACATATTAGGAAACATCTGGCTGAACATGCCATGTTAGGGTGGATGGAAGGCAAAAACAGAGAAACAAAAATAACTGGCGATTAATTGGTGAAATAGGGTAATTAGTGGCCACATTCAGTTAATTTTACTAATTAATTAAATTGATGAAAAATGTCTACCTGGCCTTTAATTATTATTACATTTGTATTAGTAATAGTATCATTATATCTACAGTAAACAATTGGTGAGGTCGTTTTTATGTAATGCTGGAGAATGAATGGAGGTGAATGGGCCTGAGCCGGTTACTGCTATTTTAAGGCTCACAGTAACCTCTCACAAAGAAATAGTATGGGTATATCATACATTTCCTGAATCCTCAAAGTCCATTAGGTATTGTGGTTGTTGTCTTTTGGGTCCTTGATATCCCTTGATCCCACAGGGATAAAAGAAACTATATAGTTTGTAATTTATGGTTTAAGGAGGTCATGTGACCTCTGTGTTTGTCAGAAAGAGACACCCATGGGCTTAAATGAAAGCTGAGAAGGTCCCCTTTACAATGATACCAAACAATCATATATAGAATATTGACAAATAGGAAACTGATAGCCATTTCTAACTTTGGGCGACTAATCAATAATCATGCTAATTAATCAATAATTATGACTAAACGGTAACTTTTACAGCTTGGCATACGGCAGAAATGGATTCAGCACTAAAAAATCATACAGAAACAACAGATGCTTTTCCTCAAAAATGCCTAACCATGTTGTTTTCTAAGGGGCTTTTTCAATTTTCGGTCCTGACTAAAAGTGTTTTCAGATTTACCTTTATAGTGGACAAGGTCTAAAGTCAAATGGGTGCTATACTTTATCCTTTTTCTAATTGACTTTCATTCTTCACACATTCCCCCCTAATGCTAGTCATAGCCAACTTATACCTAACCCTAACCTTAACTTAACCCTAACCTTAACCAATAAGCCCAAAATGACAACACAAAATGTAAAAAAGAAAAATAAATAAATAAATAAATAAATTCATTGCTGTACAAGGAAATGCACATTACCATCCAGGATATTACTTAGCTGTCAGCTGGACGTGCTTCCTGCATATTCTAGGAAGGTCACAATATGTCGGCACCATGCACGGGCCCTAATCAGCTATTCTGCTGTATGTTCACAATGTGCATTCATTCACTTTACATCCTATATGTCCAGAAAAACAAACAAAAAAAAATCTCACTTGAGTGTGGAATCAAACCTGTGACCTTCTGTATTTAAGCGTGCTCCATTAAACTCCATGCTGCAGCTGACACAGACAAGCCACATTCTCACAGATATTGTCTGACTGACACTGAGCATCACCTTTTTGCATACCTGATACATGCTGGTCATATGCACCGTGTGAATTGTGGGATCAAAGACAAATACCGCAGGCTTAAAACGATGAGACAGACACACCTGAACCACATAAACGTGCAAAGTCATACGAGTCTTTGTATGTGGAGTGGATGTCGCAGAGTGCCTATCTGATGAAGCACTTCACCAGAAAGTGTCAGTCAGACATCTTTGTGTTCAACAATAAACAATGACATGCATTTCCTGTTCTCTTAGCCATAAAGTGATGATTATCTCCTTGTCTGTAAGAGAGAGTCTGGCCTGACCTGTTAATTGTGGGAGAGGTTCGCCTTCAGGGCTTTCTGCCAGACCGCATTTTTAAGGGTAAGATAAAAAGGTTAGGGTTAGGGTTGGAGAGCCTTTCTGCCAGAGAGCCCCTGAAAGCAAAGCAAAGCAAACTTCCTCCATGTGTGTTATCACACGACATGGAAACAACGTCACCGTCTGAACCGCGCCGCAGGTTTGGCCGTTTGTGTTTGTGTTTGTGTTTGTGTGTGGTTTCGCTTTTCTGGTTGTGGCACCGCAGTGTTTCCACAGAACTTTGATTTGTGTGATTGCATTGCACAACGCCACACGGCACTGATGTGTTAGCTCGCACACCCATACACCTGCACACACATTCTTCCACAAAGCGCACACACCCACACAGGGAAAGAAAAAAAAAAAAATAGGAATGGATCCAAATATGAACAACAGGTCATTTTAGTTTTAAAATTTTAATTTAGTTTGGGATTTTAAATTTTAGTTACAGTTTTAGTTTTAGCTACCTTTCTAGGTACATTTACAGTTTTAGTTGTTTTTTTTTCTGAAATTGAAAAGTCTTAGTTTACTTTTCATTTTGCTTCAGTTTTAGTATTTTCTATAAGAATATCTCGCAAAAGTTTCAGCGATCACACAGTTTAGTTATGGACCAGCAATAATGAATCAAATCGCTGAGCTTCCATAGGATCTATATTTTCATAAAAAGATGAAAACTAAATCGTTACTCTCCATAATCGTATTTAGTAGTAGTTAGTTTTGTACTGCACATTGCAGCTTTAGTTATGTCTTTAATATTTAAATGTTTATTTTCACCAGTGGTTTTAGTAGTCGTCTCAGTTTTTGTTAAGGAAAATAAAAAAAATCAAAGTTTTTTTTTGCCCTGCAATGGACTGGCGACCTATCCAGGGTGTTTCCTTGACTTCTGCCCAATGAGCGCTGGGATAGGCTCCAGCAACACCCCGCAACCCTTGTGAGGATAAGCAGTTTAGAAGATGAATGAATGAAGGTTTTTTTTTTTTTTTTTTGCTACTCCTCCTGCTTAGAAGCTAAACTGAGGCGGTATAGGCTACACCTCAGTGTCACTGACAAATAAGATGTATGCACAGGTGTAGTATTGGTGGTGTTCCAATAATGATTCATTTTACCACATGAACAATAATGTGGGCTCACCAGTTCTGTCTTCACTCTGCAGCACAAGAAAACCCCAGAAGGAGGAAAGAAAACCCAGCCCACGCAGAGGGAAGACCAAGAACTGACTCCACATACCAAACACAGTACTTTGTTGGAGAGTATCCTCCACTCTTACTGTACATGTAACTATAGTTTGATTCTGTCACTATACCATGGGGACTCACAGATTCTTTCTTACTACTGTATGTTTTTGGTTAAGGTGTCCTTGTCCAAGACCCTGAGTCGCCTCCTGACTCAGCAGCATTACCAGGCATCCACCATGTGTACAATTATTAACATGTTGTAATGTCAGTCCCCTGCACTGTGGCCCACAGGGGGGCTTGAGGGGGTTCAAGGGGTCCTCCAGAAAAATGCAGAATATTTTAATTTCACTTTTATTTACTCTCTATGGGGGAGTGTATAAGAATGACTATTCAGTTCAGGGGTTTCACACTCCTCACTGTTAATCTAACAATCTACAGTACAGACAGTTATGGAATAACTAAATATTATCAGAGGGGAATCCCTGACACTAGATCAATATCTTTTATTACAAAATAACCAAAAATAAAAATAAATAAGAAAGGTGTCAACTCAAAAATGTATACAGTATAGAGTATACTGTACTTTACAGTACAGTACAGTTCACTTTTTCCAGTATAATGAAACTGGGATCCACTTTGTCGTCATCTTCACCTCCTTTTCCACAAACCACCATTCATATGGTGGTATGGTGGTTTCAATTTATAGGCCTATAAATTGTATTCTGTATTTTTTTTTTTAACTCCTTTGAGTTTTTCTGTGTAATACTGTATGTGAATTACAGTATTTCAGTTTTGGCCATCAATACAGTAAAATTTCACTTCAGAGTCTTTCTGAGTTTGGATGCAATTCTTTACTGTAAGTTCACATTTGAATGTGTAGCTCACAGGAGAACCTTGTTCAAACTGACAGCTGTATTTTGTATTCTGCTGTCAGCTGTGTTACAGTACAGTAGAGCTGATTGAAGGAATCTACTCATTTGGGCAGAAGTTGAGTTGTTTGAGGGAAATATTGGCTTTTGCTACTTGCTTTGCAATATGTAACGATGTAAATTGTTAAAAAAAAATATGACTGCAATCCACACAGGAGAAAGTGAGGCTGAACCTGCTCAGACTGAAAAGGGTAAGTTGCATTTTGGTGTTGAGTATGAAGTGAGTGAGTGGATTAGTTGTATTGGGCGGTGACAAAATGTGCTTTTGCTGCATGTTTGAAATGTTTTGTCATGATAAGAGCCTTTTGCAAACAAAATGTGTTATTTTGGGCAGAGTGCCTGTCATTAGGCCTGTGGATTTACTGTTTTGAAACCATGGTTTCTGAGTTGACAAACATAAATAAACATACATACATAATATGTAAAGCAAAAATAAAACAATACAACAAAATCAAACTACGCACGGCCACAAAATCTCATCCACATCGCATACGATGTCTTCCTGTGCCTCTTTCTCTCACCGCCTCCACGCAAAGTACTCAACATGGCTGACCTGGGGTCTGTTTGTAGAACACCTGACTGATTGGTGTTTTCTAAGTAAGTAAGTAAGTGCTTTCATGTGTGTGTCTCAGGTTTTCTAATTAGCCGATGTGTTTTATATTTTGTGCATAAGTGTTTTCCCTATGGTAACCATATGATTTCATTTTTGAGCGAGGTGTCTTCTGTGTGAAATAGTGTCTGGTGTTCAGGAGGAAGTGTGTTGCAGAATTGCAAACACAGTTCAAAGCAGCACCTGTGTCTAAGGTATGGCCACGCTGTGTTTGAGGTTTAGTTCCAATGAGTTCAAGTTTTGTCAGTTTTTGGTTTAAGTGTATGTTCTTAGTGTGTAAATGGAAAAAAACTGTAACTTCAATCACACAACCTTTTCTTCCACCTCTGCTCCTCTCCTCCACAGTCAGACACACACACTGTAAAACTCTGCCCCTCATGTGTTGTATAGGCTGGCATGAGTGGTCAGATCCCATGTTTTGTTACACATGTCGATTTTGAATAATGGCTGTTCGTGCATGGCTGAAAACGTCATAGTCACGCGAGAAGTGGGGCCGTGTCGTCATCATTTTCACAAGAATTTCGTTGTGCCAGTTTACACGGCGACGGGGAGAGCGGCGTTATCAAAAAATTTCACTCTGGAACCCGGTTTCAAAAGTTTGCGTTTTCAAGCACCTAAAACGCCGTTGTCGTGTAAATGAAAGGCCAAACCGCAACAAAAGTTTACCGTTTTTGTGAAAATCGTTGTCGTGTAAACGGCACCTTAATCTCATCTATGCATCCAACTGCCAGCACCATGAGAATGAGAATGTTTGTGGCAGGGACACATACTCTAGCATGTTTCAATGAAGGCAGTGTGCATGTGTGCAGTGTGGGTGTGTACATGTCTAAAATGAGAGTCAGAAAGCAAGTGAGATAGGATTTCAATTGATCAAGGCCATGATGCTTACAGCTGATTAGGATATACAGTACAGGCCAAAAGTTTGGACACACCTTCTCATTCAATGCGTTTTCTTTATTTTCATGACTATTTACATTGTAGATTCTAACTGAAGGAATCAAAACTATGAATGAACACATGTGGAGTTATGTACTTAACAAAAAAAGGTAAAATAACTGAAAACATGTTTTATATTCTAGTTTCTTCAAAATAGCCACCCTTTGCTCTGATTACTGCTTTGCACACTCTTGGCATTCTCTCAATGAGCTTTTTTTTAAAAAAGCTTTTTCCATTGACAATGCTTATTGTCACCAAGTCCCACTCTGCGTTCGGGCGGTCGACCGCTTTAAGATGGCCGCCAAGTCTGCTGTGAAAAAAGGTGGAGGCGCCAATCTAGCCTCTTAATGTCTATGGCAGGCACTGCAAAAACAACATTTTTGCCAGGTAGCAGGAAGAATACCACTGCAAGCCCACCAAATGCAGCAGTATTCCTCAAAGGCCTTCTGACCACATCATTCTGCCACAGTCTTCTGAGAAGAAGACTTTTAGAGGGGGAAGAGGGGGGGTAGAGAGAGGGGTAAAGGGTGTAATATCGTGGTGGTATTTATAACCTCTGCTTTTATAACACACATTTATAACACAAGCTGGTCAGCTTGTGTGTGTGTGTGTGTGTGTGTGTGTGTGTGTGTGGAATGTCTCGCTGACCGAAGGAAAGCAAATGACACTGTGCACAGGTCAGGACAGCAATAATTTGAAATGGTCAAATTATCGTACATTTGGCCTTTTGGGGGATTATTGATCGTACAGAGGGCCAAATTATCATACAAATACGATAATTATCGTACACCTGGCAACCCTGTTTACAACGGACTCGGACTGTTTGGGCGGGTGTTAATCAAAACAAACCAATCATGTCTTGATCTCTTCACAGGTTGCTGGCCTCTGATTGGCCTGGCCTGTCTCTCTGACTTCTCTCTCTCTTTGATCAGACTGGCGAGGCCAGCCAGACCGGCCTGACAGCTGATTGGCCTGGCCAGCAACCTGTTTTTTTTTTTTTGTTTGTTTGTTTGTTTTAAAAAAAAAAAAAAAAAAAAAGACGGGCAGGCCACTGGGCCAGTGACAGGCCGGCGCTTTGGGAAATCTCACGGTTCTCCCGATGTACAGTCCGGGCCTGTCTTACACCATTGGACGATATGCAGCGTTGTGTTCAAGTGCAACTCCAAAAAGGAGGACAAATACGCGTCCGGCTTGAGGCTACGCCGGACAAGGCATTTAAATTCCGGACTGTCCGGCCTCAATCCGGACGTTCATCATTGGAAGCAGTATCAGTAATAATACTTGCTATGGGTTGCTAGATAGTCTATATAAGCTTCTGCACACTTTTATACACATCTATTATCCACTATTATACACATGACCCAGCTTTGAGGTTGTTGTTTTGTTTTTCTGACATCCGAGTAAAATGGCTGCAAACCGCTGAAAAATGCGCTGTGCAGATAACGTCTAATCACTTTTAATCTTCCCTTCAAGTTGGCGGAAGGCGAGAACAACAAGGAACCACCATACCTTACAACTTGTGATATGATACTTGATCTTTTGAGTCAAGATGCTTGGCTTGTGGCAAAACTTGGCACGGTCACAGTCCCAGATACTTCACTGGCCGAGTGCAGCACAGGAATTTCTCATGGTGACTTTGATGCAGGTCATATTAAGAGCTGGCATACTAACATCACTATATATCACCATATCATATTGCAGCTGTAGGGTGGCAGTGAGTGTGTTGCAGTAATTTGAAGTAGGTCTAATCATATATAACTACACTCAGTATAATGAAATGAGTGGATTTTGTTTGTAGCATTATTAGCATTATTAGGTTTCTGTACCTCTGGATTACAGGAGAAACCCTGTAGATTTATCTTACAATTTTACTCCCCGCTGCATTAGATGCATTTCTGTTTCTGTTTGCTTATATGAATGTTAGAGACCTGAAGATTTATCTAGATTTGATTGTTAGTTTATGTGCCTGGGTGTTTTGTTTTTATGATACTTTAGGAAAAGGTTTCACTGGGAATTGTTTCTGTTTTCCAGAGGTCTGTTTTCTACTGAAATTAAAGCGGTTTTGCTCACAATGGTCAATGTTTTTTTTAATATATATATTTTTTTGGCATTTCTGCTTTATTTGATGCAGAGAGAGAGACAGATTGGGGGTGGCACTCTGTTAGGTGCTCGGTGTTTTACCAGTTATTCTGTCACTAATTTCTAGTGAAAAAAAAAAAAAAGCATTGGGCTAATTTATCCAAATAAACACAAAGGGTTAGGTCACGGTGCTGCAAACAGAGAATAAACACTCTTTAACAAGTTGCAAGTGGTAAATGGAGCTCTTTAATGTTTTATGGTAATTTAAAGCTGCACTAAGCAAAAATATGATGTGAAAACATAGATATCACAGATTTACTCTATGTGCCCGAGTGGATTGAGGTAGATTATGGAGCTGGTGGGGGACTTTGGTCCCAAACAGGAAGCGTCACATTGAAACTGAAGAGCAAACCTAAACTGTGTGGACTGTCCAGCATCAGATGTGAGGTCTCTCTCTCTCTCTCTCTCTCTCTTTTTGTAAACACGAGTGTGTTGTGTGCAATTTACTGACATTAACATAACATGACTCCTTTGGAAATCTGACGTATTCAAACGTTGGCTCCTTCCAACATGTGGCCTTGCCTAATGGCTCCTGCCATCACACTCAAGTCTGGGGGGAGAGATGTTAACAGGAAAACAAGAAAAACAGCTGCTTCTTTAGTGTGATGATCATACATCTTTGATGTTATGCAACGGCGTTTCAAAAGAATAAACTGCTTGGAAGTTCCTGGAATGCAAAAATGAAAGTTAATTCATGCGACTTTGAAGCACATAAATTAACAAATGTGCATAAATTAGCGAAAGACAAAGAAAAGAAAAGCATAGTTAGAGCTCCTCAGACAGCACTGAATGAAAATGCAGGACATTCAAAACGGGAACAAGAGACGACATAAGATCACCTGCGACAGATATAAAATAATAATAAGATCAAGTAAAATAAAATACATAATTAATTGATAATACCTACAGAACACCGGCAGTAATACAAAGATACAGTGGGGTGCATATAAATCAAAGAGGACATCAAAGAAAATGAGAGAAATGTAGTTCCTTAGGAGATTTTAATCTGGTGCCTAGATTAAAAATCCACTGGGCTTCTGCTTCTCGGCGACATAATTAAAATCCCTTCCCCCCGTGTGGGTCCGTGTGGCACAAAATTTCACTTCGGTGACTAAGTGTCCTTGTTGCTGTCGTCTTTCCTGTTTATTCTGCTCTAATGCTCAGCAGTGGGAATCTGAAGGGTGTTACAGATTTGGCTGAAACATGGTGGAAAGATGGATACGTATGTTTAATTTTGATGGAGATCAGGGTGATATTTGTTTTTAGCTCTATCTGTGCTGTGTTCATGTGCTGTGGAAAGAGCTGCCATGTGGGGCATCCACACTGGCTACTCAAACACTTTGAAATCTTGCTGAAAAATCAAAACCCAGAAGGCAAACAATAAACAAAATGCCAGACAATCTACAGAGATTTGCAAATGGGACAGTTGTTGAACATTGGTAGGATTAGGTTTGCACTTGATTGCACTTGAGTGATTTAGTTTGGCATGTAGGCCTGTGTTAAATGGGTGTACATGAAGACATGGGACGTTATGTTACAAGGTGAAAAAGTTGTTTTTGTCCTTGAATAGACATCGTGCATGAAGATAACTCATGCAAAAAGATTAAAAAAAAAAAGACTCGCAGAACTACAGTGACCTTAAGCAAATGAATTGAAATGAATTGCATGGCACTAAAAAGCCTTACAGAAAAATCAATCTCCCTCTTTTTATTTATTTATTTTTTTTTGTCCCTGATGATTCTGGCCGCTGTTTTTGTCCAGGTAACTATTACTAGCAAACACACAGAGCAGACAGCAAATTCAGTCTAATTTTTTATTGCAGTTTTTGAACAACACAAGAACAAACAGATAATAGCTGGAATTAAAAAAAAAAAAAAAAAAAAAAGCATCGAAATAGACATACGCAAGAGACAAATGAAAGGTTACTACACAGAAAACATGAAGGAAACCTAACAACCCTAAATAAATAACAGGCATACAAACAGATAGAGTGATGTGGCGTGAAGCTCATACACAGGACCGCGGTCAGGATGGCAGTAGTGTTACATCTTATTTTTGGCATTTGGCTCACAGTCCAATCCAGAGTGACTTCTCCTGACAGCTGTGGATTGCCTGACGATGATGATGGAGTTATACCTGACTTTGGACATATTCCATAGACAAGGCTGTAAGAAACTACTGAAGTAATACAACATTTCTTGAAGCATCCCGACGGTCACATTTTGAGTTTCTGTAGCGGTCCTGCTGTGTTTTGAGTCAAGACCGTTGCTGTCTGTTATAAATATGAGTTACATAAATGTGTGCAGAATATGCTTTGGTTGCTTAGAAGTCAAGGCCGTGGTTTGCTCCCATTCATGTTCAAACGATGTGTTTTATTTCTAACCAGGGGCAGACTTACCGTTAGGCAAAACTAGGCGGTTGCCTAGGGCCCCAAGTTCCTGAGGGCCCCATAAAACTCCTCATACACTTATGGTTAATACAGTTCACTGCAAAAACTCAAAATCTTACCAAGATTATTTGTCTTATTTCAAGTCAAAAATGTCTTATTTCTAGTCAAAATATCTCATTACACTTAAAATAAGACATGATCACCTCAGAAGTAACTTGTTTTTAGACAATTTTCACTTGTTTCAAGTGAAAATTTGCTTGAAACAAGTGAAAATTTGCTTGTTTCATTGGCAAAATTTGTTTCTTGTTTCTAGCTAATTTTCACTTATTTCAAGTGAATTTTCATTTTTTTTCCACTGGCAAATTTTGCCAATGAAACAAGCAAATTTTCACTTGTTTCAAGTGAATTTTCACTCAAAACAAGTGAAAATTGCCTAAAAACAAGTTACTTCTGAGGTGATCATGTCTTAATTTAAGTGTAATGAGATATTTTGACTAGAAATAAGACATTTTTGACTTGAAATAAGACAAATAATCTTGGTAAGATTTTGCGTTTTTGCAGTGTTATTACTTATTTGAACACATTAATTGTGTTTTTGATTAAAATCCTTTCGCTAAAACGCCAGCAGAATGCTTATATTATGTGTGTCTCGGGGCCCCTGTTTTGTGTGTTGTCTTCTCATTTCAGAGGGCCCCATGCCTGCCTTTGCCTTGGGCCCCAAATTTCTTAAATCGGCCACTATTTCTAATACAGGTGTTCTTCTTGTTGGCACGGTCAACAAAATGCCAGGTTTCATCCTGTAGCCATCATCATCAAAGTTGTCACGACATTTCAACTCTCAAAACCACCATGACCACGACCGCTATCACAACATTATGGCCTGCTGGTGGCGCTAGAGAAAAGGTCACGGTCATTTCTTTATTGATAGCAACAGCAGAGAGAGAAACAACAAAGGCGGTGAAGAAAGAGGGCATGGAAAGCAGCGCTGACTTCAAAGCTGCCCGAGCATGTTCTGTACGTATTTATGAAAATGATATTCACAACAGACAGATACGATCAGCGCTGTTGACTGGAAGTCAGAGCAGGACGGGCGTGTCCTGTAACCTCAGAAGACGCTCGGCTGCTTTCACCAGACTGCGGAGGCACACGTCATGTTGACAGTTCACAAGCACAAACACATACGGTAGCGCGCACACACACACACACACACACATGTAAACACATACAGATACATAGTGCCTGCACTAAAGCGCTTTGGTCTGGTCTGTGGTGACGTGCACAGTCGGACACGAATTCAGTCAGCCCTGCACACGCGGAGACTCCAACGTGAAAAGGCACTGTGGCGCTCTCCTGTGCACACCGTGGCCCGTCTGTGCCGAGAGAGAGAGAGAGAGGGAGAGAGAGAGAGAGAGAGAGAGAGAGAGAGCTAAAGAGAGAGAGAGAGAGAGCTAAAGAGAGAGAGAGAGGAGAGAGCGACGCAGGGCTGGTACTGGTACTGGTAGTGTGGTGTGTGTGTGCGTGTTTCTGAGTCCTCCAGGGGTTGTCGTCCAGCTGTCCCATCACGCCTCCTCCTCCTCCTCCGTGCATTCGTCGCTCCTCAGCCTCTCTCGCTCTCGGTGCCGCTGGATCGCCCGCCAGATGCGGCAGAGCACCCCGCCCCTGAGTGGAGAGAGTTACCATGTCTGATGTGTGGAGTCAATTTTTCTTTTTTTTTTTTTTTCCTTGAGAAACAAAATGATACCATATCCTGCGACCTCACCTTAAAACCCATGGACATTAAAGGAGCAGTTCACGTAAATAGATATGAGATGTTGTCACTTCCCGCTCACCCTCGTGCCAGTTAAAGCACAAGTTGCATGGACAAAGTGTCTTTGTTCATACAGCAACGCAGCCAGCACAGCCCCATAACAGGACTCAGAACAACAGAAGTCAGTGGATACCCCTTATTAGAGTAAAGTGGAAAAATGACAACTACACTGCAAAAACTCAAAATCTTACCAAGATTATTTGTCTTATTTCAAGTCAAAAATGTCTTATTACTAGTCAAAATATCTCATTACACATAATATAAGACATGATCACCTCAGAAGTAACTTGTTTTTAGACAATTGTCTCTTGTTTCAAGTGAAAATTTGCTTGAAACAAGTGAAAATTTGCTTGTTTCATTGGCAAAATTTGTTTCTTGTTTCTAGCTAATTTTCACTTATTTCAAGTGAATTTTCACTTTTTCCACTGGCAAATTTTGCCAATGAAACAAGCAAATTTTCACTTGTTTCAAGCAAATTTTTACTTGAAACACGTGAAAATTGTCTAAAAACAATTTACTTCTGAGGTGATCATGTCTTATTTTAAGTGTAATGAGATATTTTGACTAGAAATAAGACATTTTTGACTTGAAATAAGACAAATAATCTTGGTAAGATTTTGCGTTTTTGCAGTGTAAGTTATTCCATGCCGCCAAAAGATCCCATCCTGAGTGGAAAAGAGACATATTTACACTGTAAACGCCACAATCAGCCCCTGTATTTTTGTGTTTACATTGCCGTGCTGCACGTAGGCCAACAAACACACACGGACAAGCTCTTGCAGCGATGATACTTTGAAAATGCCTCGTGCATGTCCCTGCATGCTGAACTCTCTTGTTGAGCAGGACGTGCATGTGCAGCGTTTGCATGCACGTTAGCATGGTGTGTTTTGCTGTCACAGGAGTCTGCACCGTTCAGAATGCGATCACTCGGCTTCGGGAGGCATGGATCATGTTGCGAGGCCTGCGTGGAGCCGTTTTGCTGACATTTTTCTCTCCCTGACTTCAGCTACAGATTTGTGTCAGCCACCTCCCTCTGTGTTGTATGAACAAAGACGTTTCGCCGGTGTTTCACCTTGCTTGGGGGCGAGTAGAATGACGAATCTTCATTTTTGGGTAAACTGTCACTCTAACTACAAAACGAGAGAAAGGACCATTTCAGCTACTCTTGGATGCCAGTGGATACTCTAAAAAAATGTCTTTTGTGACAGAAAAGCCGACACTTTTTGGCAGAAAGCTTTCATCGGGGTTATGTGACACAGACCCGGAGGAGGCTGGCGGACCGAGCCCACACACACACTGGGCGACGTCGCCGGTCGCGCTCAGTGTGACTGCAACATGGTTTGAGGGCTTGAAACGGGATCAGAAAGGACAAACAGGACTGGCCGCATGACATCACACGTAACCTTGGAAACAGCGATGCAAATGTCTCACGTGGAAAGCCGATATGTGCTCGACCGTCTATTTTTGTCAATTGCATGGAAACTCATATGGAAATGTGATGGAGAGCACATTTGTCAGAAAGCACACTGACCGCCAGACATTCACTGCAAAAACTCAAAATCTTACCAAGAATATTTGTCTTATTTCTAGTCAAAATATCTCATTACACTTAAAATAAGACATGATCACCTCAGAAATAACATGTTTTTAGACAATTTTCACTTGTTTCAAGTGAATTTTCACTTTTTCCACTGGCAAATTTTGCCAATGAAACAAGCAAATTGTCAAGTTCTTGATCCTGATCATGTCTTATTTTAAGTGTAATGAGATATTTTGACTAGAAATAAGACAAATATTCTTGGTAAGATTTTGAGTTTTTGCAGTGTAATAACACAAGCCAGACGACAACATTGTAGCTCTCATGTAGCCCAGGATATTGTTGCCTGTGTATAGTCCAGAAAAACAACAAACACTCAAACTATGCGTAAATGACTGTATCCATCAAAAAACCTACACTAGAGAACTTATGCACAGTAAAACGCTGCATTTTATGCTGTATACTTCAGAGGAAAAAGTCTAAAATGTTTTTTAACCTCTAAGTCTGACTTTTAAATAGTGAATTGATGTATTTGCTCAGTGAGTGTATACTGTATTAAAGTACAATAAAACAACACACTAGTCAGACAGATATTTCCATTATAAAATTTTGCCAACGCTCGTGCTTCTTTGATTTTATCGCTTCACCTGCTTCATGTCAGCGGAACGACAGATTTTGTTTCCAAAGCTAATCAGCTTGTTTCAAGAATTTTCCTTAGTCAAGAGTATTTTTAGTAATACTGTGCTAATCTGTCTTATTTCACCTTTTGTATACTTTTTCCCCCAGAAAAGAATCCAGAAACAATAGAAAATTGCATTGGAAAGTGAGATTATCTCATCCCGCTGGCAGATTTGTTTCAATAGTAACAAGATTTTTTTTTGGACCAAATGAGACTAAACGAGTTGATAGCATGGAGATTTCTGCAGGATTTTCTACGAACATCCACTGGCCTCCAAGAGCGGCTTAAATCAATCTGCGTTTTTGGTCATGTTTTTTGTGGAGAGCAGATACCGTAGGCGGAGATAGCGCAGGTCGTCTTTGGTGACGTCGCTGAGAATGTCGTTCAGTGTGTACTCCTCCAGCGCAAACTGGGAAACACAGAAACACACAGAAAACCCGTAAACCGCCAGCGCACAAACACACTGACATGACAGCTAAAAAGTAAAATAAACCTAATTTTAACACAAATGATAGGCTAACACACGGCTGTCTTCACATAACAAGATGCACAACCTTGTCTATGGTCTCAGGATCTGCCCCCTGGTCTTTCAGCCAATCAGAGAGCTGCTTGTCAGGCTCGTGGTCAGCTGGGATGTGGAAGATGGAGGGAGGTGAAACGTCTGGGAAAAAAAAAAACAACAGGTAGGTGATGAGAGACAGAAAGAAAGAAGGAGAGAGACAAAGAAACAGAAGATGGAGATGGAGAGGAAGGTCACTCTGACTTTCCATGACGAAAACGTTGAATTTCCATCGCCTGCGTACAATAACAACAACATGATGTGTTTCTCCTTGACCAAAATTTTAAACACACTTCAGTTTCAGAGGACTGATTAAACTTTATTATTCTATTTTATGCGAGTAAATGAGTAACTAGGCATTCACCAGTGAACCCAACATGGACATAAGGCTGGGCAATGTGGTTGAAATCAATGTTACAGTTCAGGATTTTTCAGTATTACCATATATAACAGATGACTCATGTTTGCAAGCTCATATTTCAAAATAATCAAATTAATGTTCAACCCAATCAAATGGCAATGTCAGGTGTGATATCAAACAAAATGTTTTATTCCTAATTTTATATTTTTTTAGTGAAAAAAAATCTATTTGTTATCATCAGTTGAGACAGCAAAATTGTCATGATGTCCAAAAATAGTCTAATAATCAATTTATTACTGAAAGATGAAAGACTTTAATTAACATGGTAGATGATAAATATTACAAAGTAGTTAGTATTTTTCTCAAAACTGAAGCACAGATTTCCATGATTTTCCATGACTTGCCCCAATAATTTACTAAAATGACCTTCTTTCCTTGTTTGGAGCAGGAATTCAGTGACCTGTGTGTGTGTGTGTGTGTGTGTGTCTACCTGCTGGTCTGTGCCTGACCCGGGCCAGCTCCAGGTCGTGGGTCCTCTGCTGCAGCGTGGCCTTCAGCACCTGCTGGTACTCCCTCTCCTTCTGCAGCAGCTCCTCCAACAGCCTGCAGGGGGCAGCACAGCACCACCAGCAGCTGTGAGCACACGCAGCCACGGAGCCGCTGCATTCTTGATGTGTTTGTCTGTGTGTGTGTGTGTGTGTGTGTGTGTGTGGGAGTGTGTTTGTGCATGTGCATGTAAATGCTCTCTCTGTCTGTTTCCTCTTTCCATTGAGACACTGAATGGAATGTCATCATGTGTGCATGTGACGTTTGTGTGTGTGTGTGTGTGTGTGTGAAACCACTGAAATATGGAAAGAAAAAAATTCTGAAAAAGGTTTTTAGTGGAATAAAAAAAAAAAAAAAAAAAAAACCATAAAACATCAGTATGTGTGTACCGGTTAGTCTCTTGTTTGAGCCGTCCCAGCTGAGCTCCCAGCGGGTGGTGTGAGCGCTGCGGCTCCTGGGAGTGGGCGGAGCTTAGCGTGCTCGCCCCAGAGGCGGTGGGGTCAGGGGTCGCCCTGGGGTCGTCAGTGGGAGGAGCTAAGACGGGGCCGAACTCCGCCTCCTCCTCGTCCACCTCGTCCTCCTTCTCCGCTCCTTCGCTCTCTGACGCCGGGCCGAAATGAGTCTTCAGCTCTGTTGAGGACGAGTTCAAGGTCAAAGGTCATGATCATTGTACAGCAACAGTGTGAGACACATAACATCATTTATGCATGTAGAGTATTTCCTAAGTATTTCCTACAACACGTTCACATGCACAACACACTGTAGGAATATTTATCCCTAATTTTCACTAAGAAACAGAATATTGAAAACAAGAGCAGGTGAAAGCCAAAACTATGCATGGTTGGCCACTAGATGGCGATAAAACCATAAGTTTTGATTTGAGAGAGGAAGCAGAGTGGAGGCCTCCAGTTATTCCCACTCCACACATGCCTGCACACACACTGGAGTTTGGCTGACACACACTTTGGGGTTTGGCTTATTTTGGTCACAAGTGCTTAACACCTGCTCCCTGAGGAAAAAAAAAAAAAAAAAAAAAAAAAAAAAAGCTCCCTCCAATGGTTTCATGATCTCAGACATTTTCCAATCTCTCCCTGAAACACTTCATCACAGAAAGCGGATTGGTTGTGCCAGCGGTCTGTAATCTGTAACTAGGTGTTCATCCTGTTTTCCCAGGTAAACCAGTGACCTACTTGCTTTGCAGGTCTGAAACCACTAGAGGGGGTGTAGTTAGACTTGTTGCACAGGTGAGGCCCTTTGATAAGGACTGAGGTCATGAAATAAAACGAGTAGAAGCACCAAAACATATGTTTAGGCGATATCTAGGTGTTGTCTGAGGCACAAGAGAGTAATATCGAGCACTTCTTCACTATATGTGCATACGCTGAATAACCACTTTCTCTTGGGTTGAAATTAAAAATGCGCAAATGCCATTGGATGTTTTGTACTGTTGTGCTTTGATACATAATCACACTGATTTGTCAGCTGCACCCTCCTCCCGCTGGCCTTCACCCAGTTTTCTTCAACGCAGTTTTTCCAAACAGCCGATCTGAAACCATTAGTGCAATCCTGCTTTCAAAAGCTGGCGCAGGCTTGAGGCGGGGAGTCTGCTTTTAAAAAGGTTGGACAGACCACCAGCTGAAGCAGATGGTCTCCCGTTTGACAGTTTGGCTCTAACCCAGCCACTAATCACTCGTTACATATCATACAAAAGCTTGAGAGAGCGCAGGTAGCGTTGCCAACTGTTTATAGAGGAAAGAGTGACATGCACACTCTTTTTTTTTTGCAGCCCCTTGGCAATATATTCAAAATACTAACACTCTGCCAGGTGTCTTTTATCTCCATTACCACTGATGAGCTGATTAGCAGCACCTTGGATGCATGTTTGCATAATGTGAGACTTCCCCACAGGTTCACTGATAGACCAATCCTAGGACATACAATGAGGAGGCGGGGCCAGTGGGGAGAAGGGGGGCGGGGGGGGGGGGCAGGCAGACCATGCAGAAAGAGAGAATGGACAGGGAGGGCCCGTTTACACATACACGGGTATTTTTAAAAACAGAGACATTTCCCTTCGTTTGTGCTCTTCTTTTATACACAAACGGCGAATTCGCCTCTGAAAACGATTCTTTCTAAAAACTCCGGCTAGAGTGGAGATTTAGGAAAACTCCCGTTTCACGTTTGCATGTAAACTGAGAAAAACAGAGTTTTAGGCAGCCGACTTCACATTATGCACCATCTGATTGGCTTGCATGGTTTTCTCCTTCTTCCTACACTGCCGCCCATAGCCTTGGCGTAGTTATGATGGCGCTCGACGGCGTATTTATGCTTTTTTGAAAATTATGCTGTGTGCACGATGTTATTTTGGAAAACAGAGGGAGGGAAATATTTCTCAAAATACCCGACTATGTGTAAACGTAGCCGGAGTCCTTGTTCAGACTGTCAGTCCACATCTGCTCTGATTGATTTTAGTAATTCTGGACAACCAAAAACTACATGAAATGTGATTTTTGCAAATCAGATCTAAGTCACATTTGGAGGTGATTTGAACTGCGATTCCAATCCGATTTCTAAAGATGAGTCTCAGTCCGGGTGCTGTGGCCGCTGAAATCGGCATTCAGATTCCAAATTGTCTTTGGACGATTCACAGTTCACTTGTAATGAACGTGACATAGAACCTGGGCTGAGCAGAATCCAAGCTGCCACTAGCAGAGCAACACGGAGGACCACACAGAGGACAGCAGTCCCAAGGACAGACACCGAAATAAACCGCCTGCCGGCACTTTGCAGAGGGGCTTCTGGACATTTCTCATGCTCCCGCTTTGGAAAGCCACGTCACCGGCGTACGTCACCGACATCATTACCGCAGCAACCCATGAAGATAGGTTGGTGATGCCCGGATGCAAAAATCCAATCTGATTACTTGCAAATAACAGTGCACGCAGGGGCGCCGGCACCTGCACAAATACCTTTTTTGGAAAAATACTTTTTATATGGACAAAATCTTGTTTGAATAAAAAAAGCCACCGGCCGGCATCAGGCGGGCCGGCCGCGGCACCGCGCCCACCCGGTCAGGTCTGCCGGATCTGACAGGTGAGCAGCGCACACATAGGCTACTGCCATATATACCTTTCATTATAAATCAACTTTTGTTCATACGGCTGCAGCAGCACAACGGACAATGACACAGAAAACATGGTTGATTACTGACTGCGCAATGAGGCCATTTGCCGGTAATCGCGGCATCAGGCGAGCCTACCTACTGGTTTACATATGCAGGTACAATAGCCTACATGTGTATGTGCTTAGACCCCCAATATTAGACAAGGGCGTTTTTTCAGGGTATTTTCAATGGAAAAAATATCATCTTATATTCGGATGAACACGGTAATAGAAAACTGATGATTTTTTTTTTTTTTTTTGCGCTCGTGCCGCCCCCCACGTGACATGAAAAAATGCCACCCATGCCTAAAACCGCTACTGGTCTGAACCAGGCCTGTGTGGAGATGATGGAGATCGATACTGAGCCCCCACGACATGACCGTCATCATCAAACCTTATATTACCTGATATTACTATGTACATTGGCAACAGGACAATGCATGGACATCCATTACTGACACAATATTAGCTTTTCAACACCGCCGCATTATCACTGGGTAAAAATAGCCTAATCAGTTGATGAAATGCGTTCGTGTAACGTTACTCCACCACGTTTCAACTCCGCCACTAAACACTCCGGGCTGCAGCCACCCGACACTCACCTGGTATGAGGATGGTGACGGCGGCCTGCACCGCTCGCCGGATGATGTTATCCATCGCAAACATCCAGTGGGGTTTAATGTGGTGGTTCCTCAGCACCTTGTTCACCTGAAGGCATCACACACACACATAGAAACACACACAAACTTGCAATCACACCGTGTGCAAGTGCAGAAAAGTTTACCTGTGGGTGTTAACTTTAACGTGTAACATTTTCTGTTGAGTCTACACCGGATAAGGAGTTAATATAACACACACACACACGCACACACACACACACACATACATATAACTAGTCTGCACCCCCAATCAGTGGACTTCCTAGAGTGACTTTCACATATTTTAAACTCTACTCTTTTTTGTATTAAGAACAAATGAAAGATTGTGGTGAGAAATAAAATAAAATAAAAAAGAAATTGTCACATTCATGGGCTCTTATTATGTCCAAGTAAAGTACGCCATCTAGTGTTAAATATTGGTATAATGGTTCAATCTGGTGATTTAATATCAAATCAGTATGAAGAATTGACCCAATGGTAATTAATGAGGCTTCTTCCTCACCACTGGCAAATTAAAGTCATTCTAGTGCTGACATTTACACCAGTGCTTGTGTAGGTCTCTGTGTGTGTGTGTGTGTGTGTGTGTGTGTGTGTGTACTGACCGAGTCCTGGAAGCCAAAGAGCACCAGCTGGATCTGGTTGATGGAAGTGGAGTCGAAGTCCAGGTCCAGCTTGAGCTTGGAGATGGTCGTGGCCATGACGCGCCTCTCGGGGGAATGGATGAAGTCTCGCAGGATGCAGATGATCTGCTTGATGTGGTCGACGGACAGCTGCAGCTCCTCGCTGCCCTGAACACACACACAGACACATGGACACACACACACACACACACACACAAAGTGAGATTTTTAGCCATTTTAATGAGATTTTTTATTCATTCCAGTGATGTCTGGTGAATGTTTTATTATACCAACATGAAGGATCTGATCTAACACTCCTTTTAAACACTAATACCTTTAATACTAAGATTTGCTTGGCTGTCTAAAATTTCTAAATTACTACATTTAGAGGTCTACCATTCCAGTTCTATATTGTTGTACATCAGCATGATAGATGCATCTTATTTTATTTTATTTTTCTTTATTTTACTTTATTTTTGGATCTTATTTACCTTTATTTAGTATTGATTATTATTATTTTGTTTTTGCTTGATTTACTGATGTTTATGTTTGAAATAAAGATCTCAATCAATCAATCAATCAAGACAAATGAACCAACTCTGGCCATAGGAAACTAAGAAAAGATTGTTTTTTTGTTTTTGTTGTTTTTTTCCCCCCCCTTACGATGGTTTAGTGAATCTGACCTGTGGCCTGGATGTTCAGGTCCTTTGTGTCTTCACATGCTGTTCCCAAACTTTTGTTTTCATGTTTTCGTTATTTCTTGGGTCTGTTGAAATTCGTCCTTTACATGTATACGGTAGCAGCTTCATCTCCACTTTTGTATGTTTTTTTGTCCCTGCATGCCATCGGAATATTTTTCCACCTGGTCTTTTGAATATCACGTCTTTATCTCTCTCTCTCTCTCTCTCTCTCTCTCACACACACACACACACACACACTCTCACACACACACCTGGATGTGGTTCTCCATGAGGTTGGAGATGACCTTCTCCTGGTCTTCGTTCAGGACCTTGAACAGGATGGCCCGTCTTTCGCTGTCCTTCTTCAGCAGGAACAGACCGCTGTCCCGGTCCTCAGGGGAGGGGGGCACGCTGCGGTCCTCGGACACCGAACCCTCATCGGGAACACTGCAACACACACACACACACACACACACACACACACACACACACAGTGGAACACACAGCTGATTTACAACTGCATGGTGTGTACAGATTCAAGCCTCTCCTGGCTACTGTGTGTGCCCAAGAAAGTGGAGACAAAGTGTGAGTGAGCAAGGCAGAATGCGGACCTGTTTGCTTGTGCACGTGTGTTTGTGTTTATATAAGCCTGTGCATGTACAAATGCGTGTGTGTGTGTGTGTGTGTGTGTGTGTGTTCGACCCCCTCCCAAAATGAAGCTTGTAAAATTATCAGACCTCATTGTAATGATGTTGTAAATGGCACTGAAGCGCACTGTGGGAACAGTGAGGCCACCTGCTACTCACACACACACACACACACATGCACGTACACAAATACATTCATTCACATCCACATCCACACATTCGCATTATCTTTATTGTCCTGCCAGGCTTTTGTTTGCAGCCGAGGCTAAAAGCAAATTAAAATACACAGAAATCCACGCTGCACTCAGACCACAATGGCAACAAGTAAATTTCCAAATTCTCTGATTCCAGCTTGTCAGGTGAGAATATTTTCTGGTTTCTTTAGTCCTCCAAGACATTAAACTACATATCTCTGGGTTGTGGGTTATAGATTAAGACGTTAAGATTAAGATTAAGACGTTTGAGGGCATCACTTTGGGCTGTGGGAGATTGTGATCAACATTTTCCATTTTTCATTTTCTGACATTTTATGGACCAAACAACTCATCAGTTCATCGAGAAATAATAATTGGCAGATTAATCAGTTCTATTTTGTTTGATGCTTACATTACAAAGGCTCCTCTGCATCACCTTGTATGAAAATATAGAACAGCTGGCACTATTTAAATGGCTTTCCGAGCTCCTCAACTTACAATATCCCCATATGTAATCATGTACATTTTCAATGATTTTCTTCCAAATAATATGACCGAATCAAACTGTGTTTTTTTGCATGTGGAATATGTGACACTGGTACTCTGAACATGTCTGGTTGAATAAAGGTCTATCAATATAAGCAGTGGAATCGGTACAGACGAAGCGCCATGCGTGCACGGTTTTAATACTAAGGTCATGACAATAACTTCTCATGGGGATTCACAGACCTCAGGTAGTTGGAGTTGGAGGGTTTGAGCAGGTTCTCCGAGGCGGACAGTTTCTTCTTCTGGAAGAAAACGTCGTGTTTGGAGTCGCAGTCTGGACTGACGGAGCCGTGCTCGCTGCTGCTGCTGCCAGTCGCCTCGCACTGCAGCTGCACCGGCAGGGAGACGCTGTGGATGTAGTCTGATGGATACACACACACACACAGAAAACACATTAAACACACAAGCAACTGAAGAACCTGTTTACGCAAAGCTAGATATCCATTAAAAAAATAAACACTGCTTGAGCCATATCACAAGCGGCAGATACTGATTTTCTCCTAAAGTATATTCTGCTATTTTTTTCTTTCTTTTACTTTTGCTTGGTTCCAAATTATTGGTACATACACACAAACTGTGTAGACGTCACGCCAAAATGATTTCCTGCAATATGCTGCCTGGAGAAAGTCACTTTTCAAGCCCCTTGAGGGTTTTTGAGGCAATTCTCTCTCACATTTTGCTCACATTTTTCCCTCATAAATATAAATTAAGAAATCACAGCAAAACAAATTCACTTGTGTGATACACTCCATTTTGTAATCATTACCTGAAGTTTCCTAATCTCTCCAGTTTGAAAAGGTAATTAACAGTGGATTTGAGTTTGCACTATCCATTAAAGAGTGCCACCGTTTGTTTTAATTTGGATTTATGAATAACTTTGTAAGAATGTGACTTATTTCTGCAGGGAAAAAAAAAAGAGAAAGACAAGGGACGACATGAATTAACTCACAGGTTGGCCAAAGGTGAACCAGACACTAACCACACAAGCCAAAGGATCTCTGATAAAACTTTTATGTAAGTTTGATATAATTCATATCAATGACAGTGACAGGCTGGTGTAAAATGTCCACGTTTCATGTCGAAATGCTTTTGAACAACAAGACCGTTCTACATTGCTCTGAATAAGAAATTAAATATATATATAAAAAAAAAAACTCATAAGATAATGTGGCTTGTGAAGCTAATGGCTCATCCAACAGACAACGAACCCTCATTTGACCACAAACACACCGCGCACACACACAGAGCTCTGATACTAACCTTGCCACACTGAAACAATCCCGACAGCAAAAAGAAACACAAAAGAAAACACACACAGTCAACACAGTGCAGTCGTTGGTAACACTTTACAATAAGAGTACAACAATTAACTTGTCTTAGTTAACGTTAGTTAATGCCGCAAAGGTTAATTAACTGTTAGTTAATGATTATTATGGCATTTACTAATGTTAATAATATCTACAATAACCCTTAAGTAACATATAAATTAATACATTTGCATGAACAGCATTAGTACATGATTCTTAGACACATTAGTTAACGATTAGTTAACTGTTACTTAATGTTTATTACCTGTTAGATAGATAGATAGATAGATAGATAGATAGATAGATAGATAGATAGATTTACTTTATTGATCCCAAACTGAGAAATTCCCACGATACAGCAGCATCAATAGAAACATAAAATAAAATTAAGAAGTATATTCAATAAAGACTAAATATACTAAATATATACAATAAAGACAATAAGGACTAAGTATTACAATAAAATATGAGATGTGAAATGTGAAATATACCGATGGTAATAATAAATACGAAATATGAAATATACAGATAGTATGGCAATAAATAACAGTTACTTCATGTTTATTACGGCATTAACTAACGTTAATTGTTGTACTCTTATTGTAAAGTGTTACCCAGTCGTTTCATTGTTTCACATTCTGGGAGTGTGTAGATGAGTCCCTGTGTGTGTGTAGATGAGTCTGTGTGTGTGTTTGTGTGTGTGTGTGTGTGTGTGTGTGTGTGTGTGTGTGTGTGTGCCACCTGATGGTTTGAAGGCGATCTTGCTCTTCTTGCCCTTGGTGTTGTGTCTCACGAAGGTGTCTCTGAGCAGGTCTGCGGCCGTGGCTCTCTTGTGAGGGTCCGGCTCGAAGCACCGCAGGATAAACGATTTCGCTTCCACGGACAAAGACTCCGGGATCTCCGGGTGGATCTTAAACATCCCCACCTGCAGCACATGGACACATTGAGCAATGTTTAATGTTTTATAGCTTCAAATTACGTGTGTGGCAGCCCCTTTTCTGCATGATAACACTGTTTTCTTTGGATTTCAGTGCCCAGAAACCTTGTCATGACGCATCACTGCACACTCTTAGTGTCCGACAGGGTGAGACGGTGAAAGTCTCTGCTAAGTAAAAGTATAATAATGCTCATTTTATACCATACAAGAACTTCAAACTGGTGTGGAGAGCAAAGTTGAAAATGGGGGTGTCGTGTTGCTGCATTATACTCTAATACCAGACTGGACTGTTGGTTACACATATTGAAAAATGCAACAGCACTCTCTGCCTTTTTTCAGCACACCGCGTGAGCATCCACCTTCGTTTTTGTGTTGTTGGTCGCCTGTTGGTGACTTTTCGTCCGACTGAACATGCTGAATCGGCGGTGAGAGGGATCACTCTGATTGGCTGTCCAAAAGACCAACACCGGTGCCATTTGCCACTTCTTATTAGACATATTCTCGATTATACCTATCTATTTATGTTATGAAACTGGTGAAATGGTGAGTAAATGCTACTTTTTTTGTACATTCCTGGGTCTTCCGACTTCCCTTTACAGACTACCGCCACCTGCTGGTATGAGGAGTTATTTCCTCTCACACAAGTGTAGAAAGTATGTGCTAGTTGGCTGTTATTTGGTGACCTTCAGCGGCCTTTGCGGTGTGTTCAAGTGCAACTTCTTGGCCCCCACCACAGGCGACTTGAGGTGGCACAACAAGCTAGTTCTTTGATGTTGGTTTGGTGTGTCTGGGCCTTAACTCTATACCAGAGGATGTCCGAAATCATTTGCTGTAATATTTGGTTGGAACAAAAACCTGAGGACTCGGCCTTGTGCGGCACGTGGTTTGAAAGCTGTCTAAATGCACGTGTCAACCTTAAACATGGCGGCCTGCGGTTCCCCGAGCTCGTGGAAAGGAGGTTTCCCTGTAGCCATTTCTATGATGGTGCAGCCGAGGGACCAGATGTCAGCCGGGGCTCCGTAGCCTCGAGGGCCCTTGTCGATGATTTCTGGAGCCATGTATTGGAGAGTACCTGCACAGACAGAGGCAGATAGTAACCTGGGACAGCCACGGCAGATAAGGACAGGCCATAATCCTTCAGCTGTGTCAATAAAGCGTGATTGAATTCAGCGACTGAGGCAGAGATGTGGACTTGCACCTGCCATACCGATCTGGAGCTCGTTTTGATTTTCACCTTAACAGTGATCCACAACCTCATCCCTGCTTTGACTACACTGCAGGCCAAATGCCAAATCCAAACATTATATAGAATAAAAGAGAAAAAAAAACATACTGCACACATTCATTTTCAGAGTAACAGCTGTTTTTGATGTTGCGGTTTGATCAGGAAATGAAAACTGGAGTTTGGCAGCGCTGGCTGCTTTGTAACAGATGTGGTGAGCTGCTGTGCCGAGGACGGAGCTCAGAGCACTTTGCTGACATGGTGAGCAAATCGATGTCAGAAAACATAACATTTAATTAATTAACACACTTATTTACATCTATGGAATTCTGTGTCAAGTGCCTTTTAAAGCAATATGTACTTTTTCTGCACATCAACCAACTTATACACTGATATCAATACCTGTATACGCCACTATCATCTATGTAGTGGTCTCAATATTGGTCTACATATTGATATAAACTATAATAACAATAATAATAAATAACGGTCTAGCTTTAGAAGAAAAGAACTGATAACTGAACACAATATATTGATTCCCTCGTGTTTTATTTTCCCACATACAGAAAAAAAAAACTGATTTATCAATTCCTTTCTTCTGCACGTCCTATACAAGTACTGAGTGGGGAAAAAAAAAAAATTTAGATGGATGTCCATTCTTATAATTTATATGAAAACACTGATAAATGCTGGTCTAAACACTGAGCTGAAAAAAGTTAAAGATGTTCTGGGGAGAGACAGCGAGCTATAAAAAGGGAGCAGAATGAGGGAGAGGCACACACACACACACACACACACACACACACACACACACACACACACACACGCACGCACAAACTCAACGTGACTTCCAGTATATCTCGTTCTGGTTCATCCTCCTCTTGTCATACACGCACACACACACACACACACACACACACACACACACACACACCTGCTAATGAAAGGTAAACACCCTTCTGCCTCTGCTTGATTTGCTAATCTAATTACATTCCTGGCTGGCTGCTGCAGCAGGCCAGATGGCCATGAATGTGCACACGCGCATGTGTGTGTGTGTGTGTGTGTGTGTGTGTGTGCGTGCATGCGCCTGTACATTCACATGTGTCTGGGAGTGTTTCCATAGAGGTTGATAGTAGCTCTTGACATTTTGAGGGTCATTTGATATTTACTCTCGTCTGAGAGCGGCGTTTCTATGACTCTGTTTATGGAGCCCAGGTTGAAATACAAGCTGGACATGAATCACCGAACTTTATGAAAACTCGACTCATGGTGTTTGTATTTTCCTTAAATATTAGTTGTTACTGTGGTGAAAAGGTCAGTGGATAATAAAGCTTCATACCGTGTAATTTTCGCTTTGATTGACATTTTCCGCTATTGAATTGAATTGAATTGAATTGAAACCTTTATTTATTCTCGGGCGACAGTTGAGGTTTCCCTCTTTTACAATGTCGCCCAGATTACACTTTAAACTGGGGGGATTATTGAGGATTAGTGATCGTGAGTCATTTACAGGCAAAAATACACGTCGTAGGATTTTTACAGGACACCAGCTGCATTTACCGGTGAATGTCTCGGTGCAGGGGTTGACGCCCGCCAGCCGCTTGGAGGTACCAAAGTCTGAGATCTTCAAGACACCACTGTAGGTGTTCACCAGTACATTATCACCCTGAGGGAGCGAGAGAGAGAGAGAGAGAGAGAGAGAGAGAGAGAGAGAGAGAGAGACCAAGCAAGAATGTTTTTGAGGTGGTTAGAGATGTAGAAACTCAATTCACCCATTTTTTCAATGTGTGAAGCGGTTTACATACCTCTGAATCACAAATGTCAAAATATTATCAATACTATCAAACTAATGTCATATGAGTATAGGGTCTTTTAAAGCAGTATTATGGATATGTTTGTTTGTTGCTCTGAGGGCTAAAAGTTCAAAATTAGGTGAGGAGACTGATCCTTCAAAGACAAGTCCACCTTTCTCTGCTGTTTAGGGGAAAGTTTGGGATTTCACATCAATATTTTGATTTGTCCCAATTTCGCAAGAGTGCCCGTATCCATCTCTACCACATATGCAAAATTCACTTGGTCAAATACGGTGGATCTGCAAGGAATTCAGTGTGGGAGGATGAAATGCTCCTATAAATGTATATTTTCACATAACAGTAAGGGCTAGAGGAGCTTTAACGGTTAAGAAGTTAATTAATGCTGTACAGAAAATGTTCTTATTCCTCCGGTGGGTGTAATGCATTATGACGGTCGCCAGCTGATCAAGTGTTGACCACAAACTGCACTGCAGGAAGGGCGCCGGTGGCCGTGGTTACACCCACCTTGATATCCCTGTGCACTATCTGGTTCTCGTGCAGGTATCGGAGCCCCTCCAGGATCTGCCGGGTGTAGAAGATGATCGTTGCCTCCTTCAGCGGGCCCCATTTGGACCGCAGCAGCGCAGACAGGCTTCCTGGAGGGAGAGAGAGAGAGAGAGAGAGAGAGAGGAGCAGAGTCCAAAAGCGATCGTGAAACAGGAGGACGGCTCCGCAGCCAAGAGCCCAACCATTTGTCCACCATCGGCCTTCTGTTGGGCTTTCATGACTGTAATTTTGTACATTTGTGATCTAGGAAATGTTATTGCTTTTGTCACTGCTTTTGAATCCGCACAGATTAGAGCTTTATGCATGCCTCGGTCTAATGGATTATTTTTAACTACGTATTGTAGATACTTGTATAGAAAGGCCCAACCAGGGACTGGGGTCGCAAACTAGCCTCAGCTATAAACCCCTTATACAATGCAACGGTTTCATGTTTTATAACTTGATACACTGTTTTTTGTATTGTCCCTGTTAAATACACTGCAAAAACTCAAAATCTTACCAAGATTATTTGTCTTATTTCAAGTCAAAAATGTCTTATTTCTAGTCAAAATATCTCATTAAACTTAAAATAAGACATGATCACCTCAGAAGTAACTTGTTTTTAGACAATTTTCACTTGTTTCAAGTGAAAATTTGCTTGTTTCATTGACAAAATTTGTTTCTTGTTTCTAGCTAATTTTCACTTATTTCAAGTGAATTTTCACTTTTTCTACTGGCAAATTTTGCCAATGAAACAAACAAATTTTCACTTGTTTCAAGTGAATTTTCACTTGAAACAAGTGAAAATTGTCTTAAAACAATTTACTTCTGAGGTGATCATGTCTTATTTTAAGTGTAATGAGATATTTTGACTAGAAATAAGACATTTTTGACTTGAAATAAGACAAATAATCTTGGTAAGATTTTGCGTTTTTGCAGTGGAAAATAAAATATATAAGTAAATAAAATGTCCATGAACGAGAATAACGATGCCTGCTCGGGCATACAGAAGCCACACAATATTGTGAGACCATATATTATGATACATACTGGGACTGTCAAGCACAAACACTGACCGACACATTAAACCTGTCATAAATGTTGCAGTGGTACAATATCAGCATTTGTGATCCATACTGTATCTCCTTACACTGTGCTGGGTTGATTTTTCTCCCCCACCACTACTAATATGGCAACGACAAACCATCTCGTATGTCATGAAACACAACGCAGAGCCCAGAGGTAAACAGGACTCTCTGTTTATTCTGCTCTCTCTCTCTCTCTCTCTCTCTCTCTCTCTCTCTCTCTCTCTCTCTCTCTCTCTCTCTCTCTCTCGTGCACACAAACACACACCTCCGGGGACTTGTTCCATAAAGATCTTGATGTACCCGTTCTCCGAAACAGAGCCCAGATACTGGACGATGTTCCTGTGCTTCAGGTACTTGTGAAGAGCGATCTCCTCATGAAGTGGCTGGGAGTATCTAACAGAGAGAGAGAGAGGTGACATATTCACTGAGCAAAAGATGAAACACACACACACACACACACACACACACACAGTCCTCTCCTCCCTACCTGCTGTCTCTCTCTGGGATCTCCTTGATGGCGATGCGGACCTGGTTGCTGAGGTCCCGCCCGGCGTACACCACTCCGTAGGTGCCCCGCCCGAGCACCACCCGGTCCCCGGTCTCGTTGGTGTCGTATTCGTACTGTGACGAAGACGAAAACTCATCATCACTCACCACACACGGTCCAGCAGCAGCAGCAAAGACACGCAAACCTGAGGCGCTCATTTCTTTTATTGTTTTATTTGCATCTTTTGTTTTATTTCAAAGTTCTCGTTTTTAGCTTTTTCTTTTTAATTCCACCCTGTGCTGTTTTTAATGTTTCATTTTAATGTTTTCAAATGTTCTTCATTTTACTGTGAAGCACTTTGAGCTGCAATTCTTCTATGAAAGGTGCTATACAAATAAAGTTTTATTATTATTATTATTATTATTATTATTATTATTTCCAAAACGGCACATGTTCATCATGCAAAACATTCTTAAGTCACAAACTTATTTTATCTTATCTTAACTTATGTAATCTTATTTTATGTGACCAGAGGCCTGTACCATAAAGCTGGATTAACATAGCCGGGCTTTCTCTTACTTATCTGGCTTCACTTAACGAGGCGGCTATCAACTCACTGATTCAACCCAGGCTTTCCAATCTAGAACTGTGCGCGCTCACATAAAAAGGGCGGTGTTTGCTGCATACGACCAATCGCAGACATGGAAAAATCTACCCGAGCCGCATACTTCACAACGACGGAGCAGACAATAATCATTAATAAATACGAGGAATATAAATCAATAATCCAGGCAAAAGGCAACACAGTTGCAGTAGCCAAAAGCCGCAAGGAATGCTGGCAAAAAATCGCCGACTGTGTCAATGCGTAAATTAGTGGGATTATAATCTGACTTCCCCACCATGACGGCACGAGTAGATCTGACTACAGTAACATTTATGTGTTCAGTAAATGAATGTGTCTCCCACTCAGCCATACACTCCTGCAGAGGAACTGGCCCTCTCTAACAGTGAGGGGCGACCCTCGCTGGACCTCTGCCCTCAGTTTGAGTTTCGTCAGAATCGTCACTTTGATTCAACTGGTTTTGATATTTAATTTCATAAAGCATCTGACGCCTCGTGATTATTCTGCTGGTTAAAATATTATTTCACTGTCACGTAAAGACTGTAAAACATCTGGCATCAACTCTTATGTGGACTTTTCAGGGCAGACTCCCTAAATACTAAATATGAGCAAACTAATGGAAACCTAAAGGAGCCCAGAGCCCAGAGCACTTATCCTGGACTTAACCTTCTCCGGAGCAGGTTAGGTGTTCAGTTACCACGGCAACGTAGCCCGATAAAAAGTAAGCCACCTTTATGGTACAGAAAAGCCAGGGTTAAGCCTGAAGTTAGCTCGCTAGGCCGAAATCCAGCTTTATGGTACAGGCCTCTACTCTCTTCTTTCTTAGTTTGTCAGCATGATATCCCAGAAATGTACGATAGATTTTGGTGAGATTTGGCAGACAGATCGATTCTGGGCGAAGCAACAATTTATCAAATTTTCCTGTTTATCTAAAATGTGTCATTTCTGCCTTTTTCTTCTTCCAAATCCTAAGGGTGTGTGTTTGTGCAGGGTAAGGGAATCAATTTCCATAGTACGAGTTCAATAAGTAATATTTTGTTAGTATTGGCAGAGGTTTACTCACTCGGCGTGCCTTTTAGTTTGTTTTAATTTTGCGTTATCAGTTATTTTGTGAGAGCAGAGGATGTCAGCTCAAACTCTACATGTTTTCTTACAGTCGTGCATGTTTTGAGTCACGACAGGACACAACATAAACACACACACACACACACATACACACACATCCTGACCTCCAGAGTATCTCCATCCCCTTCCCCTTCCAGCTCCACAGCATTCCCTGTGCCGTCAGATATCATCTCTTTCACCATGGAGCAGAACCTGCACACACACACACACACATGAACCTTCCACCCTTGAACACACACATTATTTGCCTCCAACTGCCAACCATCACATGGAACATGTAGGTACACGGAAACACACACACACCAACACCTACACAGACACATCTAGAGGTGTGTGTCCTCACCGACCGCACTGATCCTCAGTGGAGAAGTAGATCTGGAAGTCGTCGGAGTTATCGTGGACGTAGAGGAAGCAGCAGCGCTCGTCGAACTTACTGATGCTGCAGACACAGGAGAGAGTCTTTATGGGACATTTTGTTTTCTGACTGTTTTACCATCGGCTTTAATCACTTCCATTCGGCGCTTTAAAGAAAAATAAACGTACATAATTCCCATTTGTTACAATTACAAACCACACAAAGCCTCTTGCATGATGTTGCACAGTTCAAATGCTGCATGATGACTTTCCAGCCCAACATTAGGAGATTTTTGTTTACTTTAGGGTTAATATGTAGATATACACTACTCACAAAAAGTTAGGGATATTCGGCTTTCGGGTGAAATTTCAGGATGAACCTAAAATGCATTCTAACCTTTACAGGTGAACTTAATGTGACCTTCTGTAAACTTTTGAATGCACATGTCCAACTGTTCAGTGTTTCAGTACTTTTTGCACAAGTTGCTGTTCTCTAACAAGGAGTTTAACGGCAAAATTCACATCAGGTGTTTGATGCTCCAGCTCATCGAGGTCGTATCATTAGGGAACGGCTGCTGGAGACTGGGGTACCTCAGATGGAGTGGCCTGCACTTTCTCCAGACCTGAATCCCATAGAAAACCTATGGGATCAGCTGAGTCACCGTGTAGAGGCTCGGAGCTCTGTACCCCAGAACCTCAATGTCCTGAGGGCCGCCCTTCAAGAAGAGTGGGATGCCATCCCTCAGCAGACAATAAGTCGACTTGTGAACAGCATGAGACGTCGTTGTCAAGCTGTAATTGATGCTCAAGGGCACATGACAAGTTATTGACACTGACATTTTTTGTTGTGGTATACCCACCACTGTTGTTGGCTTTTGTTTCAATAAATTCTTTGAGATGAGGAAATCACCAGTGCATGCTTCTACTTAAATGCCCTACTTTTATGATATAATATCACTGTAGCGTGAACTTTTTACATTTTCCATAAATTTCACCCAAAAGCCAAATATCCCTAACTTTTTGTGAGTAGTGTATATATATATTTTTAAATTGCTGCATCATGGTCAACATGCCTAAGGAAACAGCTCGGGTACTTGAACACAGTTTAGTTTCCGATCTGTGCGTATAATCCCTCTCATGGCGCTCTGCAGGTGTTCGGCTTCCATACCTGATGCCTTTGATGGACATCGCGGTGAAGTTCCACTCGTGGATCCCTTTCTGGAACCAAACAGAACATTTTTTTTTTTATTCTCACACATTTACTCTTACGTATTCTTTGCAGCGTAACCCGTGACGAGTGTCAAGCTGACGGACACCACGACGGGACATTTGACATTTTGTGAGGATCGAATTAGTGACCTTTCCATCCAGGCAGGCCACATGCTCGCTCTAGATAAATCAAACCGCCAGGCCTCCCTGCTAGCCCGGCTTTAATGCCACCGAATGAGGAGCAGAGGGGAGAGAGCACAACTGTAGAGCGATGGACTGATATTGTATATCAGCGGACTATTAATATCAAACGATATCAGGTTTTAAAAACAACATCGTATCTTTCCAATAATTATTTTTATTGTCGATATTTGGCTCGTTGTGAAATTGGCTCTTGTGAGACGTTTATCCAGCTGTCAAAGTTAAACCCACCTGGCCTTTTGTCAAAAAAAAAAAAAAAAAAGCCATATTCAACCCATATAGATATGCCATTCTACTCTTTAGGAGGGTTAAAAAAACATGGTAGTAATTGGAGAAAAGGAAGTATAAAAGAATACAGATGGATAAAGGAGAGAAAGCGGCAGAGAGGACTACAGGAGTAAGGCCATGCACCACGAACTCTGCAAAAAAAAAGCATATATCTATCAACAATGCATTGCAATAAATTAAGAAAGCAGAAGTGACAAATGGGGTGAGGCAGAGAGGTGGCGCTCTGACCGTTTCAGCAGGAGAAACGTGCCAGATGGAGACGTTCTTCTCCTCGGCCTCATTGTTGATGGACACATACGACGGCTGGTACACCTTGGTGGGCTCCAGAATCAGCACCTGGAGCACCAAAGAGAGAGAGAGAGAGAAACGATATAAAGGTGTGTGTGTTCGTGTGTGATTTTGGGGCGTACAAGTTCGGCGTGTTTGAGCGTGTGTTTGTACGGGAAAGCGCAGCCCGTTGGTGGTGCCCCTCGTGGCCTCGACGATGATGTCCATCCAGAAGTTGAGTCTCTCCCGCTGGGGCGAATGCTCGACCATCTGCTTCTTGAACCTCTGGATCAGCTGCAGGTTCTGCACCACTGAGCGCAAGTACCTGGGGAGAGAACAGTGCATGAAGGAAGCAGTGTGAGCGGAAAGAGAAAGTGAAACATGGGAGGAAAGGTACACTGCAAAAACTCAAAATCTTACCAAGATTATTTGTCTTATTTCAAGTCAAAAATGTTTTATTACTAGCCAAAATATCTCATTACACTTAAAATAAGACATGATCACCTCAGAAGTAACTTGTTTTTTGACAATTGTCTCTTGTTTCTAGTGAAAATTTGCTTGAAACAAGTGAAAATTTGCTTGTTTCATTGGCAAAATTTGTTTCTTGTTTCTAGCTAATTTTCACTTATTTCAAGTAAATTTTCACGTTTTCCACTGGCAAATTTTGCCAGTGAAACAAGCAAATTATCACTTGTTTCAAGTGAATTTTCACTAGAAACAAGAGACAATTGTCTAAAAACAATTTACTTCTGAGGTGATCATGTCTTATTTTAAGTGTAATGAGATATCTTGACTAGAAATAAGACATTTTTGACTTGAAATAAGACAAATAATCTTGGTAAGATTTTGCGTTTTTGCAGTGTAGTGGAGAAAAGGAGGCGGTAAAATTAAAGTTGCTCTGGGAAAATGTTTTCTGTGAAAATATACCCATCATATCAGTCTTAATTACAAACTGGTGCTGCAATAGAAAAAAAAAAAAAAAAAAAAAACATCATCCAGTTTTCTCCCACAGTCCAAAAACATGCAGGTCAGGTGAAGTGGAAATTCCCCTCTAGTGTGAATACAGAGTGTATTTTAGGTACTATATGTATATGATAATATTCTGAAGGAAGAAGTAAGACGTAAGTAAGAAAAACTGTAACCGCTCACTTCTACAGGTGATCAGATCAACGAAAAGGTGTTAAAAAATATCCCATTGCACAAATAAGAGTCAGAATTATAAATTATATGCACCCAACTAGGTTTATGAAATGTCACATAACCCTCACAAATTGCTGCCATGATTTTTTAAAAAGTGGGTATTAACCCTATAAAGCCTGAACTATGAAAGAATTGGCAGAAAATTCCAATTTTTTTAAAACTGAACCCTTTATTTAGTCCTATAACAAAATATATATATATAAAAAAAATCAAAAAATATGTTATTACACGACCTTTCTGGTGTGTGATATATGATATGTACTTGAAGTGCCAATGGTATGGTCCAGGGTGAACAGGGGAAGTGTTCAAAGGTATACAACAGTATTTTGGTCAAGTATTGATTAAACTGAAAACGAAAAACGGAATTGAAAATGTGTATCATATATGATACAAATGGCTTTATAGGGTTAAGCACATTAATATACTGACCTTCAATGAGAAATCAGTTTCATTCTCAAGCCAGTGATCATTTTGCAAGGACAAAGAAAAACAAAACTACAACTTCTGTATTTGAGCTTGCAAATGCATTTTTTTATATTTATTATTATTATTTTTTTTTTTTTACCAGAGAGGTGGTTTGAGTTTGAAGAGCTTCTCGGCGGCCTGCGTCGCTTTGGGGATGTCGTTAGCCAGCATGCTAACAGTGAAGAACTGACCCACATCCCAGTAGTTATTCATTTTCTCCAGGGAGCCTTTGCGGCCCAGCAGACTGTTCAGCCTCACACCTGAAGACACACAGCATCAGGGAGAGAGCTGTTAGAGAGGGACGAGTGGCAGCTCGCTGGAAATACAGCGGCTTCCTTTGCAGAGGTCCTGCATCCATTCTGTAACAGTGGAGCAGATCATTATTTCTTGAATAACAAAAAACTAGCATGTTTCAGTCCACTGGTTACAAGACCATGTGTATAATTTTTAAGGCAGGAAAGCAGACAATTTTTTTTCTCTTCAAAACTATTCCCCTATGTGCAGCAGTGGCTTAATATGCAGCATCAAAAGTATTTACAAGTGATTCCATTTGTTATATATTTAATCATGAATTGTTGACACCCAGTTTTCCTATGGACCGAAGACATTTATAATGCAACTCCCCTTTCTCCACAGTCTTCTTCTTCTATGTTGAGACTACATGCACATCAGATAGACTATAAATACTGACATATTTTATTCAGAAAACCTGCTCAAAGTAACTGCATCACCTTTGAAAAACATTTTGCCTCAAAACAATTCAGATATGACATAAAACAACTATTTGGTGCTCCAAACCTACTGTAGCTACATTTCTACTTTAATTATACAACTAGAGTCCGTTGCCCAGGCTTATACGTTCAGGCTCACTGAAGCACAAGGCCAATTATAGCTGCTGCACAGCAGTAGTGGTCGGGGCCAGGCAATTTTAGGCAATTCTGAGCAACAAGTGGAGAACAGGAAGATGAAAAGAAAGGTGGCATTTTGCATCAGTTGAGGCTTGAACTCACAATTTCTAGCATGAAGGACAATACTGTATCTCACTGAGCTAATTGGCAAGTGTCAATTCATGTGAGGCTTCACAAACTGACTAAGCCAGTCACATGACAGCAGCTGCCTATGCATGGAAAGGCAGATTTCAAGCCACTTCAAAAAAAAAAAAAAAAAAATCAGTCATCAAGACAAAAATCTGAAAATACACATACTGCATCTAGACAGCATGGAGATGTTGGTAATTTGTTTTTAACAATGATTCATTTGCTCCATAAGTGAAAAACTGACTTTAATTGTAAAGGGTACAAAAGTTTCTTCAGTATTGGGGCTACATTTTGGGGAAAGTTGCAAAGCTGTAGCACATATGGTTGATTTATTATAAATTTTCAAAGTTTTGAAATTTAGAGGCTTGCTGTAGTGCCACCATCAGGACTATTGGCTTGTGTTTGCAGCTGAGGTAATCTGACATGGGACTGGACCTTTGTGCAAAGTTTGGTGATTTTTCGCGCATGGGAAGTAGGACTTCCTCGGAAGAAAGAAGAAAGAAGAACACGCAGGAAAACAAGGCTCCTCTCACCTATTTTCCTCAGTTCAATGGAGCTCTCAAACTGCTGACCAGCAACTATGAGCAGCACAGCCAGATTGATCCCCGAGTAGAGAGTGGGCTGCAGCTCAAAACCTTTTCTGTACCTGCAGGGAATGGGTGGGTTGGGATGGAGGATGACATACAGATGAAGAAGCAAATAAACAGTAAGATGTAGCCAACCTCAGCCTGATAACAGTGGTGAATAATTGTTTTATTCATTTGTTTTCAGATATTTGTACTGCCAGATGGGTGGGATTAGAGTTATTGTACATTGTTGAATTTCTTTGTGGTCGTCCAAGCAGAGTAAAGATGACGACCAAGAATAATTTAATAGGAATAAAAGATGCAAAAAATGAAGACAGACATCGGATGTGTGTGTGTGTTGAGCTGCCTGTGCTCCCACCACTGTATGGCGTTGTCCCTGTTCTTGGTGTCTTTGCAGTCGGAGTCCAGGAAGATGTCCTTGTAGATCCGCCCGCAGAGGCAGAACATGTCCGGCGCCGGGTGTTCGCACGACTGCAGCACCTGCAGCATCACCTTCAGAGCCTGCTCCCTGTCGCCAGGGCTGTTCCTCCTGCACACACACACACACACACACACACACCTCACCAGTGTTAGGCTGACATTTTGTGTTGACTTATGCATTGCTATCTCTGAGAAGGAGAAAAGTTATCAACATGTTAAAGACCTTTAGTTAATGCTAATTTTTTTCTTGATTTGAATCCATTTTAGCGTTCTTATTATCCTCAGTGTTATGCTATTGCTGTAATTAAAGGCATCAATTAACCTTTAAATACATTCACATACACGAATTACATTCCATGCATCCTGATACAGATGTGTTGTTGATCCATGTTTAAGTTTTATAGTTATTTTTTATGTGACTACTTGCACTAACACTTATGTTATATTTCACTTATATTGATGTGATACGTCTGTGTGAGAGGAAAATAATTTATGGGCAATTTTCAAAAGGGAAAGAATGCAGACAGTGTGTCTGCCCTAAAGGCTGGAAAAGCTCAATTTAAAGGACTGAAAAGGGCCAAATATGTTTAAATTGGGTAATTTCTCACTTTGTTTAAACATTATGCGTAAAATGCATTTTATTCTCCACTGAGATACGGAGCAGTGGCCCATTAAATTCCCATCCATGTGCTTAATTTCCCTCAACCTTGGGGCAATTTACGCCGAAAGACCAACTTTTAATGGGTTGTAATTCTAAATCTGCGTTAACCTCAGAAAATGTTTTAATTTCCATGGATACCTAATAGCCTTCGCAATTACCGAGTGGAATAATAATACTTTTATTCCTCGAGGTGGCTCAGAATGAAAAGTAAAGTAAATTGCGGCTCATGTCATCCAGCTCTCCTTCGCAGTTTCTAGAGGCCGTCCATCAAACTCGGTGGACAAACACACACAACGTTGGCAAAGTTAGGAAGATCAAATTCGAGACCGTGTAGCTCAGACACATATTGGATGTCATGAATCGCATCCATCATCAAATGACCCTGTAATGATATGACAGGAATGAGCAGCTGTAGAAGCCTCTGGATTAAATCAGGGATGTCGGCCAGGATAGTAAAAAAGGCAGGACAGAGCAGGCACACCCATTTTATTTTTTATTTTTTAACTGAAAAATCATAACCTTGAATATTCACTTTGAGTAAAATAAATCCCTGCAATTTACAGTGGTACTTTGAACTGGTGAATTACAAAATAGTAACAGTTTCGAGGGTATTTGAAATTTCAAATGATGAGGAGTAAGCAGGGCACATATTTTTATTTTCCGACATAAACACAAAACCCCTCAAATCTCCCCTGAGCAGTGGAGCTTTCCCTCTTGGCCGAGTTACACTAAATGAGAAATCCCCTTTGGACCTGAGTGCGGGCGCTGTGTACCTGTTGAGGGCGAAGGCGTAGTGGAACTGGATCATGGGCTGCGTCGCCAGGTCGCAGGTCGGCAGCATCTCCAGGGTCTGCACCAGCTTCACCATGGCGTCGTAGTCCTGACGGTCAGAGAACGTTAAACATCACATAAAACCAAATCTAATGCTGTTTCAAGGTGCAATGTGTACGTGTTTATCAATATATCCCTTCAAATTTTAACCAAAAACAAAGTGGAAGCTTCCGGTGAGTTGTCAGTACAGTGGTCCCTTGTTAATCGCAGGAGTTACGTTCTAAAAATAACCCGCAATAGGCGAAATCTGTAGTCAGCTTTATTTTTTACAATTATTCTAGATGTTTTAAGGCTGTAAAACCCCTCACTACACACTTTATACACTTTTATCAGACAGGCATTAACATTTTCTCACTTTTCTCTCCTGTTTAAACACTCTCAAAGTTCAAACCTTCGTAGAAAAATAAGTCCAGTAACAAAAAAAAAAAAAAAAAAAAAAAAAAAAAGCATGCAAAATTGCAAAAAAAAAAAATCCGCGAAACTGCGAGGTGAACCGTGTTATAGTGACGCACAACTGTACTTGTGTTTCTTTGTTTGTTTTAAGGCCACATTTCATTGCAACATCCAGAGACTTTGTTGCTCCTCGTGGCTCCTCCCGCTTGTAGGCACTGACTGCCATGTCTTTGTTTCCTCTTTTGTTTCACTGAATATGACAAACATGCTGGAATTGATTTTTCCACTGGCCTTGAGCTCGTTCCACCATCTCTAATTCTGAGAAACAGATTTCCAGTGAAATCCACTGACACAATATGAAATTCAGTTATGAGGCCGGCAGATGCTCCCTGTCCTCTTGGCGACGGCCTCATTTGTTTATGATGATTATACGAACTAAATTAACATGTTTATGATTCATGCTACAGCCAATGAGGCTCCAGCACCCCCCCTCCCTGACATTTACAAGGATAAGCGGTTTGGAAAATGAATGAAAGAATAAATGATTTATGTTAAACGCAGCATGTTGCACCTTTAGTTTACTGAGTACATTGCAAGTACATTCTTCATTAAGATGATGCAGTCACTATGCCAGGCTAAACGAAAAATGCACGTTGTTTTACTTCATTTTTGCTATTTTCTCTTTATGTTTTCATGATGAAAATGTTGTAATATCATATTAAAGTCCCCCTCCAGTCATTTCTTAGGCCCTTAAAACATAATCTCTGTTTGTCATTATTGCATATATGTGAGTTTTTTCCATGATAAAAGCATCCTTTAGTGCATTAAAACGGTTCAATGTGATGCTAAATGTTGCCTTCATTAAAAATGTGCATATCTATGATCGTCACCCGTTAATGCAGCATCACATCAGTGTGTGTTTGTGAGTCCACCTGGATGTCTCTGTAGGAGAACAGCAGGTTCATGACGATGTCCTGCGTGAGGACCTCGGTGTTGTCGATGCGGAGTTTGATCCGGGAGAGCTCCTTGGCCAGCTCCTCGCCCTGGTACTTCTCCCTGGCCTTCCTGATGTCGTTCAGCAGGGTGTCTTTAAAGGAGGCGCTGCAGCAGACAGAGAGAGAGAGAGAGAGAGAGAGAGGGAGGGAGAGATGATGGGAGAGGGTAAGGGAAAGAGAAAGTGAAAGGCTCTGCTCTTTTATGCTCTGCTGTTTGCACTTCACGTTTTAACCAGGCTCTTCGTCCCCTTAAGTCTTCATTTAGCTGCTGTGTTCTGTTCTCCACCTCCCTTTTTTCTCTGCTTTGTACTTCATCCCTTTTACGAAGCACTTTGACACAAGCTGTGTTTGTATTTTAAAGGGAAAAGCCACCAACAAAAAAAAAAAAGACATCCATATTGTTACAAAACAGTCTCTAGGGATGTTTCTTGCATTTCTGGGTCTATTTTTCTTGTCGCCATGCATAACTGGCCATAGTTACATCACCTTTTCAGCACAACAACAACAGAATTTGATAAGGACATTTTTAAATCTTAAACATTAATGGTAAACACCTGGTTTTGCTTCTTTCTAGCCTCTTTCTAGCCTGTGTTCGACAAACCACGAGTGAGGGGTGTTTAAATCACATGCACATGGCCACCTAGCCAGCTACAAGTATTCATCTGCCCGTTGGATTAAAAGCAACAAATTTGGGATTCTTAGGAAGAGGAAAAATATGAACCAAAAAAACACTTCATCACAAAATAATACAATCTAATCAGTGTAAAAGTATCTGAGGGTGGATTTGCCCTTTAAATCTCCACTTAAAACGCTGACGACTTTTTTTTGCATGATTTACTTTGCCTGCCTATGTTTAAGAGGCCCCTTAAAGTACGAATATGTCTTGTAAGCCAGTGTGAGCTGAGCGCCTAAACTTGAGTTAAATAAATAGCCGTGTGTGTGGAGAGAGTGTGTGTGAGTTCATCCAGCAGGCAGGCCGACACTCAATCTTCCTCGCATCGTCTTTCACGAGGATTCATCAGCGGAGGAAGGGGAGGCCTCATGCTCATGTTCGGAGCGGCTGCAACACACTCCGCATGCACACACACACACACACACACACACACTCCTTCCTCACACTGGCAGAAACCACAGCCACATCTGATGTAAATGCACACAAACTGTAAGGGGATTTTGATGCCATTACACTGCAAAAACTCAAAATCTTACCAAGATTATTTGTCTTATTTCAAGTCAAAAATGTCTTATTACTAGTCAAAATATCTCATTACACTTAAAATAAGACATGATCACCTCAGAAGTAAATTGTTTTTAGACATTTGCGTCTTGTTTCAAGTGAAAATTTGCTTGTTTCATTGGCAAAATTTGTTTCTTGTTTCTAATTTTCACTTGACACTTTCATAAGACATTTTTGACTTGAAATAAGACAAATAATCTTGGTAAGATTTTGCGTTTTTGCAGTGTAAATCGACCTGAATGGCCTAAAATGTAATCTGGAAGAGTTTAAATTCTGTTTCTTTACCTTAGTGCGTGCCTGTGTGTGTGTGTGTGTGTGTGTGTGCGTGTGTGTGTGTGGGAGCTCTCACCAGGACGTGACGTGGATGTCCTTGAGCAGGCTGGTGAAGCGGTCCGTGAGGGGGACGCAGAGCGGCCCCAGCAGGTTGTCCCAGCTGGGCTGCATGTACTCGCTGGCCCGGCGCTGGGCGTCGCTCTCGCAGCACATGTACTCGTGGTTAGGAGTCAGGATGTAGGGGATGAAGTAATAGTTACCACTGGATGCCTGGAGGGAGACAGAGGAGGGGGGGGGGGGCTTGTTCAGTTCAGCTGGTGCAGTTTTGGTGTCATGGACCCTGACAGCTGATACACATCAGGCTGTGGACCTGTATCTGATAAGATTTAGTTAATCCACACTAGTCTGTACTGTAGCTTGGCAGATTAACAGTGAAGCGTGTGAAACCTATGAACAGAAAAAAATCGTTCTTCTCTCATTCTCTCATTGTGCAACCCTTTAGTCAGTGAAGTAACAGTGAAATTAGTGCTGGGCGGTATGACGAAAAATTTATATCACAGTATTTTCTTTTTTCATGCACGACTGGGTGTTAACCACATTTTCTAATGATTTAGAGAAGAATTACTGCAGTAAATTAACTTAGAATGACCTATTTTACTGAATGACCTATTTTACATGAGGAATGAAAACTGGACATTAATGTCCAAGTTGTCCACCCTAGTATTAATACAGGTTTACATGGCAACACAAAATGATGCAAAGAGGTGGCACTCATGATTCTAATGAAGTGAAGGAATCAGAATGCATGACAGTTGCAGTCAAAACACAGAACCTTTTTATTATGCAAATTTAAGGCCACTTGCATTAATATGCAGACTGATTTGACTGATTTAACAATATGTTAAAATATTATTATTATTTTAAAAATGTGAATTACTTATCAAATAGACCTAACAGTTCAGCTACCAATGAATGAGAAGTGGTATGCCTGTGATAACATAGATTGAAAAATAAGCCGAAGTGATACCTCTTCTCTGAATAGACAAGCTAAGCCAGTGTGCTGCTGTTAGCCAGTGAAAATAGAGCAGAGTGGCAACTCTTCACTTTGTTACACAATCTATGTCAGTGCGCTGCTGTAGCCTGGAAAGTTTCTTTGCCTTTGCCAGACGGATTTTTTGAAGCCGAAGAACTTCCACACAGCCGACACAGCTCCTCTTTTTGGGAAAAGTTCTTCAGCTTCATTTTCTGAGTCACCACTGCCTAGTGAGTGCAACTGCAAAAACAGTCCCCCCTCCAACGATGTCCCGCGGCGCTACGTTCCGCGTGCTGTTCCCAACGTTATGTGCGCTACACACACACACCGGTATTGGGGTATCTGAAAAATTCATATCATAAAAAAAAATATATATATATGAACCGGTATACCGCCCAGCACTAAGTGAAATTAGCATATTCGCCATTTTTTTGAGGACTCCTATAACCTGCTCAAGGTCCAGTTTCAACAAAATGATGCATCTTTTCACTGACCGGTCCAAAAGGGGCCTGTATGATATAGTTCAGCTGCATCGTTTCATTTCGTTTCACTCAGCTCAGCTTGGCTTATCTCATCTTAAGTTAGCTTAGTTTAGCTTAATCGCACAGTGGCCAAACAGCCCAGCAACGGATGGCAGCGTGCAGCAGGTGGCCAAGTTCAGTGTCAGCTCGCACAAGTGCAAATGTTTCACTGCTGTGATGCTGCGGCAGGGAAAATGCTTTTTGGAAACGGTTTTGAGCCGACAGCAGAACGCTACTGTATGTAGGGCTCAGTTTTACTAAATGATCAAGAGAAAGGTATATCATTGATGTAACTGCTGATTTTTCAGGGCCGTGAAGGCTGTCAAAATAACATCTATTCATGTTTCCTGAAAGAAATAAAGCAGAAACACAGAGAAACAGAAATGGAGAGAGAACAATTAAATCTCCTTCTTTTGAAACATAGAAGACTAATAACTTTCACCAAGAAATAACAGATAAATGAAAACAAATCAGCACGACAACCAAAGATAAAAAGACAAAAACTTAAAATGACTACACACCAGAAAACTATATGACGACAAGACAACATATAAATGACAAGCAGTGAAAAGAAACCAGCCTGGAGGCAGAAAAAGAAAATCTTTCAAGAGGAGAACTTGATGGCGTTGTGGGATGAGGGGATGATGGATGGGTGAGAGGGTGGAGTACTGTGGGTGGTGAGAGGGTTATGTGAGATGATATCTTTACTGGCAACACACACAGGACGCTTGGAAAAGAGTGACATTTTATTTTACTAACTGCTGTGATGGCTGGCAACGCCCTAAAGGTTACAGAAGCACACTTGTGATGGAAAGATGGCTGGTCTGAACTCCATGACCTTTTGGGAAAAACTCGCCTTGGGAATGTGAATAAAAGAAGGGCAACTTGGTACAGAATAGATGTGCACAGTTTCTTTGGTTATAGACAGTAAATCTTGGAGTGGTCAAGTTCCTAATTTTATTTATTTTGGTCTCTAGGTCCAGACTGGCACACAAAGATGATTGAGCTTTTAAATCACTTTTAAAAACACACTTTTTTTAAAACTGATTTTTTTTTTGTGAATTTATTTTATCCTATGGCATTTGGCATATGGCATAATCTCTTGGTGTTTTATAATGTGACTAGTTTGTATGGCTTTTAGTTTGTTTTAAACTTTTTAAATCTCTTTTGTGTTTTCCTATGTTGTACATTCAGTGTCCACTTTATCAGGTCCACCTGTACCGTCTAATGCAGTTCAATGCAGCGGCTCGGCCATCAAGTCTACCTGTTAAGACAGTTCATCATGTTCAATTTTTGTTCACATTATGGAGAATGTGTCAGTTTAATTCTGTGTTTAATTATTGAGATTGTAGTTTGCAGAGGAATGCTTCTGGACTACATTATATTTAGAGGTGTTTCCATTTTTTTGTCCTCCCTATTTATATACAATGAGGGGGACAGAATAGTGGAAACAGCTCTCAATAAAATTAAGTCCAGTACAACAGCAGCACTAACTATGAGCTCAACGCCAAACGTAGAAGTGAATGAACACCTCTGTTACTGTGACAAGAAGACAAGCTGAGCATTATAGGCATCAGAAAAGCAAATTTTATGGCAGAATAGTTGCACTGGATTGTATTAAATTGCACAGGTGGACCTTATAAAGTGGCCACTGAGTGTATGTTGTCTATGATTTATTGTAAAGCACTTTGTATCCCTGTGTTGAAAGGTGCTGTATAAATAAAATGTATTAATATTATTATTATTATTGTTACTGACGATATCTTTTGTGGTAACTAACCGCTCACAGTGGTGTTTTTGCACAACAGCCCCCCGCAGGTCACCTCAAGCACCCATGGGAGAAATCAAACAAATGAGTGCAACAACCAAGGCAAGAGAACGTGATAAGAAACGTAAAGCAAAGCGCAGATCAATACTGGACTGGCATGGTGAAGTTTGAGAGGACGGGCTTCACAAAGGCCAAGGGTAGGCCACTTATCCCCTCCAAAAGTAGCATGCAACGCAGCTCGTGCCAACCATTGACCCTATCTGTGACCTCACACAGCCTGAGATGTGCTGCATTACAGCAAATATTCAGGGCAAAAAAAAAAAAAAAAAAAAAAAAAGGAAACGGGAAAATTATTTGTTAAAATGTCAGATTTAAACTTTAAACTGCTTTGAAAGACAAATGCACAGATGCACCCAAGTTGTACATCCACCTCCATGCTGTTATTGCACATTTACACATGAAGACACACAGTCAAGCACAGCAGTCCAGGTGTAAATACACTCATGTTGCACTGGGATCTGATCATCCAAACCACCTAAAAGCACCACAAGTATTCAGAGGCACATTTGACTTTTGACAGCAAAGTGTAAATGCTACAACACATCTCAGGCTAGAGCTGCACAGAGATAAGCTTTCATGTGTGGATCCAACCAGAGTGCACACAAAACAAACAGGGGGCTTGGCAGGCGAGAGGGAGAGAAGTCAGATTTCTGCGAGAATAACCGGAGATGCATTTTAATGCCAGCTGTAAACATAATCCAGCTGTATCAGATCTAGACATGATCCGGATATGAGACTCATCGCAGTGCCAGGGGTTAAAGGAGGCCAGGCGAGGGAGGAGGCTGAAAGAGGAAGAGAGGAGAGACGGAGGAAAGGAGATGCGAGGATTACAGAGTGATTAATGAGGAGGAGGAGGAGGAGGAGGAGGAGGAGGAGGGGTGCGAGGAGATCATACGAGGAACATGATGATCACTGTTTCATAAAATCACAGCCACATCGGCACTTAAATTAGAAAAGGTCATCATGTGGCGGTTTGTAAGCTGTAAACCCTGCAGCCGTGGACGAGCACAGCATTTACACACACACACACACACACACACACTGCATATCTGTTTCTGTCTTTGTTCCTCTCCTCTTCGAATATGCACACACCCTTTGTCTCTTTATTTCATAATTTGCCTTTTCCTTCCTCTTTTTGTCCCTTTCTCTTCCCATTTCTCTCTCTCTCTCTCTCTCTCTCTCTCTCTCTGTAATTTTTTCTCCACATAAAACTTTGTGCTATTGAGATTTAGCTCCTCTGCCACCTGGATTGGCGGAGTAATCTTTAATTTAAGGTGCATCCGGATTTATTCTTCATGCTTAAATCTGCTCCTCACTGTTTTCTATAATCACTGGTGGCTTATAACATTGGTGATCTGGACACTGAAGCAAATTTGACTGTTGCACTAAGTCACACTGGATAGGTAGGTTAATTAAGTGCCTTAAATGTAAATAAAAGAAGAACAAGAATGTCGTTGTCCCTCACATGCAATGACAAAGAAGTTCAAATTTTTCCAAATACTGAAAAGAAAACAGCAGAGGCACATTAAGAAATAGTTTCAAATGTTATCATGGCCTAAAACTTTGGAGATCCGTGCTCTGGAGTTGAAAAGTGGGTGTGTGAATAAAAATTCCATTCATTTTTCCTAAATGCCGTGTCACGGGACGGCTTGTTTGAACGGTTCCAGCACCTGGAGGAACATGAAACTCTCCCGGTCGAATCGTCAGTGCAAACAAAAAGCAGGTGCACTCCAAGTGAAAGGCACAACACCATATACATAGAAATGTAAGCAAACAAGGCGACAGCGAGTCCCACAATGCACTGCCTCAAAAGACGCCCAATCAGCGGGCTCCAGGTTGTAACCTTTAATCGACTTTATAATGACAATTATTTTTGACCCTTTCATCAGCTACGGAGCACTATTTCATGCGTCTCGACTGTAACCAGTTGTCTGAAATATAAAATTATACGATATTTTTCAGCTTCAGCTTCTTCACCATAGTAATGGCTGCTGAGGCTCGAGAGCACTACAGTATTCAGTGACATCTGATATACCAAACTGAAGAAAAACGTGATTTCTCGAAGATTCTTCATTTCTTATTCGGAACAAACAGCCAGACGTCTCCATGTTTTACTTTGATGCAAAATGCCAAGCTCAGTTACATTCACAAACATTGGAATTACAGCCAGCACAAAAAAAAAAAAAAAAAAAAAGTGCCGAGTCTGTATTGAGCAGCAGTTTATATGCTGACACGTGCAGTTTCCATATGTCAGACTGTGCATAATGCTTTATAGATGTGTGCTATGACTGATGTTATTGATACTATTTAAATACTTCCATTGCGTCTATAAATCAGCCACTGTGTACATTAGAAACTCTGTTGAGATTTCTAAATGATCAGTAGGACACGCTGATAAAACATGCACACTCTCATAATGATCAACACAGCAACGCAAAACCAATCAATCAATCACACACATCTTCAGGAAATGCTCCTTTTCTACTTCACAGTTCGGGTTATTATATTATTGTGTTATTACAACACAAAGGGGGCAATAATATTTAGGTCGTCGAGGTTAGGGACCATACCCATCCAATACATGATTAGTCAGTGAGGGGAACTCCCAGCATGCTTCAGTGCAGCCAGGTACATACTTTATTGCGCAATCCGGAGCCTCTGTATTCTGGAGGCAACTGAATCCAGGGAAAACCTAGTGCTGGAGGACGAGCGGCCTACTCCACACACACACACACACACACACACACACACACACACACCATATGTACATGTAAAAAACACTAAAAATAAAAAAAAGTATAGGCACTCATGATGCAAGGGTTTACTTCAGAGGTGTGTGTGTGTGTGTGTGTGTGTGTGTGTGTGTGTGTGTTTGTACATATACATGGCAGTGGCTCTGGTGTTGCTGAGAGAAGAACAGCGAGAGAGGAAGAGGGCATGCACATGTGCATTCCTGTGGGCATTTGAGCACAAGAGGAGGAACAGCACTTGTCCTGAATATTACTCCACAAATAGCACAAGACAGTGTGCGGAAATAAATCACTCGGAAACACACAGGGGCTCTCGCGCTGTCACGCAGACCGACAGACACACACACACACATGTGCACACAGACGGAAACACACTGAAACTTACTGTGTTTTTCTGTGCCACCATGTCCTGTAATAAGTAAAAAAAAAAAAAAACATGTGAGAATGAATTACTTGGTTGTTACCAGCACTGGCTGTAGTGCAGAGTTACTTATGCACTCTTAAGTTACACTGGCATGTTATTACCACACTTTAAACAGCTGTCAGAGTTCACACATGCACACACACTCTCACACACACACACACACACACTAGTCTGTAAATATCTTAGTGGACCACTTTGTTCTGAGGAAGAGTGAAGGAATGGCATCCTTGAACTTTGATTACATCAATGGCAGACTCAAAACTGTGTGTGTGTGTGTGTGTGTGTGTGTGTGTGTGTGTGTGTGTGTGTGTGTGTGTGTGTGTGTGTGTGTGTGTGTGTGTATTTACCTTCAGTGACTGGGCAGTGTCAGGGTCAGTGTCATGGTACAGTATGACGTTGTTGGCCATGTCAAAGCTCTCCCTCACTCCCAGATGGTAGAACAGGGAGGGCTGACGAAACACATCACTCATATCCACAACTGCAATGTCTGGAGGAAGAGGGGGAGGGGGATGATGATGATGATGATGATGATGATGACCATGCAGTAGGTGATGTTAGGATAGCATGCTAAATATAACATTAGTCCTAAATAATACATAACTGTTATTGTTAAATATGACTTTAAAGACAAGTTATACCTATAGTTTATTATGGTAGGCTTACAAGGATTCAAGGATTCAAGGAACTTTATTGTCATACCAGCTCACATTTAGACGTTAGTGGTACGAAATTAGAACTAAGGTCCCGGTATAAGCCTAAATAAATAAATAAAGCAAGGTAAAAAAGAAAAAAAAAGAAAAAAGAAATGTAAACAATATGTATAAATATAAACAGTATATGTAAATAAATATAAACAGCCTATATAAATGTAAGCAGTGTATATATAATAAATAGTGTGTATGAATAGATATAAGAAGCATATATAAGGCCTCGAGTTGGGTGCATTATAGTTGCTACCACGTGGATACAGTCTAGGAAATGCTAGGTAGGGTATTAGTTACCCTGTTTTTACTAACGTTCCAGAAAACCACAGTCAGCTCTGGTTTCAGACAAGAGAGAGAGACAGAGAGAGAGAGAGAGAGAGAGAGAGAGCAGCGGTGGTCGAGCGAGGTAGATAACGAATGACGAGAGGGAGCCGCGGTCGAGAGAACAGCGTTTTTTTCAAAGGTTTGAATCACCTTAACCACAACTGTGCACATCCATTTTGCATGTACGGTCAAACGGACGTCAAGGCGTGAACCGACAGACCGACATCAGCCCAGAGAGAGAGAGAGAGAGAGAGAGAGAGAGAGAGAGAGAGAGAGAGAGAGAGAGAGAGAGGAAAGTGTGGAGGAGGTGGGAGGTTAGGTGAAGCCTATATGTGCCCTCCATTGCTGGGAATTATTATGAAAAGGGGGTAATTTGTTTTAAAATGACTGAAGCACAAAGAAAGACAAGAGGAGGTTGGACAGTGGAGTGAAAAGCAGAGGTGTGTTGTAAACGATGGTTGGTTGATTTGACTGACCGACTGTTTACATGACTGTTTACATGACGAGCGCTGTCCATGGTTCTGATGGCAGGCTCTTTGACCTCTCTACTTTATACAATAGCCCAAGTAACTCGTTTGACAGTGCAATCCAATACATTGTTGGTAATGTAAGAATTTACATTTTGCACTGTTGGATCTTAAGAAGGTTCTAAGTAGAGCTTCAAAATGCAAAAAGAAGAAATGGGAGTGAGCCAAAAAAAAAAATGAGTAAGCAATTTATTGCAGACAACCATTAAACTGAAATAGGCTGTTCATCAGCTGATCAAACGTTTAAGACCACTGCCTTTAACCCTATAAAGCCTGAACTATGAAAGAATTGGCAGAAAATTCTATTTTTTTTTTAAAATTGAACCCTTTATTTAGTCCTATAACAATATATATATATATAAAAAGAAAAATCTAAAAATATGTTATTACACGACCTTTCTGGTGTACGATATATGATATGTACTTGAAGTGCCAATGGTATGGTCCAGGGTGAACAGGGGAAGTGTTCAAAGGTATAAGGTAACAGTATTTTGGTCAAGTATTGATTCAACTGAAAATGAAAAACGGAATTGAAAATTTGTATCATATATGATACAAATGGCTTTATAGGGTTAAAAGCCCAAATCTTGGCCAAAATGTGGATTCAGTGTCATTTTCTGTCAGGTATCCACACTGTCATGACCACATTCCAGAAGCACATTTATTACCTAGCTAGCTAACTTGTATTCTGAATGGCAGTGGCTTTTTAGCTCCGCCCATTGATTTTTAACACAGCCAATCAGATTACTTCTGCATTCTCAGCAGCTCTGCCTCCAGAAATGTTTTATTTATTTATTTATTTTATTTATTTATTTTATAACAAATAAAACCCTGCTTTGTGCTCAGAATAATCCAGCTTCATATGATCTCAGGCCAAACAGGCAGCAGAGGTGGGGACAACATAATAGCTCGGTAAAAATAACTGGCAATTAAAAGCTTTAGAGAGCAGCTCGGTTTTCATTGCCACCCTCAAAGAACAGCAGCTATAAAAGGTGCTGGCTTTTCAGGATGAGGGCAGAATGGTGGGTCAGTCTGACAAGGCTTCAGCTAGAAAGACAGAGGCCAGAGCTGACCTGGTCATGTTGCTCTGTGTCAAACACAAGGCTTTCGGGTTAAGCAGGGTCACCATTATTATGAGTTTAGACAGTAACAGATTAGCAACAGCATGTTTTTTTTTTTTGTTTGTTTGTTTTTTTTTTCTTGTCTGTTTGTTTGTCTCTGTTGTTTGTGGGAAAAAATGCATTATCAATTATTAATATAAGTTGAATAATGAAGTCTGATACAATAAGTTTTGTAATGAGCTTCTACTATAGCCTCAACACTCACTATATTGGCCTGCAATGATATTCGTAGGCATTTAAGTGTCTGTGATTGTAAATTGAGAGTATTGTATTGAGTAGTGTACCTTGTTGGATTTCTATCTCCTATAATATAATATTCCTATTATCACAATAACATTATAGTACCATCTACTTACAGGCTATTGTGCATTTGTTTAGAAACCTATATCTTTAAATTGTTCCATTACCCAACTGATTATTTATTCTAACACACACCTAACACCAACCCCAAACTTGCACTCTCTCTTGAAAGTTAGGCTGCTACACTACAGACGTCTAAAATGCGTCGGTGGTCCTCAAGTTTAGCGTGTAGTGACCTCATTTGCCTTTTGTCCCCTTTTCCACCACACACACCTGCATCGTAGAATGTGTCGAGCACCGACGTCTCTCCAAAATCCAGCCTGCCGAAGGTGACGGTGGTGAGCAGCGCGCTCTCGGCGTCGCACGCTCTCTGGAGGCACTGGAGCGCTCCCGACTCGGGGCTGCTGGCCATCACCGACTTCAGCCCGTCGTTCAGGACGTACACAGCCCGCAGGGAGCGCTGCTTAGCCGGGGGACTGGGACTGGACACCTCGCCTCTCTCCCGGTCCCTTTCCCGGTCGCGGTCCACCACGCACACCCCGGCGGAGTGCTCTCCTCCCGGGTCCGCGACCGGTGCGCTCTGCCCCGTCTCCATCACAAACGTGGACCCGAAAACCGTGCGTAAGCCTGACTTCCTTTCACTTTCCTCTCCCCGGTCGCTCTCCTTTTAATTCCTTTTCCGTTTTATCCCCTGCGTCCTCTTCCTCCTCCTCCCTTTCTCTCTCTCTCTCTCTTTCTCTCTCTCTCTCTCTCACTTGTTGCGCACCTGTCACCGGTGGGGAGCAGGGCATCTCCGCCTCATTAACTCACATCATCTCCCGATTATCTCGCACCAAGAAGTCCGCTTTTCCAAGACTGGATCGGACTAGATTGCTGCTATCAGAGACAAAGAGGTTCAGAGAGAGAGAGAAATAGAGAAAAAGTCTTCAGTTGCCCAGTTTCCCGGTACAGAAGGCTTACATGTTCATTATTCCTCTTCCCGGCCCCGCTATAGGTCCAGATTTGTCAAACTTTTTATATTAATCCACAGGCTACAAATTGGACAGCGGGTTGTGTTTCCACCGCCTCGCCTGCAGTGTTTGCTATGTTATCGCCGTGTCTGGTTGTCTAAATATAAAACGGCCCGTCCTTCTGATCCCCTCATGTGCCCGCCGGCCGTCCAAGTAGCCTGGGACTGGCAGCCAAGTTATTCTGAGTTATGCCCGACACGCTGCACAAAATATCCTTTTGCAAGAGCCGTTTAATCGATTGAATCTTTTTTTTTCGGTGTCTTTAAAGAAAATGTGTCAGAGGGCTCTGCGGCCTTCTCTGCAGCCTGTAGATACTGACATTTTCCTGGAAAATTTGATATGAGAACTTGCCTTGGAAACAAGTGGATTTATTCCTGCAAACCTTCGCCAGGATTTCTCATTTTCAATAAAGAGATCAGCATGTCTAAATATTTATATTACAGACAGAGAAAGTATAGATGTTTGACATAATATTAGGAGGGATATTTTTTTGCAGTGCAGTGTCCACACACTCCCCAGCTGACAGAGTCAGGGCCAAAAACATCTCCAATAGCTCCAACTACAGGGATGCACTGACTGAAGCCCATCTATCATACGTGACCTATGAAATGGACCAGCTTAGTGGCTCCCAAAATGGTTCATACTGAGTTTGGGTGAAGGGTTTTGATAAAAACAAAGATGTTCTCAGAAGTCAGGCACAAACCTAGCTGCTGTAGTTTTAGATTGAGATAGTGTCTCACTACATATATTTGGAGATTTTCTCAGGTTTTACTTGTTTAAATGAAGGTTGAAGAAAAAAATAATGCTGTTGCATTAGTTTTGCAAGACAGTTTCATTAGAAATTTATGGCAGCATCCCATCAGGACTTTCACTTCTCCTTTTGTCTATTCAGACCTCCGGTGACCGACAGTAGGTCCAGTTTCCATTGGCTGCAGAGCGACTTATCTGTAATGCACACACGCACACACGCACACACACACACACACACACACACACACACACACAGTTCTCTGGGAGTCATTCATGCACAACCACCAATTACTTGAACTAACAGAGTAAAGTGCAATGGAACGGAATATAATGCTCCTGTGCATATCTATGTATAGTGCATGTACACACACACACACACACACACACACACACACACCACATTCCACCAACAGACCAGTTAAGTGCAAATATTTGTTTTTGAATCTTTTATTGTTGCTTGTCTTCACTTCAATGTCATAATGGACATTTTATTTAAATGCAACATGTACCAGATTTCATCATGGGGAAAATGCAGTGCTTTAATGCAAATGTAAAACCTTTTGCATGATGATCGATCTACTTCGACACATTTGTGTTTGTTTTGCATGTCATTTTGTGCTCACCAACATGCATGTCAAACTAGGCCTGCTCACTTAGAGCTTTGCATTTTAAAAGTCTGTTGTGACACCTGAGTGAAAGTGGTCAGATGAGCTGTTACTGCAGTGTTTCCTTCTGTAAAACTCTCTAATGAGAAGTCCGTCTTCACTTAGGCCTTTGCTTAATCCAGGGCCACCAAATGTCTTGATGTAACTGACAATATTCACAGGACACAGAGGAGTTTGCCCAGTGATGGTCAACTGTTGCCACCTAGTGGACGAGTCAGATTCAGTTTAAGTCGTTTACTGCTTTAGAGTCACTTGACTTGTTTTCCATTTCTGGTCCATCTTACCCATTTCGTGGTATTTCCTACTCCATGCATCCGTGTAATACATCCACCAAGTTTGATTCATCAAGTTGCAAGAACAAGAGCTTCACTGGGAGTGTACTGCTCCAAAAAGAATGAAATATACACCAGAAACTGATATGATTTTGAGTGGCAACACCGAGCTGAAAAACTCAATTCAAGGACGCACAACAACACATCATTGTTTAAGTTTCACTTCCATTTGTACCGCTCTCTTTGGCCTGCTGGTTTCCAAAAATGGCAGACCTTTTTTTAGCCGCACCACTGCCAAAGTGTCACACCATGTGATGCCACTGCATGCAAAAGTTTCGCAAGATGATGCAAAAGTATTTAACATTTTATTGTTTGTTCATTTTTTTCAGCCCATTTTTTTTCTTCCCCGTGTCTCTGTAGGCACTCCATACATTATTGTATTGTGACCATAAATGTAGCTGTTCTTGTAAACTTCCTGTAACAGCCTATACAGCACATTTAAGACATTGATGAGTTTTACTTTAAGAAGGCAAAGGCCTTTTAAAAAAAACATTTTAGATGCCTTGAAACAATAAATTTGTGAGGACCTCTCTGAATATTGTTTTGCTTAGACGTATGCCGTGCATACCCAGTCGTTCAGATGGCATTGTTCACAGACAGAGACCGCCCAGGTATTGTTTGAAAAGCTCATTTTTAAGTAATCGAGAATGTGGACATGTGGAATGCTCTCCTTCTTATGGTTTTTACATCCAATTTTCTGTGCCTAACTAGAAACACCACAGCTAAGGACCCACCAATTGTTTTTAGTTTAGTTTATCAATGTTATTAATGAGAGCTGACAGTCAGTAACAATGAAAATGAATTACTGGGGTTATTTGGTTGCTGTATCCACATGCTGAGTATTTCAGAGTTTTTCAGTTGGCTTTTCACACTATTCTAAATGTAAACACAGTAAGACCAATTGGACAATGAAATGAGATTTAAAAGAGGTTCATTTCCTGCTGAATTTTCATTTCACTGTCAGTGCTGTTGTCCTTTACCACTTTTTGGACCCCTTGGCTAAAACGGGGTGTGGTAGTTGGCACGGCATAATCACAAAAAGGCTGAAAACGTCCCAGTGGATTCATATAACACAACAATATTTTGACGCAAGGTTGGCTAAGATGCAACACGTTATTTTCTCACACTGATTTGGCCATGCACACTTCTGTTTTTTTTGTTTTTTTGTTTTTTTTTTCCTTTTGGGCTGTCCTCAGACTCCATCTGTAGCTGCCAGCAGATTGGTTAATCCATGGTCACGCCCACTTTGTGCTCTTTCGTTCTGCACCAGAAGTATTAGCACAGTACCTCTGGTGCAAAGGCATTAGGTCTATGGATGATTCATGTCATATCTCACCATCGTAAGTGAAAGCTGAAAAACTTACTCCCAACAAGAGTTTTTTTTTTTTTTTACATCCAGCTGCATCACTTGCTAAATATTATCCCACTTAATAACTTACCAATAGTCTTTCTGTTTTAGAAGAACTTTTTTTTTTCATTTCTTTATCTAAAAACAGTTTTTTTTTTTTTTTTGAATATGCAGCTTCTTTACATGGCACTGATCAAAGTGGGTGTGGGTGTGGGTGGGGGGGCTGCACACCACGGTGGGGGACAACATGTTTTCTTGTTTTATTAAAATCTGCACACGTACAGTACATAATAGCATCTTTATTACACTGAAATACAGTATAAAAGTATATATATTCATCACTATCCTGGAGAGAAAGGACCAAGTCAAGAAAACAACTTGCAGCCTCAGTCGTAGCAGTTTTCTCTTTGTCGAAAGAAAGACGTGAAAGACTTGAAAGAAAGAATGAATGAATGGCGAAACGGGAAAATAAAAATTAAAAAAAAAAAAAAAATCAGAAAGAAAGATCTGGAGTCAGAAACAGGAAGGCCACAGTGACAGGTTGCCGTAGATTCTGTGCACGTATAAGGAAGGGAGGCACGCGCGCGCTCACACACACACACACACACACACACACACACTTGTCTTGCTGTGCTTGTGAGGACCTTCCACTGACTACATTCCCTGACCCGTCGCCCTAATCTCAAGACTAAACCCACTTCTAATCCTAAACTATCCTCATGAGCTTCTCTGCCACAATCCACAATACTGCATTTCTATCATATCTCTCCATTCACTTCTGTTGTGCCGCAAAACCACCAAAATAACACTTTCAGGACATAAACAAACACAAAAAATGCCAAAATAAAAAAGAAACTGTCTTAACGAGTCTCTCTAAACTTGACTTGATATCAAACAATTATTTTGTATATTTAACTGGGTATTAAATGCACAACACAGTCTTTTTTTTAAAAAATTGCCATCAGTTCAGCTACAATGTCTAGACTCATCTAAAAAATATAAACTGAGATTTCTCGACAGATTAATCAATTAATTGAAGATTTATAGAAGTAAGGAGAATGGAGAGATCAAATTCCAGTCCCCTGATGCTGACGCTTCATGTTTCCTGCCTGCAGTTCACCATAGAAACGTCAAACAAGATGCGCCAAATGAAGAGGCCTCAATCCTGAATCTAATCCTAATCCTGTCGCCGGACTATAGGCCCCTGGAGAAATGAGGGCCGGCCAAAATGACGTCGCTCCGTGAAAACGTCCGCACTGCACAGGTCTGAAATGTAGACTGGTTCTCACAAGGACAGAGATACAAGAGCTCTCTCTCTCTTTCTCTCTCTCTCTCTCTCTCACACACACACACACACACACGCACACACACGCACACGGACGAGAGGCAAAGGCCGCAGAGTGGATACAGAACAGCACAGGGGTCATCTGAACCAACCAGGCTAAGGAAGTTGAATTCCAAGTTTCCTTCACACACAGAAGCAACAGTACCAGCGAGGTTGTCCTGACAACCACTGCTCCGCGTCGCTGTTCTGTAACCATGGCAACACACAGCGACAGGCCCAGGTTAGTACCAGTGGCACGGCGAGCTCCAATAAAATAGCAGTAAACAAAGAGAGAAGCCTCTTCAAAAGAAACGAAAAGTAAACGCAGGATAAGGCGGCACAGAGGGGGAAGGTGGCGGTTTCCATGGCGCCGTGTCGTCGTCGTCGTCGTCGATGGCGTTGGTGATGTCGTGGTCGTTTGGCACAAAGTTATATGGCTGAGCGTCACGGCCAACGCCGAGAACGTTTTCACATGCCGGCTTCCCGCGTGGTGATGTCATCAGAGTGTGCCAGAGAGGATGCTTTTGTTTTTTTTTTTTCATTTCAACAGGCTCTTCTTTATGTGCTCGACTTCCATCTGGAAAACACACACACACACACACACGGACACACACACACACGGACACACAGGTGAGCTTTATTTTCCTGTATATTTTAAGATCTTTTTTTTTTTTTTTTTTTTTGCAGATCGTTACTCAAAAAAAAAAAAAAAAAACATGATTAGATCCTGAATAAGATTAGATTAGTTAGGGTTAGATACATTTAGATTAGCTCAGATTGGATTAGATGAATTGAGATGACATTCAATTAAATTACATCACATCAGGTAAAAAACAAGAGCTAAAATAAAATTACATTATATCGCATATATTGCAGAGATGGTGCATTTGAGTGCAGTTTGTTGCTAGGAAATATCCAAAACAACAACAATCAAATCACCAACCTCGATAATGCCAGAAAGCTTTACCCAAATCAAATTAAGGTATTAATGTATTTGTTTTGGGACACTTTTGACAGAACCTCATGGCTGCGGTGAGGATTTGATCCTGCGGTGGTGTTTTTCAGGCGCAGTTGAATTTAACCACTGCACTGGTAAACGTTCACCAAACACTTCATAACGCTACGATGTGTTAGAGTCTAAATCATACCGTGAAAATACACAGGGTAACAACTGGGGATATTTTCTAACTATTTTCATATTTTCATCCCCACTGCATTCTTTATGATGCAGTCGGTTGGCCGTCGCTTGACAAACATTGGTTTGAGTTTATTTTTAAAGCCTTAATTGGTGAGCAACCTCTCTACATCACATCCTTACTGGAATGGAAAACAGGGCCTCACCTGACCCGCTCCAGTGACTTAATGTTTCTTCGAGTCCCCCGGGCTCGCTCAGAACTGGGGAAGACTGCTTTTTCTCATGATGGCCCAAAATCCTGGAATGCTCTCCAAAGCACTTTAAAACTGGAAAGTCTACCCTCCTATGCTGAATTTAACTCTATTATCACTAGCCACTGTGTTTCTACTTGTAACTGTTTTAATTGAAGGCATTCCTTATTCTGCATATGCCAGACGGTGTATTATGTGTATTTCCTTTAACTTTCTGTTTATTATGTGTATTTCTTGTCATTATAATGTATGAGGTATATTTGGTGTTGATGTATTTTAAAGTGTAATCTCGACGGCATTGCAAAAGAGGGAAACCTCAACTGTCTTCTGAGAATAAATAAACTTTTCAATCAATTCAATCAATCAATAACGCTTCAGTCTGCGCACTCAGTTGGTTTCTGATTAAAAACAGCAGCGTTTTTCTCTCTGGTGAAGTTTGGTGAAGTAACAGCTGCTATAAAACACGGATTATTCGAAAACTGACGCCTTGAAGTGGGTGAAATATTTCTAAACACATTTTGCGCCCCTCATTTTTTATTTCACAGGCACATTTTGCTTTTTTCTCTCTGTTTCTAAAATAAATATATACCTAAAACATATAGAAAAATAAACCACATGCATCTTCCCTTCCTTCCGTTCAGAGGTCTTACCTGTAAACTAAGACGAATCTTCTTCTCCTCGTCCAGCTCGCTAGCCAGCTGCTTCATCTCCTGCCTGCGATGCACAAATGTTCACAAACACCATCAGGTACTCTGATACACCCACAACACACACACACACACACACACACACACACACACACACACACACACACACACGTGTACAGGCACACACACCTGTGCTGGCTCTTCAGCAACTCCACGGAGGCCCTCAGGTCTCGGAGCTGGTTTCGGAGTTCCTCCATGGTGGGCGGGGTCAGAGGTGAGGGCCGGAGCTCGGGGAGGGGCTTAGGGCCGAGGAGGAGGAAGGGGAGGCGGAGCGCTGGCTGGGGCTGTTGGGCGGGGGCAGGACAGCGGGTTTTGGGGGTAACCCTGATTTACTGTCGGGTACCTTAGGGCAACAAACACAGGCGGGTCAGGGTTTTGAAGAATCTGCATTTTTCCATTCATTTAGGTTTTATCTAACCAGACAAACAGCAACAGCAACAAAGTGAGAAAGACACAGTTTGACAGACTTATGATAATATAATGCTGCTTCAAGGTCAACATGAATCAACAACAATTAGTAAGACTTTCTGTTAATAACTTTATAAAACTTTTTCACATTAATAAGTTTGAGCACAAATCCAAATAACAGAAAATATTCATTCTACAATGAGATATACCCACTTAAAATGTGACATGTACTCTAGTAAGATGATTATTGGCATGAAATATAAATTAAAAAATATATATAATTATAAATTTAAAAATATTAATTATTGCATTGATCATCATCTTTAATAATCTTTAATAATCTTCTTTCAAAATGATAATAATAATAATAATAATAGCAATAATAATAATAATAAAAATATTAATTATTGTATTGATCATCATCTTTAATAATCTTCTTTCAAAATAATAATAATAACAATAGCAATAATAATAATAATAATAATAATAATAATAATAATAATAATATATTTTTTTTATTTCTTTGTCTTAAAATGGATATACTATGTGCATGTGTCCAAAATAAATTTCATCTTGTTTCTCAGCGTGTGGAGGAGCGGCGCCCTCTGCTGGACAAACTGCTGGGCAGCAGGCGGCGGTGCAGCGAAGGTGCCGGCCTTACAGAGATGGTGGGAACTCCTTTCCTCCGTGAAACGTCCAGAGATCTGGGGGGGAGCGACTCCTGCTCCTCCTTCCCCCGCTCCTTCTCCTTCCTGTCCTCCTCCAACGAGGGCGAGTCAAACAGCTCGGAGCTGGAGAGGGACGACTGAGAGAGAGAGAGAGAGAGAGAGAGAGAGAGAGAGAGAGAGAGAAGGGCGGGCTCATTTTTCATGTCATGTTCAACTTCCAACTTATTTTATAATTAGCAGCTTTCAAAATTCAGCTTATGAATCTACAGGCCAGACAATAAAAACCAGTAGCAGCTCTGAATGACTCCAATGGGTTTATCCACAGGATTTGAATAATGCAAACTGTCCACAATCACACACACACACCAGTCCTCTCATCACATATTGGCTAAATCATGTGAGCAGCAGTGTGTTGGGTTCGTGTGTCCTGCACTCACCGGTGTGATGATCTGGGAGCGAGGCCGGCGGTCTGTGACGCGTGGCCGCGATGCCGTGGGATGATTCAGTCTCTCTGTGGATGAGACCACCGCATCCAAGTCCATGTCTACACAAACACACACACACACACACACACACACACACAAACACACACACACAGACAATTTCAAAGTGTTACGAAAGTGGGAGAAGCGATGTGGAAGGCCGATGAGGCAAGAACCGCCTTGCAAATTACAAAATGAACAAAAAAAAAAAAAATGACCACGTCTAAAAATACACCTTGAAGCGGCATTATCATCACGTCTTCAAGCATTTCACACACTCATATGTTAACATGCACACTCATTTTCCACTACTATTCCTAATATGACAATATTCCGAATTTGGTGTGGACCATCTAAACAGATATTCTGATTTAGGCCTCATTCCAAATGTCGCATTTTCCAATATAGATGTGTGGGATTTACCGATGTTATTCAGGTTTCAGCAGCATCCTTTGGACCTGTAGGCACGGTTGCATGTAAATAGGAATATTAGTGAAATATTCCTTTTTATGAGCCGTGATAACAGCTTAGAAGGATTTTTTCCTGAATAAATGTAGTCAAATGTTTGTTATATTTGCACCTCTTTTACATAACATGTATCATTGTCCTATGTGGCATAAGACTGTGGTCAACAAGTATTTTGCAGGAGATTTCTTGCCCCATCGTCTTTCCTTAAACGGAGGCCAGAGCAGGAAAGCAAAGCGAGGTTCATGTCGGTGCACAGAGACAGGCCATGTCCAAACAGAAAGATTTTTTTGAAAATGTAACTTTAAAAAAAAAAAAAAATCTGTACAGTCGGTCTGTTTTCAACATGTCAATTCAACATTTCAAAGGTGTTTTTAAAATATATAAAAAAAAGTCCATTCTGGAGAGCGTTTTCCAACAGTTCCAGTTTTGGGGTCCAAAAACGAAAGAGCGATGAAACGTGAAGGGAAAAAGTTGCATTTTCAAAAAAAACACGCCTCCGTGTGGACGCGGGCGGCAGAGAACCAAAGAGAGAGAGAGAGAGAGAGCTTCTATTCTCGATGCGTCACCATTGTCCTGATCTCATTGGTGGATGCACCTGTCAGTCAAACTCACCGGTGTCATGTGACCTGTCAGAAGCAGACTCTGGTGTCGAAGCCCCGCCCTCAGACTTAGGGCTTTCATTCCTGAGCAGGTAAACCATACAACAAGATTAATGTGTGTGCTCTCCTGTGTGTATGCATGTGTGTGTGTGTGTGTGAGTGTGTGTGTGTGTGTTGGGGGGTGTACTGACGCTATAGTGGGCGGTCTCTCGGGGCGCCGTGGGGGTTGGGAGGAAGAGGAGGAGGAGCTTGTCTTTGGGGGGAGGGGTTTCTTGGGAGGGATGGATGGGAGGGCGGGCTTAGGGATGTCTCCAGCCTTCAGCTCCTCACCTACACACACACACACACACACACACACAATCAGACACATATGAACAAACAGACATATTTAAACAGGGGAAAACAATATGCAACTCAAAAAAAAACTGTAAATCAGATGGAGAAAACGGGTTTATAAGGCACATAAACACACACAGAGAGGGCATACACTCCCACTCATACACACACACACACACACACACACACACACATATACATAAACAGGTAGGGGGAGAGTATTGGAGGCTGGAGCAGCAGCAGTAGCAGGGTCTAAACTAGCTCTGGTCCAGGGTGTTTGCTGCAGTGGGAGGGCTAACGGGACAGCCACGGTTAAGCCCCTTTTCCACCAAAAAGAACCTGGTGCTAGTTCGGTGCTTAACTGGTTCCAACAAAGAACCGGTTTGCTTTTCCACCGGCCGAGAGCCAAGCGTAGCCACGTCAGAGCCACGTCATGACGTCAGCGTAAAACGTGATCACATGAGTGTGCGAGACGCTCGCTCGAAATCACAATAACCAACATGGACGACAAATGGACGAGCCAAATACTGCTCGTGTCTTTATAAACCTACATTGCGATCCAAAGGGGAAAAACGCAATTATTGCTGGCTACCCGTCGTATTCGTGGTCGGAACAAACGGCAACTACGTTTAGCTTTACGTTTATAGCGTTCACTGGTCCCGTTTGGGTCTGTAACCCCGCCCACCAATGACGTGGTGGGTCGTGTCATCGGTTCCTGTTTAGCCCCTGCTTGTTGGTGCTTGCCTGGAACCGATTTGGAACCAGTTTGGCCGGTGCTTGGGAGGTGGAAAAACAAAGAACCGGTGCTAAGTCAGGCACCGGCTCCGAACCAGCACTGGAACCGCTTTGGTGGAAAAGGGGTAAAAGAGACAAGTCTTTCATAACTCAAACACCACCTTTACTTTGCTGAGCAGAGTTAAGCACAGGCAGTGAGAAGCTCAACAACGACATTTTACATCGTCTCTTACAGGGTTTTAATGCGGACAGGCTAATAGGCTGGTGCTGCAGCTGATAACCCTGAACCAAGGAACAAGCACAAGAAGGAAAGGACACGACCTCACAGCATCGGTGCCGAACCTTGGTGCTACTTGAAGTCAATGAGACGCACATCCCACTAATGGCACTTTTCTAACGCATCATAACTCCATCGAAGAAAAGGGCCATAAAAGCCACTACACCTGTTCTGTTCCCTCCCTAATGGAATTTGTAACACCTGTGTTTACCCTGCTATATCATGTCAAAATGGCTGCCGTGAAGCTGGTATATTAACCCTCCTATTATGTTTGGGGTCAGTTTGACCCCAGCCAATGTTTAACGTCTCTAAATAAATGATTAACATAATTTTTTTGCTTCATATTTAATGACTTTTCCTAATGTAATGGGCACTACCGGGTAAACATGAAATTCACATGATGATATGTTTTCAATGTCCTGCACACACTTTGTAACGCGTCGGTTATAAATAACAAAAATCTGTACTTAGAAATGATATAAAGCCATTACAACACCAAACATTAATATTTCTTTACAATTTTAGGTCAGTGAGCTTTTATGGTGATTTGCATATTTTTCCATAGTCACGTAACAGGAATACTGGATGTTTAAGTGGGGGTTGGAGGGGGGTGTTATGTTTTATTTAAAGGGCTATTTAGGTCGTCAACAAAGAAACATAAAGTACCTGACACATAAACTTTGGTAACAATTTTAGTTATGATAATTTTGTGGAGGTTTAAACTGCTCAGGTCAAATTGACCCCAAACATAAAAGATGTTCGTAAATTTGAACATAGCAGGAGGGTTAAAGTGGGCAACTAACTCATGAATGGAGGGGTGGACAACACATTCACCACTATTTCAAACCAAACCAGAGGTTTCCACACTAATATGCTGACATGATGTCCTTTCTTTCTTTTATCTTTTGGATGCCCTGGACCAGAGCTATGTCTAAAATAAACCCAAGGTGACTAAAGGCTGGCAGAGACTGAAGCGGGAAGAAGGGAAGTATGAAGCTGCAGAGGGAATGAAGGAAGAATGGAGGAGATGTTTAGTCAGAGTGTTATGCTTTGGTTTATGTTTTTTTGTCATGCCTTAAAAAGTTATTTAATCTAAGATTTTTTTTTTGTCTGAATCAAGTGGAAATATGAGCCAACTCAATGAAATGACTTTTTTGAATATAGTGTTTTAGAATGGTTTGGGTTTTGAGAAGTAGCTGAGCTCTAGTGAGGCTGATTCACACTTTTTAGGGTTAAAAATGCAATCTGTATCATTTCTAGACAGGAACATAGCAAATTAATTGTGATACTCTGGTATGATAAACCGCACATAAATAATAGACGTTGGTCGAGAAGACTGGACCCCTATCTCACATTTGTAGTAAGGCCAGACAAAAATAATTTCTGGGTTCCGGTTCCCGACCAAGTGTCCCATTTAACCCCCGAGTCAGGTTATTTTATTGGCCTCTGTGTAAAAATAAAATAAAAAAATAAAATAAAAAGGTGGTAACTTTTGCAAATATTGAATCAATTATATTTAAAAAGCAACCCATGCATCTTTTCCGAAAATAAAAAAAGAATAAAATAAAATAAAATTCCTACCTACCCATCCTTCCCATGAATAAATAAAATAAAATAAATCCCCCCTACCCATCCTTAAAATGGTAAATAAAATAAAAAATAAAATAAAATAAATTCCCTAACTATTCATGCCCTTAAATGACAAAGAACCGGAACCCAAGGTATTTTTTTGTTTGGCCTACTGTGTGTGGTACTGGTGGTATTTCTGAATCTGATAAGCTTGTTTTAAATAAAATTTCCATCAGCCTTTCACTTATTCCACCGTTTTTAATTGTGAAAACCGTTAGCTATGTTTGTGCTCGGCAGGAGCAGCGCCCTCTGCCTGTCATGTGCCGTAAAGCAATCCAGCAGATTTCTGACAAAGACTGACCCACTTGTGCACAATGTATTAACAATCTTTTCTGCATTAGCCTCCTTTGTAAATGCCATTAATAATAATGCGTCAAAATGAATATGTAAATGATTAAGTGATGTTAAAATTCGACTTGTAACACATTTAAGAACAGACCAATATGGTAAGACTGTGCTATGTCGGAAAGGAGCTCAAAGAAGTACATTGTGAGGCAGTGTAGAGTATTACAGTTTTTTTCAATCGCTTTTTCCAGTATAATGAAACTGGGATCCGCTTTGTCGTCATCTTCACCTCCAAACCACGGCAGAAGTTTTCTTTTGCAAATGTGTTCACACCTTTTCATTGGATTGACACATTTTTCACGCTCTTTTGCACAACACTTCTCACATGTGTCATTTACATGGCCCAGACTCCATTGACGTCACTATGGTAGTCAAAAGCAAAACATCTGCTCACAGCTGATAGAAATGACCTCACTAGTGCACCTGCATCACTACCTTTTCCACCAATCACCATTCACCAATCAATCAGGATTTTTTTTAACTCCTTTGAGTTTTTCTGTGTAATACTGTATGTGAATTACAGTATTTCAGTTTTGGCCATCAATACAGTAAAATTTCACCTCAAAGTCTTTCTGAGTTTGGATGCAGTTCTTTAATGTAAGTTCACATTTGAATGTGTAGCTCACAGGAGAACCCCGTTCAAACTGATAGCTGTATTTTGTATTGTGTTGTCAGCTGTGTTACAGTACAGTAGAGCTGATTGAAGGAATCTACTCATTTGGGCAGAAGTTGAGTTGTTTGAGGGAAATATCGGCTTATTCTACTTGCTTTACAAAATGCAACGATGTAAATTGTCCAAAAAATATGACTGCAATCCACACAGGAGAAAGTGAGGCTGAACCTGCTCAGACTGAAAAGGGTGTGTTGCATTTTGGTGTTAAGTATGAAGTGAGTGAGTGGATTAGTTGTATTGGGCGGTGACAAAATATGCTTTTGCTGCATGTTTGAAATGTTTTGTCATGGTAAATGACAATATGTTATTTTGGGAAGAGCGCCTCTCATTAGGTTTATGGATTAACTGCTTTGATATCAGGGTTTCTGAGTTGACAGAGGAGGTAAAGCGATTGAAAAAAACTGTAATAATGGTGGTGTTATTGCAGCAGAAGTAGTGTGTGGAGCAGACTGGTGGGAAGCTGCGACAGGCTGAGGTCGGCCGGAGCGGGCCGCCGGGCTGAGGAGGGCCCGGGCGGTCTGTACCTCGGTCCTGGTCCCTCTGGGGAAGATGCTCGGGCCGCTCCGGAGGAACCTTCTTGGCCTCCGACCTTCTCTCTACAGGTCAGAGTTCACACAGGGGGGTCACCTCAGGCCACCGTGACATCATCACAAACCCTAAAGCTAAAGCTGTCGATCCCTTAGTCAGTGGGCTGATTTTTTTTTTTGTTTAATGTCTGGATTTCTTTTCAATTTCTCTCTCTCTCTCTTTTTCTCTCTTTGTCAGAACATAAAAATATACAGCAGATGCCCACAAACACACACATTTCACCAGTTTATGTTCTGAAGTGGCAACAAGATGGTGGATCTGAATGACGAGAGAGGAAAGGAGAGGAAGGAAGAGAGGAGAGAAGAGAGGAGAAGAGAAGAGAAAAGAGAAGAGAAGAGAGAAGAGAAGAGAAGAGAAGAGAAGAAGAAAAGGGACGAGAGGAGAAGAGAGAAGAGATGAGCAGAGAAGAGAAGAGGAGAGGAAAGGAGAGAAGAGAAGAGAAGAGGAGAGGAGAGGAGAGGAGAAAAGAAGAGAAGAGAAGAGAAGAGAAGAAGGAAAGGGAGAGGAGAGGAGAGGGAAGGAGAGAAGAGAAGAGAAGAGAAGAGAAGAGAAGAGAAGAGAAGAGAAGAGAAGGGAAGAGGAGAAGAGAGGAGAGGAGAACAGAAGAGAGAAGAAGAGAAGAAAAAGAGAGAGGAGAGCAGAGGGGATGAGAGAAGAGAAGAGGAGAGGAGAGGAAAGGAGAGAAGAGGAGAAGAGGAGAGAAGAGGAGAGAAGAGAAGAGAAGAAGAAAAAGGGAGGGGAGAGGAGAGGAGAAGAGAGAAGAGATGAGGAGAAGGAGAGAAGAGGAGAGGAAAGGAGAGAAGAGACGAGGAGAGAAGAGAAGAGGAGAGGAAAGGAGAGAAGAGAAGAGAAGAGAAGAGGACAGGAGAGAAGAGAAGAGAAGAGAAGAGAAGAGGAAAGGAAAGGAGAGAGGAGAAGAGAAGAGAAGAGAAAAGAAGAGAAGAGTAAAGGAGAGGAGAGAAGTGAAGAGAAGAGAAGAGGCGAGGAGAGAAGAGAAGAGGAGAGGAAAGGAGAGAAGAGGAGAGGAGAGGAGAGGAGAGAAGTGAAGAGAAGAGAAGAGAAGAGAAGAGGAGAGGACAGGAGAGAAGAGAAGAGAAGAGAAGTGGAGCAGAGAGGCGAGGAGAGGAGAGGAGGGGAGAGAAGAGGAGAGGAGAGGAGAGGAGAAGAGAGGAGGAGAGAGGAGAGCAGAGGAGAAGAGTTACCTGTGCTGTGTTTAGCGGAGGGCGCGCTGGGAGGAGGTGGTTTCTTTGGTCTCTGGAAACACACACACATTACAGTCCGGCTAAAAACACTGCAGGCATCTGCTCTGACTCTTTCCTCCGTTTTTATGATCAACACACAGCGACTGCCCACGGGCCATTTTTACCTCTTTCTCGACTTCAGGAACTAACATCTTGACAAAGTTATCGGGGAAGACGCCTTGCCTTCCCCCGATCTCCCCCATCCACCATCCGGCATCGGCACAGTCCTGAACACACAGAGAGAACGAGCTCACACACACACACAGAAAAAACTCATATGATGCATAAAAAATGTCATTCTATGAGGTTAGAGCTTCTGGAGGAGGGGGGGTTAACAAAATGTGCTCTTTCTCATAATTTATCCTCTCCTTTGTTTTTTCTAGTTTAGGAGACATAAAGAAAAAGCTGAATACGAACATCAGCAGAGACCGCAATTTGCCTTCGCTTACACATTTATTTATTTATTTATTCAAGGTAAATGCTGGCCAGCCGATGTAAACATCCACAAACTGAGCACAGTTTTTGCTGTTTCCCCTTTGGTCGGCAAAATTATCCTCTCTCATTGCAAATGAGAAGAGCAAGATTTGCATTTTTTCAGGCACGGTGGCATTTATTCGGTGGCATTGCTCTGACCTGCCGAAATAAACCAAAGAGAGGGAGGGGACGCTCCAGTGTAGTGTAAACACACCCTGACACATAAAAACAGAGCGGGTCGGCTTACACACACACACACACACACTCACCTTGCTGATAATCGTGAGGATGTCCCCCTCTTTGATGGACAGCTCGTCTTCGTTCTGTGCTTCGTACGGAAAGAGGACTTTACACAGCTCCCGCCCTGACAACCAATCAGAGGATACGTCAAATTTAAATGAGGTTGATTGATTGTTTGTTAAGATCCCCATTCCCCAACATCATCACTCAAAATTATAATACATACACACATTGTAGACATAATACAATACCTCTTCCGCTCAAAACAAACAACATAGACATCTGCTCTGTTCTAATACAAAAAAAACTTGCCTATTCTAGCGCTATATATGACAAATCTTGTCAAAAATGAATTATTTAAGCATAACATTCATCATCACCACCAAGATAAAGGACAAAAACAGCTTCATTTCATGGTTCCTTGGCGAACAGAAATAGCTTAGGCTTTTTCTTAAAGCATATCATATTAGTTTCGGATACAAGAAAAGATGGTAACTCATTCCATGCCACCGTTGCTCTGTAATGCGTAGTCTTCTGTCTAATGTTTGTCCTACATGAAGGTAACAAAAAGCGCTCCTCTGACACCTGCCGAGTAAAGTGACTATGTGTACCTGAAAAAAAAAAAAGATAAACCTCTATACAAAATTTCTGGCGTTTTTGTCATGGTAATATTTTTGATAGAGCAACTTATAGAATACTGCACCCTGCCTTTGACACTTATAGTCCAGTCATTTTATGAAAAAACCCAGGACAAACTGCAAGAGAAGCAAACTCAACTGATTTTGTATCCTCAGTTTGTCCTGAGTGAGGGGGAAAAAAGTCCCAAGGAATCCCATTGGTGGAAAGTTTTGAAAATCACCTATTTATGACCACATATTACCAAAAAACACTGTTTTTAACACACAGGGGAAAGGGGTTCAAAATTTTACTTTCAGATATCACTATAAAAATTCACAAGTTGATTACACACACAAAGACAAGAAAAAAAGTCAATTACAAGTTCTTTGAATTATTCTGTTTACACATGCATATCACACATTATCTGATTTGATATGCGCTAATTGGAATATAAGGAATAAATGCCAGAAGAGACATTTAAACAGTGAATTAAAAGGTTACTGTATATATAGTAACCTTGAATTAAAAGGTTACTATATAACAGTGAATTAAGTTCATCAGTTCAGTTGAGTTTGCTTCTCTTGCAATTTGTCTTAGGTTGACCTCAATTTTGGCCTAAAATTACTGGACTATTAGCCAGGCTAAATGATTATTCATTATGTGAACACTAGCTCGGTATGGGCACTGAAGGACCAGACGAGCTGCTTTGTTCTGGGCAATCTGTAGCCTGGACAGATTACTTTCTGAGGTACTGGACCAAATCATTGTACAATCGTGCAGATGTGACAAAAGAATTGCCTGTACAACCTGTTTCATCAGATGCTTTGGCATAAATGGTCTGCAGTGCTTGATCACTGCCATACCTCTGCCCATTTTTTGGACCATATGGTCAATTTGACTGTTCCAGGACATACAACTGTCAACCGCAGTTTTTAACACTCCACTACTCAGCATCTTACTTGTTTATTTATTATCCATTACCCAGCACCTTAACTGTTTATTTATTGGAAGTGGTGATTCCACGGGGCCGAATCAAGTCTGACAGTTCCTGAATCCCAGTACCGGGCGTCGGGTTCTGCCACTTGGTTTCTTGGTTTCATGGTTTCAAGCTTACTCTGTGCCATACTATCTGTATATTTCATATTTATTATTACCATCGGTACATCTCACATTTCAACATCTCATATTCTTAGGTTAGTTTACTGTATATACTTAGTCCTTATTGTCTTTATTGTATATATTTAGTATATTTAGTCTCTATTGTATATACTTCTTAATTTTATTATATGTTTTTTTATTGATGCTGCTGTAACGTGGGAATTTCCCAGTTTGGGATCAATAAAGTAAATCTATCTATCTATCTATCTATCTAACCGTTATTCCCAGAAGCATTACTTCTGATAGCTGCTCTATCTCTGTGTGAGCCATAGTTAAGTGAAGCATGGGTGCTTCTCTTAATGAGTGTTTAGTACCTATTACTGTGCTTTTTGTTTTTCCTTTATTTAGAACCAATTTATTTATCCTCATCCGGGTATTGGATAAAAGTAGAAAACTGAGAACACTTCTCTGCTTCAGGAAGCAGAGAAGGGTTGCAACTTGTGAGAGACCACAATGTATTAGCATATAAGCAATAACGATGAATAAAGTCAGCATTCGTTACTGATATGACATGTTAGAGGAGTGCAGTATTCTCTGAGCTTCACCTCACAGTATTTTTTTTTTTTTTTTGGCTGCTGTGCATACATAGTCACATTACAGTAAAAACCCAAAGACCACAAACGATTATGTTTAGTTAAACCTTGCTCGGCTTGTCTTGTGAATGTGGCTTTCGCTCCTCAGATTGCTTGGCCGAGACAATTTGTTATGTAATTGCCATTGTGTATTTGTTAGAATGAGTCAATCCCTGCGGCACTTCCTCTTCAGCTGAAAATAAGGAAATCTGCAGCAGGTTACAGGAGGCGGTTATTTAAAAAAAAAAAAAAAAAAAAAAAAACTGTTAAAACTTTGGTGCCCAGAAAACATTTGGTGGAGTGTTTGATCCCTGCTGTTTAGGAGACCATTTGTATGGGATTTGTCGCTTCCTGTAGGTGGAGAGATCTGCCTGTCAGTGTCTGAATTGGGCAAAAAGGGCAAATCTGAGGGACCTTGCTTAGCAGGGATGAGTCAGTTTTCCCCGTTGCAGCGACACTGTGATTTAGGCTGATAAGACAGCTGTATTTTTACAAAAATATCTTCCCTAGTGACGCTTTAGGCTGAGCCAACAGGGGGGGGATAGGGATGGTTATTGAGCAAAACAAGGGAGGGACTCATCTGAATTTATGTCAAGCTTGTAAGAGGGATTAGTGTGATTGAATGCCTGGTGATTCTGGTATGTTTTTTTTTTTTCCACATATTCCAAAACCTTCTGAATGAGGAGGAGGCAAACTGAGCCAGACGATGATAAACGCCCGTCTCTCTCACCTTTCGCTTTGCTGTCGGGTTCAGCCTTCATGGTTTCAGGGGCGACGCCGGCTGCCTTCCCTGCGATGGCCTACGTGAGGAGGAGACGGTAGAGGGGAGAAGCCTTTAGAGACCTTCAAGGAAAAAGTCATCCGCACACTGAAGGAGTTTTAGTCTGCGATTTAGTCTGCGGTGCACCCGCTCCCCCTGAAGTTTCCGTGTCGACTTGTGCTTCTGTTAGTGATTTGCATTTCCTAGAATGACTTTCAGCAACTTCCAAAGTAAGAGCAAGAGCATCAGGGTTCTTTCCAGCTGAGAGACAGTGGAGAGACCCCTAACTAATAACAAAACATGCCTTGTGGCTGCAGGTTTGAGTTCTACGATGAATTTCCTCTTTCTTGTAAAATGGCGCATTTAGAAAGAAGCCCTTGCTCTTTATGATTATGAGGGACGGACTCTAAAAGCTGATGTTATACAAACAGGCCTTCGCTTTCAGATAGCTGAAAGTATAGGCACTAAACTCTATCGTAGCTGCACTGGAAATATCGGAGCATAACATCACATCATCTGTTTGGGTCAGGCATACACAAGAATAAGAGAAATACATCGCCAAGCAACAAAATGAGTACAGAAATCCAAGGTGCATCACCAGCGACTGTTTTTTCGAGTGTTAATCGCTTTCTCCTTCCATAGTTGCACACCACGCTGCATGAAATTTCAGCTGTATGTGGGTGTGTGTGCGTCGCCAGTCCCATTTTTAAAAAATTTCTTTGCTTTCTAACGAAGATTTTAATTACTGCCCTGTTTACTCCAATTAACAGGGCCAGGTTTGACAAGTCCCATGCGCTCAATATTTAACCAGGGAGGATCCGATTGGATTTTGTGCAAAATTCAGTGAGTTAATGTTGAGGCAAGGTGTGTATGTGTGTCTATATATGTGTGTGTGTGTGTGTGTGTGTGTGCGTGTAGGCCGTTAAAAGGACCGTTGTTTTCCACCTGGAGTGGATCCCTACGCCGTGTTTGTGGAAGCAGGGTGGCTCTTCCACAGGAAACACACATACACACTCACGCACAGGGCCCCGTCTGTCCTGAACACACACATCTCTTGTTCGGTCGAGGACCAACCCCCCCTACCCCCACCCCCCGTCCAGCTCCAGTACTGTCCCTCCTTTCTCTCGGCACTCGCACCCCCACCCCTCCCCACTCCTCCACCTCCTCCTCCTCCTCCATCCCGTCCCTCACCCTTTCCCTTCTCACATGTCTCCCTCCCTAATGAGACCCATGTGGTGCCACGAGCGTCGAGCCATCATTACAAAACATCACAGGCAGTTTTTTCCGTGTCCGTCTATCCACACTGTAGCCACACTGAGCCTCGAATAGACGCTCGGCTTTAACCCATATATTCGTCTGGAGGCTGTAACCGCTATTTTTGGATGGAGGGGTTTGACGTCAGTTCCTGAATCCGATCATTTTCATGCCCCAGAAAACACAAGGTTTCAGCATGGCCCCTAAAATTTTACTTTCTAGGTGGATACAGAGCATAGTGTTAAGTTTTGAGGACGTGCACAACCAATGCAGGACATGCAAGGCGGCAACAGTGCATCGCCTGCTCAGCACTCGTCTCGTTCGGCTTGTTTGGCCACGTGGAAATGATGCAATTCAAAAGCCAAGCCAGAAAGTGCGCGCTTGAGTCCTCCTCTTCCAAGGCAACTGCAATTTGTTAGGAGTGGAAATGTTATCTCAACTCACTCCAGGAAAAGCGCCCAAAACATGAGGGTTTTGAGCGCATGAGAAGACGGATGTTGACATCGGACAGTCAGCAGTTTCTCGTGCTAGGTTAGCATAACAAAATGACTCAGGGCTGAACCACAGCCTCCATTAACGCTCACAATCAGCTTTTTCTTTCGCGTGTTCTTAACCGGGATGAAGTGGTCGCCAACAAACCGTCCTCTGCGATTCAACTGAACTCAGCTGGGAGGGTAAATGATGGCAAAGAGAGGAGACAGCACAGTTACAGCAGCTGGAATCAAGTATAACTGTCCTTGAACACCGAAAAATGTGATGTCAGGTTATTAAAACTCTGTCCAGTGAATAAGCTGCAGGACCTAAATCCATGTGACTTTACTGAAAAGGCCTGGATTTGCTTGCAGTTGACAGTGTGGACCGAAACGAACCAAAAAAACCAAATGTACTGAACTGGAACGTGATAAGCTCTTCTGGCGGTGTTTGCACCCGAAACAAACTATCTGCTGCTGTTATCACCCATTTTGACTCGTTGGCTTTTAACCCAGCGTGACATCTTTTTATTGTGTTTTAGTTGTTTATATCCTTTTTTTTTTTACTGTTTTATTGCTTTTACTGTTTTGTTGTCTTATGATCATTTATGCACATTGATTTTAAATTCCAGCATCAGACGTTGCTCTGTTTTAACCCTTGAGTTACCCTTCAAAAAAGTTACATCCATGACCCTTCGTGGACAAAAAATGTCCATTTTCTAGAAAGTGACCACCAAAAGGTCACTTTTTGGCTTAGAAATAAAATCAAAATGAGAGTTCAACATGAGAAAAATATTATAATGAGAGTTCAACATGAGAAAAATATTAGATTTGATTTACAACAATAAACACAGTAAATCTTGAACAATAACAGTACAGTAGATAGTACAATTTATTTCTAAGGTACACCTCTTTCACCCCTTTCAGTGGTTTTGCCCTCTACAGAAACAGCACCCAGAGGTGTTCAAAATGGCCTGGAAGGGGTTCAAATCTTGAAATCCATGCTAAAAATGATTTAGTGTAACTCCATATGAGTCACCTCAAAGATTTTGAGGATAATAAGTACAAACAGCAACAATAAAAACTGAATAAATGACAGGTGGACATTTTTGTCCACGAAGGGTCATGGATGTGATAAAAATGCATTACAGGGTCAAATAATGGATTTTCATGCTGAAAGTCGGGATTTTCAAATTTAACCTAAAATTACCCCCTCTTGCCAAAAATCACCCCCCTGTGACCTTTTGGTGGTCACTTTCTAGAAAATGGACATTTTTGTCCACAAAGGGTCATGGATAGGTTAAAAATGCATTACAGGGTCAAAAAATGGATTTTTGTGCTGAAAGTTGAGATTTTGAAATTTCACCCAGAATGACACCCCTCACCAAAAATCAGCTCTGGTGAGGATGGTGATTGTCTGTGAGGGAGTTTTGAATTTTTGAAAATGGACAAAAATGTCCAGGGGTCATACGAGGGTTAATGTGTTTGATTGTTTTTATTCTTTCTACTGTTCTTACTGTTTTGTTGTTTTATGATCATTTGTGTACAGCACTTTGTTTCAGCTGTGGTTGTTTTAAAGTGCTATATAAATAAAGTTGAGTTGAGTTATCACCCGCTGGACCTCTCCACTGAAAACCGTTATAAAGAAATCATTTTAAGTGATGTGGCTCACCGCTGACTTGCCCACTGTTAACATTTAAGATGTCCAAAATTACTACTTGTGCCGGCAGCCCTTTTAAAACTATGCTTCTGTGCCCGACCAGCCCACGTGCTCCCAGCGTCCACAGCATCAAGGTTAAAAGTTCATGGCTGCTTTAATAGTTCTCATGGATAAATTTGCATTTTAAATTTGCACTTTCATTGCCGTTTGTGTTATCATGGAGAAACACACCACGCTGCCAGTACAGGTGCAGTATGGTTCACTAATAAAGTGAAAAAAAAAAAAAAAACACATTTGAGACAGATGGATCCTGCGTCATGCCTCGGGGGACCACAGCTTCCCCTCGCCTTTTCGCACACACCGACATTACCAACCACACCATGGTGTCATATGCATATATAACACACACATATCATGAAATGGAAGCTATGAGGCGAGCATGAGGGCAGCAGTAAGCCTCAATTCTTGGATGCAAAGACGGTGTTTTCAAGCTGATTTAATCACCAGACGTGTCTTTGCAGGATAACATTTTATTTTCTATTGCAGCCATCCATTGCTGTCCAGCTGACTGTCAGAATAAAAATCACAACCATTTTTTTTGCCAAGCACAATAAAAAAAAAAATTCTTGGTGCACTGCTATAAACATATTAATCACCAAATAACCAAAACCAGAGGGTGTTTTGATGGTGGGGGTTAAAAGTGACGCCATGTTCCTCGCAGGACTGGGGGAAAGGGGGACGGGAGGGGGTCACATCTATCGGCCTTACAGGAATCTGATTGCAAAATATAAAAAGTGACAATAAATGACGTCATCAGATCAAAACCAGAGTCACTTCCAATCGGTTACAACAAAAACTGGACAGGGATTTGATGGGACTGATGTATCACAGACTGACACTCGGCATAAAGCTTGATATATCTGCCTGATATCAGATTTTTATTAAAGATTAAAGATACTGGCCAGTCAACCGGTTATGATGGAGGTTCCTCACTGACCGTAAAATCGTCAAATTTTGTAAAATGCTTACTTTTTTTGCACAATTTATCAATCCATCCTGTTATTCGAAATTTATTCCACACTGTTGTCTTTTATTGCGTTATTTGCATCTTTTTCAAAGTTCTCGTTTTTAGCCTTTTCTTTTTAATTCCACCCTGTGCTGCTTTTAATCTTTTATTTTAAGGTTTTCAAATGTTCTTCTTTTTATTGCGAAGCACTTTGAGCTGCAATTCCTGTATGAAAGGTGCTATACAAATAAAGTTTTATTATTATTATTATATTATTACTAACCCATTTCAAGGAATTTCATTAGTCTGGGTCTCAACGGAGATGTTTAATGTCCCGGAACGAAATTTGGGCTATCTGAAATATAATATAATATAATGCAATATAATCAGCATTGCATTTTGGAAACCCGCATGCTTACATGCTTATATCCTTTGCATTTGATCACTATTGCAGCGGTGGCCGGAGCCTCCGCCCACGTCACGGAGGAGCCAGACAGACTTCCAGGCTGGACTTACGATGTGACGTGTCTTTGTGTGACTCAGCGTTTCTGACCTCCCTTCCACCCCTCACCCCCCCCCCCCCCCCCCCCCCCCCCTCCCCCTCCGGAGCCTCATTAGGGAGCAGGAGGGACTACACTACCCATAAAGCTGCATTACACCCATCCGCTCAGCGGGACAGGCTGACAAACATCCTTCAACACCAGCAAACACAGTTAAGCTCGTTTAGGCTCCACTTTAACTGGCACTGGTTTGTGAGGAGCAGCTGGACCGAGGTGGTGCTGCGTCTTTACATTTGACCTAAAAACAACTAAGGTTTTCCCCCACAAGAGCACTCAGGCTGGAAAAACCTCTGAACATTTCATTCAACTTTTAAAAGCCTCCACTGACATCCACACAAATTTGTTGCAGGTTATCAGCTCCTTAACACAGGATTACAAAAAAAGATATTTAATAATTCAATGAATCATTAAATTACGGCAAGAAAAATACATTTAATAATTTTTTAACAGACTGTTTAAATGCCGCTTTTCTGTTGTTTTTTTTTTTTAGAACTCTTCTTCGTGTTTGCTTCTTTTTATTGATTTTATGCATTATTGTCTTACTGTTAGATTAGATTTTTTTTTTTGTGCTATTGGTATTGGTCCTTGCTTGCAAGTATTTTTGTTGCTTATTTTGAATTCTGTTAACCCTTTATAGGGCACTCATTGAAATACTTTGAAATTAAAAAAAAACAACAACCCTAGACTGTTATTAGAGAACATGACAGGACTTTATTACTTCTATAAAATTTTTCAAAAAATTTCGTTTTGTAATAGAAAATCAAAGCCAGTGAGATTGGTCAAATGCCACAATCATGTGACCTGGGATGTAGAGCGATTTTTGCTGATTGGCTGGGTGAAGACCAAATGATTATTGAACTAACTGAGACAGGGGATGGGCCTGATATGTAAAATTTTTGAAATGACCAAAAATAGTCACTTGCTCTATAAGGGTTAACAATGTAAAGCATCTCTGATTGTCTTGACAAGTGCTATACAAATAAAACATACCATTGATATTACTATTATTAACTGTACTCTGATATTTACCCTCCAAAGGTGGACCACATTCACTTGCTGATAACTGATACTTAACCAAAGGTCGGTATCGACATAATTGCAAAGCAGCACATCGGTCTAATCAAAGTAAGACACACTCACTCGCGCGCGCCAAACACTCGCTGTAAATCTGCACTGTTACCAGTAAACAAAGCCGACAGTCTCACCTTCCGTGTTGCCAAACGCCACCGAAGCTCAACCGCACAGCATTTACAACACAGATTCAACTAATGTGGAAGGAGAAGTGAGAGGGAGAATCAGAGGGGACAGAAGGTGAAAGACAGGAAGAGGGAGAGACTTAAGTGACAGCAGAGGACGGGGAGGGGGGGATAAAAACTGAATGAAAAGAGGGAGAGAAAGGAAAAGGCAGGAGGAAGGGAGGAATCGTTTACAGAGAGAAACGCTGACCCTACCGTCCTGATCTGGTTCCAGTCAAAAACAGACACAGCTTTGCTTCATCAGCCCAGCCGGCGGGAGACAGTGTGTGAATATGTGAACGTCACTGAAAAACTGTATTCCCTCCCCTCCACTCTCTCTCTCTCTCTCTCTCTCTCTCTCTCTCTCTCTCTCTCTCTCTCTCTCTCTCTTTCACTCCCTCCTTCTCCCCTGTGGAGCTCTCACTTCTGCTTTGCTTGTCAAATCCCCGCAGGATGTGTGTGCGTGTGTGTGTGTGCATGTGTGTGTGTGTGTGTGTGAGGGAGAAGTGTGTGTGAACATAAAACCACTTCCTGCTCTCTGAAGCTGAAACAGAGGAAGGGGAGGAGCCATGGCTAAGACTTCCTGCCCTCACAATACAATGAACATAGTATCAAAAAATGTATGTCGTAAGAGCTGTGTGTGTGTGTGTGTGTGTGTGTGTGTGTGTGTGTGTGTGTGTGTGTGTGTGTGTCACCTTGTCCCCCTCTGAGTCAATCTCCATGGAGCGAGGCCTTAGCTTGATTGGCTGGTCTTTGAAGATGTCACCAAAGCCAAACCCTCGCACCTACAGATCAATTTAAAAAAAAAAAAAAAAAACAATATTTATACAAAATGACTATTGAAATTTAAGATTTGAAATAATACTTTGCTATATAGCGATCATAAAGTTTACAGCAACATACAAACAAGACCATGATGGAGAACACCGGCAGCTTCCCTCTCATGACACTGGTACTCTTGGTGAAACTGTGAGTGCTGTTGTTAATTCAAATTAATGAGACCTTTTGTAAAATCAAAATGAATGAATACCCATTTCCCATAAAGCCTGTGGCTAAAAGTCAGAAGATGATGCTACTTCCTCTCCTCTCCCACCCGAGTGAGTGAGTGTTTCTTTTCTGTTTGACGTTGCTACAGAAAATAAACTGGAAGTGACTTTTTCAGCCTTGACTTGTTCCACCGTCGACCTTTATGAGTAAGTCTTAAAACTTCAGCTTCTGTTGGAGGAACGGCAGCCTCTTCCTGTTTTGTGCCATAAACAAATCCGACAGATTTCCTGCCATAAAATGATCCAGCGGTGCGCAAGATGCTGGCCTTTTGTCTTGTCCTGCCACCACACCACGTTCACATGTCCTGGAAGTGTGTACTATTACAAGGAGGAAGGTTCAAAATACAGTTTCCTGCAGCCAAATGTTGTTCCACTGCAGGAACAAGTGTGAACGCCACCTAGTGTCTGCTGAGGAAAAAAAAAGACCTCGCACTCTGCGTTCAGAAATTTGTCGTGGATTTGGAACCCGTGTCCACGAAATGGTTTAGTTTTGTCTCTGAGCTTCAGTTTGAAAATGCGGTGAAACGGCAGACTCAGCCACAAGGTTGGTTCTGAATTCACTTTTTTTGACCCTTTTCCACCAAAAAGAACCTGGTGCTAGTTCGGTGCTTAACTGGTTCCAACAAAGAACCAGTTTGCTTTTCCATCGGCCGAGAGCCAAGCCGGAATCACAAAACAAACATGGACAACAAATGGATGGCCCATCGTAGCGATGCAAATAGCGCTCGTGTCTTTACAAGCCTACATTGCGGTCCAGAGGTGAAAAACTCAATTATTGCTGGCTACCCGTCGTATTCTTGGTCGGAACGAACAGTGACTACGTTTAGCTTTACGTTTATAGCGTACGCTGTTCCCGTTTGGGTCTGTAACCCCGCCCACCAATGACGTGGTGGGTTGCGTCATCGGTTCTTTCTCTGGCCCCTGTTTAGCCCCTGCTTGTTGGTGCTCGCCTGGAACCGATTTGGACCCAGTTTGGCCGGTGCTTGGGCGGTGGAAAAAGAAAGAACCTGTGCTAAGTCAGGCACCGGCTCCGAACCAGCCCTGGAACCGCTTTCGGTGGAAAATGGGTATTTGTGTCGCTGCATCGCTGACTGAAGAGGCTTCTCGTTGTGATTTTAACTTAGCGACACACAGCACATGTTGCTTACCTGAATCAAAAAGGTAAAGTCTGGTCATGAGCTCCATGAATGCAGCTAGTTTGCCATGATAATGCAATTACAGACTGAGAGAACAAGTCCAACAGCTTCAAATGTGTGTGTGTGTGTTCGCCTTCTACACCGCATTTGCTGCTCCACAAAGTCGGCATCAGCCTGGTTGCGTGTGCGTGTTGGTGAGCGGTGGGAAGGGGAGCCGCTCGGCTATTTTAGGAGTCTGAAATCTCAACAGCCATGACGGTAACTGGCGCTGTGATGTGGTCATTTGCACGTTTGAACATGCAAATGATTCGATTTTGCATCTAATTCCGAGCGGCACGGCTCGCCCTAGGTTCACCTCGTCTTGTTTTACCGCGCCGAGGCTTAGAGCCGGGTCCGTCCGAGGATGGCTTAGCCCTCCTTCACATGTGTCATCTTTACACAGACTTCTTTTATCAAGGCAGGCTTGGCTTTTCCCCCTGTCTGTGTAAACACCTCTCTGTGTACAGACGGCTCAAGGTGACGGCTTCAGTGTCCTCCACTTTGCAAATTCTTCAAGTTCAATGGAAACAGAAACAGAGAGCTCAACCACCTAACCACCGACTTTAGATCCTGTGCCGTGGAAAAAGTGGATATGTAGTGCAGCATCGAGGCTGCCAGTTTTCTCGGTGATGGTCTTGTTTGCTTACTTTAATCACATTAGAGTTTCAAGATTAATTTAGCAATGATTTATTGATGTTATAATGCTACAACAATCACCTGATATTGCATTTTTAACCATTTTAAGACTGTTGGCTACCAAATACTAAGACAGCATGGAATTTTCTTCAAGTTTGAGCAACAATAAATTAGATAGATAGATAGATAGATAGATAGACAGATAGATAGATAGATTGTTTACCCTCTTAGGCTGGATTTCTCCAGACCCCGTATCAGACCGACTGTCCCCACCATCGCTTTCACTACCTGGACTGTCCTTACCTACACACACACACACACACACACATACACACACACACACACACACACACACACACACACACACATTAATATATAAAGGAAACATGCTTCCCCTTTTTGCAGCTTTCAAATAGCAGACACTTCTCAAAACAAAGATTCAGCAGAATCACAAAAAAAGTCCCACAGACACTGTTGGACATGCATGTACTTACACCTGATATATCAGTTGACTAAAACTGAAATATGAGCATCGCTTCTGACAAAAAAAAAAATGCAACTGTTCACAGCTTCAGTTACACTCATTTCAACACTGCTTTTATCATCTGTCCATTTCAGGAAGCATCGAGTGACAGATTTCAGATTTTCAGATGAACCAATTTTTTTATTTCCTAAAACAGATATGGAAGTTGATGAAGGTTCACGCTGGGATTGTGATTCACTTACAAATTCCACATAAATGTGCATGCAAGCAACACAAGGAAGTGGAGAAGGAGAGCAGAAAAAAATAATAAAGACTTCCGTAAATACAACCATTATCATGCCATGTGTCGATACACGATTTTTCGTGAATTGTCACAGGATAACTTCTACAAAATGTATATTCATTTATATCAAAATGTCAGGGATTATCATTTAAAAATCAGATCTCAGTGCCGTCCCTAAATATGATTGGCTGAGACTCACTGGTGCGTCTGCTGCGGAGGTCCTCCTGCGAGGTGGGCGTGTCCAGCGACGGCATGTCCGGCTCCGGCACGATCTCTTTGGTGAAGTTGGAGGGAAACATCCCCGTCTTCCCATTTAGAACCCCCTCCCACCAGCCTTCCTCCACCTGAACACACACACACAGAAAACACACACCTATTAAATCCATCTCCAACCGAAGTTCCAGTTTGCAAAAATATCTCTAAAACATCTCTAAACTAAGGGAAAAGATCCACAAATGTGATCATTTTGTCAGCCGAGGCCTTACAGCTTAAACAGTCCAGCCAAAATACAAAAAAAAAAAAAAAATCTTACACCTGAGACTGAGTTTGAACATCGGCAAACTATATCTATCCGTCGTGAGTTTGTTGTCACTGGGTGCAGACGGATACAGTTTTCCAGTGTTCTATTTCCCAATGAAACTCTTCACCTTCAAGGGCTTTGAATTATGCCGGGCGTCTGTGCCATTATGTTTGGAAACTTCTGTTGCTGTCAAGTTTTTCCACATTTAACATGTTGAGCTCCACAGGAGAATACACAGCCAGTCCCACTGTATTTGGGTGAAGGGAGACAGAAACTATCTGGATGGACAGACTGCAGGAGGCAATGAATTCTGCTTTATTTGACAGTCACAAGAGAGAGAGAGAGAGAGAGAAAGGGTGGACGCCATGCAGCAAATGGCCAGAGGTCGGATTCGGACCCTGGACGCTGCCTGCAGGACTCAGCCTTAACAGGTGATAGCTGAGTTACGGGAGCGCCCCCTGCAGGAGTAGTCAAGTAATTGTCGGCCAAAATTGGGGTCAACCTAGGACAAATTGCAAGAGAAGCAAACTCAACTGATTTTATATCCTCAGTTTGTCCTGAGTGAGGGAAAAAAGTCCCAAGGAATCCCATTGGTGGAAAGTTTTGAAAATCACCCATATATTTATTCCAATTAGCACATGGAATGGAATGGAATTATTCCAATTCCATTTATTCCAATTAGTACATATCAAATCAGATAATGTGTGATATGCATGTGTAAACAGAATAATTCAAAGAACTTGTAATTGACTTTTTTTCTTGTCTTTGTGTGTGTAATCAACTTGTGAATTTTTATAGTGATATCTGAAAGTAAAATGTTGAACCCCTTTCCCCTGTGTGTTAAAAACAGTGTTTTTTGGTATTATATGGTCATATAGAGGAGATTTTCAAAATTTTCCACCAATGGGATTCCTTGGGACTTTTTTTTCCCTCACTCAGGACAAACTGAGGATACAAAATCAGTTGAGTTTGCTTCTCTTGAAATTTGTCCTAGGTTGACCCCAATTTTGGCCTAAAATTACTGGACTATTTCACTCTGGCCATTGTCAACCTGAACTCTATTTCCCGTCTATTTCTGTCATCCTGATTGACTCTGACCAAATTATAATCAACTCCTTCACTGTAGAGCTTCTTACATCTTGGCTGCTTGACTGTCACTCATCAATGCCTGCTCGCGGTAAAGAATCAGTGACAGCTCAAACAAATCGACCCCAGAGGCACCGAAAGCAGGTCCTGAACTGAATATTGACATTCTCTGTCCTGAGATGCAAAACAGGCTTTTTTCCCCCCACTCGTCCACTGTTTAGCTGGCACTTCTTCAAACAGCAGAACAATTAAACAGGCAACCACTGCCGGCCTGCGAAGAATAAAATAGGAAGTGCTGAGGAGAAATCATTTTTTACCGACTAGTCTCGCTACAGAGAGAAAGAAAAATCAATACGTTGAAAGAAAAGACATAAAATGGATGCTCTTAGGGTTGATTTTCCCATTATCCCACCGGACTTCATCAGAAATTAGCAGTGTGATGGTAAAAGATGGAGGCGGTGTACGGATTCATTCACTGCACTGATGCATTGATTATAAATCCTGCCTGAATATGAATATGAAATGCCTCGAGTCAAATAGTTTGTGAATCTTTTTTTTTTTTTTTTGGGAGCACTTTGACTTATAAAATTTCTTCAATCTTAAATGTATTTATTGCTTGTCCCCCTACTATTTTTTTTACTGAATGATTTCTCCACCCTATCCCCATCTACTTTTATTTTTAATTTTTTCCCCTTTATTTTAATTTATTATTACGTGCTTGTGTCTAATCCTGTTACCCTGTTACCTATTTGGGACCTTAGGGGTGGTGGGAGGGATCTCTAAGGGTGTGTGTTTGTCATTGTGATTGTCTTAATATTTGTATGGTTGTTTGTTGTGCATTTCTTGTGTTATAATTTACAAAATAAATAAAAAAAATTGATCAAAAAGAAAAAAAAAAAGACCTGACATTGTGGTGATCTGTCAGAATACTGTTAATCGCAACTTTTTTTGTTAATTTTTTCTGATTGTTTGTTTTCTTAATATGTAATGTTTAAGTAATTTCAGAAGAAAAAGAATAGTCTTACATCACTGCATATTTATTTCATGGTTATAAAATTATAGTTACAAGTACTGAATTGAAACGTTGACCTCAATCGTGGTTTATAAACCAAATGCATCGCCAAGGAGTGATTCCTGAGTTGAGTGAAATCTCGGTGAAGTGGTGAAGCAAAGATTCATGCACCACTAGAAAATAGTCCATGTCACCAAAAATGGACGGACTTCTCCTTTAAGTCACTCAGTAAACATTAAAAAAACGAGTGGAAGGAGAGTTTCAGGTTTCTTACCTCCGCTATAATCTCGATGATGTCGCCTATTTTCAGCTCCAGCTCATCCTCGTTCTGAGGCAGGTAGCTGAACGCCGCTTTACACCTCCGCTTACGGATTTGCTCCCCTGCAGCACACACACACACACACACACACACACACAAACACACACACACACAGAAAAAAAGTGCATACAGAAGCAATAAATACCTACTTGACTCACATCCTTTGCATTTAGCTGATGGCCTTACCCACAATCCTCGGCTTACAATGACCGAGCAGGTCAAGGGTCACCAGCTTACTCAAAGTCACATGACATTTGAAACGCAGGGCAGTGTCGCCACCCTGCACCGGCACCAAAAGCTTCCCACCGGCTTTACATTTGTTTACCCCACACTCATTAGCCCACTCATCATTCATGACTCACTGCAAAGCGGCTGTATGCTATGGGAAGTCATGTGCCTGCACTTCCTCTTGTGTCCACCAGGTGTCTCTCCTCCTCCTCCTCCTCCACTCCACTTTTGAGGTATCATATCACACATGTATGTGCATGTGTGTGTGTGTGTGTGTATAGAGAGTGTGTGTGAGCATGTTAGCCCAAATAAAACAGAGGGCCACTTGACCCAAATCCTCGCTCACACTAATAGGATCTGTGTTGGAGCTGGATGACTTAAACCTGCCTATGGACAACAACTTTGTGTGTGTGTGTGTGTGTGTGTGTGTGTGTGTGTGTCTATGTTGTGTGTGACAGGAGAAGTACACAAATCTTTAAATTAAGCATAAATACACAAAAATATGTTTATGGAATATTAAATAAACATCCTGCATTAAAATACTTAAGTAAAGGTGCCTTAAAATGTCACTTAGCACAGTACACTGCAAAAACGCAAAATCTTACCAAGATTATTTGTCTTATTTCAAGTCAAAAATGTCTTATTTCTAGTCAAAATATCTCATTAAAATTGTTTTTAGACAATTTTCACTTGTTTCAAGTAAAAAACCACTTGAAACAAGTGAAAATTTGCTTGTTTCATTGGCAAAATTTGCCAGTGGAAAAAGTGAAAATTCACTTGAAATAAGTGAAAATTAAGAAAACAAGAAACAAGCAAACAACAAGCAAATTTTCACTTGTTTCAAGCAAATTTACACTTGAAACAAGAGACAGTTGTCTAAAAACAAGTTACTTCTGAGGTGATCACGTCTTATTTTAAGTGTAATGAGATATTTTGACTAGAAATAAGACATTTTTGATTTGAAATAAGACAAATAATCTTGGTAAGATTTTGAGTTTTTGCAGTGTACTTGAGTTAATGCACTTAGTTACTTTCCACTGCTGTATACGGCTAATGGCACTGAATTCCTGATTTAATTTGATTCCGATTCACAAGCTGTCGATGTGATTCGATGCTTTGATTCCATGTGATTCCGTGTCAGTTCAGCGATAACAACTTTGCAGCTAACATGCAGCTTTGCTTTCTTTCAGCATTTCTTTACGATCATTTTGGTTTTTAAACCCAAACTGCATGAAGACATTGGCTCTCGGGGCTGAGGCTCCGGCATCTGCAGGACAGGAGGCGCTCTGCAGACATGTGGCAAAGATCTGCGCACAGCCAAAGGCAAAAGATTAAGACACAGATTAAAAGATCGATCTCCGGATTTTAAGAATTGTTATCGAGCCATTCAAATTAAGATCGGAAAATAGATATTTTTACGCGGCCCTGCTGTTGTGTGTGTGTGTGTGTGTGTGTGTGTGTGTGTGTGTGTGAGTGTGTGAGTACCTTTCCTGCTTGGTCGTACGCTGGGGTCAGACACTGGACTCGCTCTGCCATTGGACAGGTCCGATTTGATCGTGCTTGCTTGTCCTCCATCCCTCTTCCCTTCCTTTTTTATCTCCTGCAGATGGAGGTGAGGAGGGGAGGACACAGGAGAGAGAGGGAGAGAAAGAGAGAGAGAGAGAGAAAGAGGGAAGAAAGGGAGGGACAGATGAAAGATGGTGGGAGTGAGACCAGACAGAGATCGACAGAAGGAGTAAGTGAGAGTGTTTTAGCTGCAGTGTTATGTAAAGGTTTTTTACGTGGAGGGGAAAAAAAAAAATGCACTTGTCTTCTTCGCTTAAATCACAGAACGAGGCTGTGAACGAGAGGAGCGTCCCATCTTCGCTCACTGAGATGAGATTCACCGTTTTTCTCCCTGTGGGAATCTGCTGTCAGGTCAACGCCGGCAGAAAAGGACGAATCCAAAAAACTTGAAAGTGAAATACAAACTGTCTTCTTAACGGCAGCAAACTAACACTCCGTCCACAGAAAAGCAGGACTCATTAATCAGCGTTTGATCTTTTGCCTCTCCCGTCCCCTTGGTACTCACTGATACGCCAAAAGGATATCAGTGAAGGATATCAAAGCATTTCTGGGCACGAAAGCCCTTATTTTTACAACCTCTTGCTACCATTTATGGCCGACAAGATAGGAAGTTGTTAAATTTAAATCTACCAGTTAAGAAAAAACAGCGGCAACCTACGTGTGCGTAATGGTTGACAGCACAAAACAACAAATTATGGTCAATTTTAGACAGCAGGCAACATACACTCTTGGTGGATAAAATTACAACACAGATTTAAGGCTTTATATTTTCAGCCTGGAAGGGGTTTCTGTCTGCAGCTCATCTCCCATACCTCTGGGCCTATCAGCCTAATGTTTTTTTTGTGCACAGTTGATTTTATGATCAAGAACACCTTGCGGTTGCAGTGATTCAAAACCTTTGAAAAACCTGTTTTATACCCTAATTCAGTGCAAACTGCTCGGCTGGTTTCCAAACACCAGAGAAGGGGAGATATGCAGGCAGTGCGTCTGTATTTTCCCTTCTCCCGGTGGACGAAAAAGGCGAGGTTTGTCGCCTAAATCTGAGTACGAGCGAGGCGGAGATACACCTGGTGGAGAGCTGCAACTCTCTGCTAGCTGCAGTGTTGAATGACCAACATCAGGTGATTTTTTTTTTTTTGTAATACAACTCACATGTTTTGTAAAAGAGTAAAGAGCGGATTACATCGATGCACATTAGGTTTATCCAAGTGTGTGCTGTAACAGCCACGCAATTCCTGCAGATGCTGCAGTTGGCCCTGTCACAAGTAAGTCAGCACGTTTACATGCACACCTTATTCCTGTTTTATTCGGAATATCCGCAATATTCCGGTTGTGCACGTGTCATGTAAACACGCACCGAACCCGATTAAGGTCATATTCCGGTTGGAGAGAATTCCCAATCAGACTCCTAGCATGTGCCTGTTCCAACTGGAATACTGTGCCATGTAAACACCTTAATCTGAAAATGGCCCGAACCGGAATATTCAGTTACGCCTGCGCATGCTCGATTCGCAAGGAATCCTGGGGCGTCTTTGTTGCTATGGTTACCTGCAAGCGGGGAGAACGACCTGGCGAACAGCAGCAAGAGCCAGGAGGCTAATGAAAGACTTAAATATCATGGAGTATATCGATGGGAGAAAAAAACAGAAATAGCGACAGAAGAAGAAAACGACTTCTTCGTCTGTATTTCCGACACGTACCACCATCCCACATTTATTTATATCGCACATTTAAATACAAACGGAGTTGTGCCAAAGTGCTTTACAATAGACAATAAACATAAATCATTCAACACCATATATACAACATACCCAGTGCCACATAAAAACATCAAATGCTCAAGCTGTAGATGTTGTTGTTATTTGAAATTTGCTGTATTTTATATGTGTGCTGCTGCCCCCTGCAGGCTGAAAGTCGCATTACGTAAGAGAGTGGAATACGCTGAAACACGGGAACATGCCAAGTAACATGTAAACGGAATATTCCAGTTGCCACGGCGCAGTTACCTTAACCGGAATATTGACCTGAACTGGAATATGGTGTGCATGTAAACATAGTCCCATGACCCAAAGCCCTATCACCTGACTGATCGACCCCCCCCCCCAACTCAGTGACCTGAGTGACCCTGACCGTTTACCTACAGACAAGAACTGAAAAGGGTGTGCAAATACACACACACACACACACACACACACACACACACAGTCTGCCCCTCCCTTCTGAAGTCGTTCCCGCCGTCTCTAACTCACTAGTTGTGACTGTCCCCATGACTTTCTCTTGCATAAAGAATCACAAGACAGGACAGAGCCGGGCAGACCTGAGAGAGACAGGCAGAGGAATACACAGACTGACAGGAAAATCGACTAACAGCCGGACAGGCAGACACACACACACACACACACCTACGCGCACACAAACAGAAACAAAGAAAGGCCAGACACGACTGTTCACATCTCTTCGCCACATTCGGCATGACACTGTTTCATAAGTCTGCCTGCGGCTCGCGCGGCGCTCTGAAGCAGACAGGCCCCGGGACACTGACTCACGCAACGTAAGCCTGAACACACTGTCAGTGTGTGTGTGTGTGTGTGTGTGTGTGTGTGTGTGTGTGCAGAGGTGGCGCCGCACAGTGCACGATGCAGCACGGAGGCCTCGGCCAAGTCTTAAAACTATAAACACGACGAGACCAGAGGTTTCCTTTAAATGATCGCTGACGCCGATCGGGAGAACTGAACAGGTGTGGAGCCGGGCGTAAAGGTGCATCCCGCAAGATTTTGTGTGAAAATACACTCTGCTCACGGATTTGGCCCCAAAAATGAGAAGAGAGTCCCGCGCCTTAATTAAAACGCCATAAGTGAAATTCCGTTGATAATTTACGATTTTCCGCCAACAGGAAGTGATCAACGGGAATTTGTGCTGCATTCAGATGGATTTAGCATGGATGACAGACTGGAAAACAGATGTAGTTACAGTGAATGAGTGTAGGACAGTAAAATCAGACAAGACCGCTACATTTGTTAGATGGCCCTGCGGTCAAAAGTTAACATATTCTGTCGTTTTCCGCCAACCACATTGTTTAGAGAACATGGTGGGCTTGAAATTACTGGAATTGTTTTGGGCCAAAATCAGATAATTGCTAAAATTAGCTAAGAGGTTAAAACCAGAACTTGAATGGAGAAGTTTCAAGTTCTCCATTCAGGTTCAGTGTCAAACCTCCTCAACTCTGCCAGCCCCATCTGTGGTCACGGTTACGAGTGCAAGCTGTGCAACTGAACTTTGTTCAAACCCACAGAACTTTATTTCAACATCTCGAGGAGGGCCCGAGGTTCCCACATATTTGATATTAGACACGTCCTGCTGAGTTACAGGAACGTGCATACAAAACAAGACCGAGTGCGTCTATCTGATGCGATGCTGCAGCCGCAAAACATGGCGTCTTGGCTTTGAATGGTTGACTCAACACAAGTGGAACAAGCAGCTTCCGTGAAACGTTGCAGCCAGAATTAGAGATAAGCCGAGTCATCGGTCATGCTGCTGTTAGGTGCAGTAAAACTGTATTAAATGTTTATTAACTGGTAATTAATTTTAAAGGTTTTTTTTTATACAGTTTACCTTATTTCCGTTTTTATGTAAGATAAGTGGACTGCAGACCACGTGCAGACGATGTAGACAATTACATTAGTGTTAAATGCTCATTTGAGTTCAGCAAATTTGTGTCTCAGCTGTTATTATTTGAAATTTGCTGCATTTTATCTGATGAAAAAAAAAAAAAAAAAAAAAAAAGATAACTGCATCGGCCACAGAAAAACCCATATCAGACGACCGTAACCAAAACACACAGGATATGTATCTGCCAAAGCCGAACAATATGGAATAGATTTGAGGCTACTTAAGGGTAAATTTAAGATGATTACATACAGTATATATAAAAAGACACTAAATTATCTTATACAATATATTGAGCTTTTGCAACCAATATAATATCATCTTAGCAACTCTGTAGCTATTTTTTGCCGTCCTACCGTTGTGCAGCCCGGTTTTGTTTGTTTTTTTCCATGACGTATTGTCTCCTGCTAATGATGATAATGGCTGCCTGATTCCAACTGAACTCAGCATTAAGACAAAATGTAGCCTCGACTGTCTCCCAAACAGCAGCAAGTCAGAGCTCCGACCATTAGAAAGCTGGACTCACCGTCAGATCTTCTGCCTCTTTCATCCCTTTGGTGTCTTTTCTCTTAGAAAATAATTGCAGACCTGCCTGTTGCAGCCATGAGCCTGCTGTGCTGTGCTTGATTGATGTTGCCCAGCAAGATTTCTGAGTGTTGGAAGTTGAATTGTTTTCATGAAAGTTACCTCTTGCTGCCTTTCGGAGCCACTGACGTGCAAAGCCTCCTCGTGCAGCTTTAATGAAGAAAACAGGAAAACACCGATTCTGCAGTCAGAGATTGCAGACGAGCAAAGGTGTTGTGTACAAACTGCACGCCTCCGAGCGTGCAACTGCAGACAGACGCACACACACACATTCATTCAGAAATGCACAGGCACAGACATAGACGCCCACACCCACAGACAAACATCTGAACTCAGACGGTGCAGAGTACAGGCCTACCTACGCAAAAACCAAAGCAGCCATTTTTCAGCCTACAGCTTCCCGTCCTTACAGGCTGTGAAGTGGAGGCAGTGTTTACAGGCCTGAAGCTTGACGCTTCATGAAAAAGCAAACAGAACATAAATCAATAAGAGATGAATCCAAAATGCATCTGTGACCCATTAGGCCGGCAAATTTAAATAATTAAAACAGGCCTGTTTAGAACCTGAGACCGAGCGCTGTGCGGCTTTGCAACAGAAATCAAGTAACAAAACAAACTGTATGTGGAGCCTTTGTGGCTGTTTGGACCAAATTCAGTATCGCTGCAATTCCTCCTCTGGGGAAATGGAGGTAATTCAGAGTTAAAGGAAACTCAGCTGAAACGAGGGGAAGAAGATGTGATTCATTATATCGGCACAGGAAACACCTGCATAATGTACACAGTGCTGTGGTGTATCTGCATGTGTGTGTGTGTGTGTGTGTGTGTGCAGGCGACGTAGTTTACACACCGGGCCCCCTCCTCCCACCTTTAACTCCAAACATTCGTTTCTGTATCCCATATCGCCAGACCTGTGACCCTTTCCCCTGCTCCCCGCTGCAGATAACGCAAAACAATGCCAGCTAACTTCCATGTTGTCGGATATATTAGTCACCGTGGCATTGAGAGGCAATCTGCAACAAACAGAGATGGAGAGGAGAGGGACAAGGAAACAAAGAGGGAGCATATGCTTGTCAGAGACGCTGTGAAACAGACCGGCGCTGCTGTTCCGGGGAAACAATGGGATGACAGTGATGCAAAATTTCGTTTCCATTCTTTTCATGAACTCCCGTTCTTCGTTCACAACTCAATCTGCCCATGAATCATCTGTGTGTGAATATGCATGCAGCCAAACTGTTAATAGAGCAATGTTATGGCTTTATAGTAAATGTGTGGGTTTCACATCCACATGAAGTTAAAGTTAATGCAAGGAATGACTTAAAATCATGGGCGTGCCGCTGCAGTTTTAACCCTCCTATTATGTTTGAGGTCAGTTTGACCCCAGCCAATGTTTAACGTCTCTAAATAAATGATTAACATTTTTTTTTTTTGCTTCATATTTAATGACTTTTCCTAATGTAATGGGTTCTACCGGGTAAAAATGAAATTGACATGATGATATGTTTTCAATGTCCTGTACACACTTTGTAACACATCGGTTATAAATAACAAAAATCGTTACTTAGAAATAATATAAAGCCATTACAACACCAAAAATTAATATTTCTTTCCAATTTTAGGTCAGTCAGTGAGATTTTATGGTGATTTGAATATTTTTCCATTGTCGCGTAACAGGAATACTGGATGTATAAGTGGGGGTGTGGGGTGTTATGTTTTATTTAAAGGGCTATTTAGGTCGTCAACAAAGAAACATGAAGTATCTGACACATAAACTTTGGTAACAATTTTAATTATAATAATTTTGTGAAAGTTTAAACTGCACAACATAAATGATGTTCAAAAATGAGGGTCAAATAAAATGACTGGATCTCTTTCATAGCCTTCCTCATCAGCTGCAATGTAGTAAACAAAGTTGTTGATTGAACAAAATGCCTCTGCCGACGCCATGAACGTGTACAGCTGTTGCCTTGGCAACGTGAGCCCGGAAATACCCTGATAACCCCTGAACCAAAGGCCCATGCCAGTTTCATGGGCCAAATGGCAATTTGAGATATTTTGTGAGTGTAAAAATGTCATATCTCTGGAACAAGTTGCTAGGAGGTTTGGGTCCAGAGATATCTGCCAGTAAGCCCCCCTATTCACAGTGAATCAGGGATGGCGTGGTGCTGGTGTGTGTGTGTGCCTGTGTGTGTGTGTGTGTGTGTGGGCAGGTGTCATTGGCAATTAACGGCCAAACCGCGGCGCGTTGCTTTCTCACCACGGAAATGAGAAATCCTTGCCGTCACATCCCATCCATTCAATTTCCACAGTCCGTACACAACAGAGGCTGCACAGAGGCGAATTGGTACAAATACCAAAACAAACTGTAACTCTTCACACACACACACACACAGAGAGAGAGGCATGTCACCACTCCCTGTCACCTTTCAGCTAGTCTGTCCACCTCCCCCACCCTCCTCCCACACACACACACACACACATATATCACACTCATCTGCACTGCATGGCTTAACGTCAGTGATTCCCATTACTGCAGTCTTGTGACAGCCAGTCTGGCATTACTGCATTACTCACAATCTGTCTCTCTCTCTCTCTTTCTCTCTCTCTCTCTCTCTCTGTCACACACACACACACACACACACACACATATTCGAGCAAATACCCTCGGTGTGCCATCACAGGCCCATTGTCCGGCTCCCTGACAGTGAATGAGAGTCGTGACGTTCAGTCAGCAGAAATAAAGCCCGGCTGCGCGGCCACCAGCTGACAATAGACCGACTTCTTTAGGGCTGTTGAAATGCGAGTGCAATTCTCTGTGTCACTTTTCTACTTCCCCTCCTGGTACAGTAAAGGAAGTGGACGCTTCCTCTTTTGTCACTATAAATGTACACACTGACACACACCAACACGACACACACACACACACACACTCCCTAACCCACACTCTGCACAACAGTCTTAATATAATCCAATAGTTGCTGAACTCTCACTCTTGACACACCTCACCTTAAACCCTGCTCTAGTTGCTGCTAATCGTCAGTCCTCATCAAACTTTAAACTAATCTTAAACCCTTGATTTACCCTTAAATTTCCCCTCAAGTGCCCTCAATTTTTTTTTTTTTTTTTTCCGTATGACAATGTCAGACATAATTCTGTGTCTGCTGGTTGCAACACTTGACTGAAGCCGCACCGCCCATAACGAGATGCCACTGTTTTATGGCTGCAGCGTTACATCAAACAGAAAACATCATTTTAATCACATTTCCGTGTAATTCAGCGGAGCATGTTTGGTATCTCTGGAAACCCCGGGATCTCCTCTGCAATTTCAAATAAAGTCCTGTGGGTTTGAATAAAAGCCTGGCATGCATTTGTAAATGAGAAACCCAGCAATGTGACCGGCAGGGTGGAAGACTCTGAGTAAGGACCAAAACCTAAGCTAATTTTAACGCAAATCCTAATCCCAAACATAAAAAAAAACTAAAAAGAAAGGAGATAATAATGCACAGAAACAGGACTAATTACTTGCAATCACTAGGGCTATAAGGCACGAGCACTTCAAAGCAAGAATTGAACACAACAATAGTCCCTAATGTCCCTAATGGGCCCTAATGTCCTAATTAATGTACTCGAACCCACTGGGTTGTTTTCCACTGTCTAATCCTAAACCGGCCACTTGTGAACTGAGAATCTGTCGAATGTCCTCACTTTACCAAACATGTCCTCGCCCTGAATGTCAGCACCCAAACTGATTTCCGCAAGATGCACAAGAACACACACACACACACACGAACGCACGCACACACAGAGCTGTGCCACAGTGACAAACCAACCACAGCTTGCTTACTCTGCTGCTATTTATGGAGGGCCGCTGGTGGATTTATGCAGTGTGTAAGAGGCTGAGAATGAGAGAAAAGAGAGAGAGAGAGAGAGAGAGAGAGAGCGGGGCAGAGGGAGAGAGAGAGAGAGAAAAAGAGATTTTGATTACTCACCCTGACAAAGTTATCCGGGAACAGCCCCCTGCGTCCGCCCAGCTCGCCCTCCCACCACCCTCCATCGTCCCGGCGTATGTTTGTGATGACGTCGCCCACCGTCAGGCTCAACTCATCGTCCTGCTGAGCCTCATAGTCGAACTCCACCACGGCCTCCACTGGCCAGGGAGGGAGAGAGAGAGAGAGAGAGAGAGAGAGAGAGGGAGAGAGAGAGAGAGATAAGTTCAAACACTGCAGAGAGACTGTTTCACGTTCACGGTTCATTTTAATTCTGACGATTCTGGCGTTGTCTTACCATTTCAAGGCTGGAATCAAAAAGACCGAGACGTGGCACGGACGTAAGAAAACACACAAATAGCACCGAAACAGTTAGTCGATGAATTGATTGATCGGGCGGACAGAAAATTAACGATTTTTCTGTTCAAGTCCTGTGAAAAGATACCGAGCATTTTCTGGCTCCAGCTTCACAGATGGCGATGTTTGCTCACTTCTCTCTATTTCAAACTGTTACAGAATTCATCGTTTGCAGGGTTTGGGGCGGCTGGTAACGTTTAGTAAGCCATTTTAGACATCTAAAAGACAAAAGTGTTCATTTATTAATTAAAAAAAGAAAAGAAAAAAGAAACATAAAGGATAAAGAAACATAAGCTGCAGCCCTACACACAAACAGACATGCACAGCGAATGCGATTTTGTCATTTCCTCATAGATCTGGAAATTTTGTCAAAAGACGGAAAGAGAGGAGACACTATCTGCATGTGTAAAAAAAAAATGCACACAAGTGAGCACGTACATACACTGTCTCTCACCCACCCCACCCCCCTCACACACACACACACACACACACACACACACGAGTCTGTGACAGCTCATGGAGTTGCAAGTACTTGTAAAAATGTACTGGATGTGTCATATCACATAGCTCTCTTAACCCTAGCCCTTTTGCACACACAGACACACTCACTCTCACACTCACACACACACACACACACACACACAGACACATGCCCAGTACTGATGTGTGGGCGGCTGGGATGTGGGGTGGAGGGCGGCGTTGCCATGGAAACAACCGAATGAAGGGGTCGCTATGACTCAGACGCACTGGCCCCTCTCCCCAAATGATACACACACACACACACACATGCATGCATATACATACACTTATACATAAACATGCACACAGATGCACAAGGGAGCACACACACACACCTACACACAGATGCACAGACGTGGACGGTATCTGCAGCGAGAAACAAGTCACCGAGTGGAATCCAGCGCCTCAATGGTGGCATTCTCTCTCGTGGTGAAAGACTACAAAGTGTGTGAGAAGTGGAAGGTCAGAGCCTCGCTGAGAGTTTACGTTATGGGGAAACGGGGAGAGAGTCCAACTTCCGCGAGTCATCAATAACGAGCGGACAAGGGGACAACTGTGGTCCAAGTTGACTCGGTCTCCAGACAAGGGGGAGGACGGCTCTCTGGCCTCAGATAGCTGCAGAGATAGCTCAAGACTAGACAGTGACGTGGCACAAATTCCATTAGTCCTGTTTTTTTTTTTTTCTCACTTCTGTTGTTTGGCTCCGTTTTGACTATAGGAGAGCAGCATAAAAACTCCTGTAAAAGAGGGGAAGTGAAGCACCGGCCCGCAGAGATTCTTCAGTAATGACAAATATGTATAAACTCAAACCCCTGCCACCCATATCTCTGTCAGGACTAAAGTGGCTGAGGCTGTGTGAAAATACGCAACATGAACGCGAAAAGGAGGAAGTTAAAAGTAGCATGACATTAAAATAATGAAAAGGAAAACGGTCATTTCAGTTCTCTGTAAGCAGTGAGAATGGATTCGGGGGGGGGTTGAGCTGCACACCAGCTGCAATTTCACAAAGCAAAGAGTTCACCAGGGATCGGCAATTCATGCGTTTTTGGAGCTGATTCTGATTCTGATTCTGATTCCTTGTGGTGGAACCGATACACACAACTCTGAATTTATTTCAGAGTTGTGTCTTTGGCACAAGATGGCGGCGCGCAGTGGTGCAGCGGCTTCTCGAGCTCTGAATCCCAGTACCGGGCGTCTGAATCCCAGTACCGGGCGTCGGTTCACTTGGTCCACTTATATATGCTGCTTATACTCTATTCATACACACTTTATATTATATATATACTGTTTACATTTATATAGGCTGTTTATATTTACTTACATATACTGTTTATAGTTTATACATACTGTTTATATTTATACATATTGTTTATAATTTATATATACTGTTTATACTTACATACTTTATATTTACATTTCTTTTTTTTTTTTTTTTTAACCTTGCGTTATTTATTTATTTAGGCTGATACTGGGACCTGAGTTCTAATTTCGTACCACTAACGTGTACATGTGAGCTGGTATGACAATAAAATTCCTTAAATCCTTGAATCCTTGAATTCCGCTTTCCGGGATGAAATCAGCTGCAGTCAAATCCATTTATTTTCCTAATCGTTTCTCAGACTTGACGTGACGGAATCAAGAATCAATTCTCCTTTCGGAAAGGACTCCCCGTCCCTTCAGATCCCCTCTATTCATCGTCAAGAGGGAGTGAGTGCGTGGGATTAGAGCGTAATGGGGGATAGGTGGTGATGCGAGCCGGCGCCAAGGCGTGACAAGAAAAGTTGACTAATTGAAATACAGACTTAATCACATTTGGACAAATATCAGAGCGGATCTGTGTTCCCAAGGTCCTGTATTAATGTGTTCATTTTTTTTTTTTTTTTCACAGCTCCATATCTTCCCACAATCCTGTTCCCCTGGCAAAATAAGAACAACACTGGCAGTATCTCTGGTACATTAATAAAAATGCAAAATCCAACAGTACACACTCATTAAATAATATCTGAAATGGCGATTATTGACAGACAATTGTAACTAACTTGTATTTGCACTGTTGAGAAACACCATTCAGATACTGAACACCATCAGATTGTCCATTTTTTTTGCCGATACAGCCAACCAGCATGTATGGACATTACGCTGCTACTACGCTCCAATAGAGCTTTTCCACAGCAGCCATTTTGACATGAAATAGCAGGGTAAACAAAGGTGGTACTTTTTGTAAACAAAGGTGGTACTTTATGACATTAATTAAGGTTCATTTCCATTTAGGTGTAACAGAGCTAGGGGCCCTGGTGTTGTGCACGCTGCTTCGGTGGGACTGTGGGAACTGAACTTTAACTAATGTAATTCACACCATCTGTGTTTACCCTGCTATTTCATGTCAAAAATGCTACTCTGAAGAAAGGCCTATTTCCTCTTTTTTGTTTTTTTGTTTTTTTCTTTGAATGCAAAACAGAAGCCGGCTGTCAGAAGTTCCTGAATTATAGTCTTTACCCCATCTCTGTCAGCTCATGATAACAGAATCGGTGGTGGAAGGTGACAACAGCACTGACCTTTAGCCAACTTTTGCCACTTCAGCCGACTTCAGCTAAACTTTCCACTTGTTTAGCTCGTGTACTAAACAAGTAATGTTGGCAGAACAAGTGATCATTCAAAGAGCTGTGGCTGCTCAGCTATGTCTCAAGTGTAAAGCGTGATTTTGATATTTCGAGCAATTAAATTATGCGTAATGAGGTAGTCTATATAAAGTTAGAAAATGCAAAATAGGAACACATAACAGCCACAGAAATGTGCACAAGTGACTTTTGATAGAGTGAAGCAGTGCAAAGCAAAGGAATTACAGCAATTCAGTTTGACTTTGTGTGTGTGCGTGCCTGTGTGTGTGTGTGTGTGTGTGTAGCCTACATGCAGGGTTAAAAGATGAAGGATGAGAAACCTTGAGATGAACCAGACAGAGAGAACTTTTCAAAGCCTGCAGACAACATGGCCGGGAAACATGCACGTGCACACACACGCACACGCGCACACACACACACACACACACACACACACACAAGGATTTCAAGATGAATCTGCACTGTCTTCTGTCTGAACAGCTGCAGTGGGTTTAGATAAGGAGAAACCACCACACCACACACGCAATACACACATGATGAACTCTGCAAAGCCCTGTTGACATTTTCCTGGTTTAGACTGGGTCTGTGTTTAGCTGTGTGGGCAGCCCATGTTGTAGCGGTGTTACTGATGATGCCGGGACCAGCTGCGTGTTTCTCCCCATAAAACATTCAATCCTGGACTGCAGCCCGCTGGGAGTCAAGCCCAACCATTTTCCACTGTGGATCAGATCGCAGGATTCACCGAATTCTCCCACGTTAAAGGAGAAGTCCGCCCACAGACTCTCTTACACTCTTAGGTATCGGCTCCCACTTGTGCAATGTATTCCTGCAGTTATTTTATCTTGTTAATTAGGTCTCACAACTTACTTCTTTTTGTGTGTATGCACTTAAACTGCCTTGCCTGCTTCTGCTTCACTAACCGACAACATGCCAACATTTCCAAGAATGACTTTCAGCAAGAGAACAGGTATTGAAACCTGTTGTATTCATGTTGTGGGTTATAAAGGTGCAGACAGCGAAAGTGGTAGTGACAACAAGAACAAGACAGCGAGCTTTTCAAGTCAAGAAAAATCAAGACATGTCTCGGTAGCAGCTCTGCATTCTGGCCTACCGAGGTTGCTGCTCGTAGAGGTTTTTCTAGCTGTCTCTTCTGCAGTGGATTCCCTGTGATTGATTGTTTAATGTCAGTTTAGAGGACAAAAAAAAGGCCTTTGTTCTTTGACTCTGAGGAACTGGAACCAAAATTGGGCATTTACGCTGACATTTTACATAGCTAAAAAAAAAAAAAAAAAAAATGGTTCTGCTATCAAACTGTCTGCTGGGCTATATTTGGCCAGTCACCTACAGGAATAAGAAAAAATACAACACTAAATAACAAAAAAAAAAAAAAAAAATGACCCAGAAATGCAGGTAGGGCTACTTTGTCAGTGCAGTAACTGGGTTATAACAGAGTTTTAGGGTGGATGTTTCCTTTGAGGCCTGACCTCCCCAAGCCAGACTCATATCCTCCTCCAGAAGTCAGGATAGCGGTGGCTGAGGACAAGACCACCCCCCCCCCCCCCCCCCCCCCCCCCCCCCCCCCACTCCCCACCCCCCAATCACCCCCTCCCTCCCTCTCTCTCTTTCTCTGTTTCAATTCAGTCCAAACTTCTCCGCCTGGCATGAATAAACACCACGATGCACAGTCACGTCAACGCAACAGGCGCGGAGCTGAACAAATAATAACAGTAAGTAGTGCAAGTCGCTGTTGCATGACAATAAACATCTGCTCTACTAGAAGGACTGCAGAAGTGCGCGTTTGTGTGCGTGTGCGTGTGTGTGTCTGTGTGTCTGTGTGTTTGTGTGTGTGTGTGTGCGTCCCCTGAGGTGAGCCGTGCATTGTGCGTGATGCGCAATGCCGGGGAAATGATGGCGATGATGAGAGATGCAGATAGAAGAATGCCACAGTCAGGCCTACTTCATCCAACATCGAGAGAGAGAGAGAGAGAGAGAGAGAGAGAGAGAGAGAGAGAGAGAGAGAGAGAGAGAGGAATACTGTACAACACAATGGACACATCAGACAGAGTGAATGTAAACGTGTCAACATCTGTAACTCATCAATGTGACCGGCTGCTCTCTCTCTCTCTCTCTCTCTCTCTCTCTCTCTCTCTCTCTTTCGCTGAAATTGCACCCACGGCCGCGCTGCACGCACGCCGACGCACAGTTTTATAATCACCACGAATAAGGAGTCGGAAGCATGCAAATACATTAATTACTGTAGGCTGGCCTGCACGGGAGCTTACAAACATGCGACGTCAGGCAGGAGCGGTGGGGTGGCGGCGGCAGCGGTGTTGATGTTGGTGAGATGAGGGCAGAAAGACGCACACAGAGAGAGAGAGAGAGAGAGAGAGGGAGAGAGAGAGAGAGAGAACCAGGCGCATCTGGACCGGGCGTTTATTCCAGCCCATCCAGATGCGCATGAATGTACGCGTCTATTTTAGGAGGCATTCTCCAAATTTCAAAAAAAAGAAAAAAAGAAAAAAGAAAAAGAAGGGACAAAAGCGTCACATCTTACCCATTTATAGCCCGTCTCCCGGTGGTGCTCCTGCACACTGGTTCGCAACGGGGAAGGATCCTGTGCTTGTGTCCGAGGGGGTGGGGGGGGTGGTTTGGGTTTGAACCGGACCGAGCCCCAGCCGCCTCCTCCTCGCAGGCTGCTACCAGAGATCCGCTACAGCGCCGAGACGGGAGGAGCGTCAGCTGAAACCATATTCCTTCCTCCTTTTTTTCTCCCGGTGATACGAGAGGAGAGGCAGAGCGCTGAAAAACGGGGGGGAAAGCGCTGATGTACTGTATACTCTCTCTCTCTCTCTCTCTCTCTCTCTCTCTCTCTCTCTCTCTCTCTCTCGCTGCCTTCAAGGGTTCCCCGTAAGCTCCGACTTCCGAGTGCGTAACGGTGCGTTCACTTCACGTCCTCATGCTGCGCCAGCTTGGAGGCCAGTAGTCACTATAGCCAATTTAAAAAATAAAATTCAAAAAATAAACTCCTCAGTGTTCATTAACAAGCCTCCCGTGAGTTACCACACAGCCGTAAGTCGTGTATTGCCCATTAGTCATTACTTTATTTAGTTAGCTATTTAATTTTTATGTGTCTGTATTAATTTATGTCGTTTTATTTCCTGATAATTTAGCCATAGTTATTTTGGGATGTGTGTGAGCTAATGTACTAATGATGATTTTTTTTATTTTTCTGTGCTGTCACTGTGTGTATGGTGGTGTAGTTTGTATACTATATGACAACCAAACTAACATATTTAGCTGTGTACAGGGGTGGACTGGCCATCGGGCACACCGGGCATTTGCCCGGTGGGCCGATGTGCTAACTGGGCCGACAGTCCCCCGACACTTTTTTTTTGTTTTGTTTAATTATTATTGAAATAGCTGACCGTAAGATCAGTAGATCAGCGGCCCGATTGACACTGGGCTGGCCCAATCACATTGCTAAACAACCCCTTTTGCGTAGTTTGGTCCCGCCTGCATAATGATTTCGGCAAATAAAGTCATTGCGAGAGTTTGTTTACTAACCACCGGGCCGGCCCCTGAGACACGCTGCTCTGCGGCCCATTGGTTATTTTTCTTCACTGACACGGGGCTGGCCCAATCAGATCACGAGCCTGTGGCTCGGTGCGCCGGTGTGCAGTGCAACGCGGGTCGAACGTTATCTCATAGGATGGACTGAGATGGAGAGAAAACGCAAAAGTGGCGCAGAGAAACTGCGAGAAAAAAAGCGGCTGTCAGTTTTCAAACCGATCGGACTTTTTCGCTTTTTCGTAATTTATCAACATGAATGAAGAGCAAGCCCAAACAATACCCGATGGTAGAGCGGATAGTGCCCCCGTTTGCCATGCAGGAGATCTTCGGTTCAATTCCCCACCCGGACAAAAGGTGGATTTTACTTTATTACCTCACTTTGTTGTTAGCTATGACAGTGAAGTGATTCTTATCATTCTGCCTGTCACTGGCTAGATGACACACACAGTGGCATTTAGGGTTTCTGTAATTTTCATTTCTGTACTCTTTTTGTGAATTTGTAACCCAGGTGCTAAATTATTACTATCATTATTGTTATTATTATTATTATTATTTTGCCTTGTTTTGCTTTTGGTTTTTGTTGTTGTTGTTGTTGTTGTTGTTGTTTTTTGCCTTTTTTAATGCCTTGTTCTAACTTTATGGGGAGGTATATATACCAATCGAATCAGATTCAGATTTAAAGGATTTGTGTGGTATACTTTGTTTGTCGCCATGACCTTCCTATGTGCAGTTTGGGCTCATTCTCCATCCATTCATGTTGATGGGCACCTGCACTTACTGATCTGAAATAGATGCCCAAAAGGCGTTGGCCAGTTGTGGCCTGTTCAATAGAATAAAAAAGTTCAATTCCTATTCATCTATTGTATTTTATTGTTCCACTATAGTACTATAGTCCAGTATGATTGGGGCAGCCAAGTAATTTGACATATTTGAACAATTTTTTAAAAAGTAACGTAATAGTTACTTTTCCTGGTAATTAATTACTTTTTAGTAGAAGTAACTAGTAACTATAATTAATTACTTTTTCAAAGTAACGTGCCCAACACTGCTGATGACAGCTAACTAATTGCATGGCATTATGGTTTTAAAGAGTTGCACAGTTGGTATACACATTTAAGAGAGCAAAAAGACCGCAAAGGTGTGCGTTATCGAATGTGGTGGGCCGGTCTGGTCCAAAATGCCCGGGCCGATTTTTTGTCCCAGTCCGCCCCTGGCTGTGTAGCCTATATTTGGTCCACTAAACCTGTGAGAATGCCAATAATTATATAGGTGTTCATTATATCTTTGCAGAAATGTAAGTAAATCCCAGTATAAATAATAGTCACAGTAATGTTCAGCAAACGGACGAGTTGTAAGCATGGCCAAAATGCATAACATCTACAAGTTATGGAACAAAATGTAAATACAGAAGTAGGTCTACCAGTTATTTACACAAGGCGCCAAACAATACGACATAATTAACAAACCCTGACTATCTGACGCTGACGTTGCTCTCTAAAAAAGTCACCATCCAAAACGCCACACTCCCGCAACTCAGGTAACACACAGGAAATCGCATTCATGTGCCTACCAGTGGGAAACTCAAAATTTCCGACATGACTTGAAGGCAACAATTCTTTGAGCTCACGCCTCGCACCTATGTACCTCAAATCTCGCGAGAGCTCCTGCGTGAGAGAACTCAAAATAGTGCACAAAACTGACCAAACGTTGTCTTGCCATTTTGAGTCATCTTTTACGTCTGCAGGCGAAATTGTCATTTCTAATCTGAAAATTATTTCAGTTTAACATTGCATTATATATTTTAATATTAGGTATTTTATATATTGTCATTATATCATGAAATGTAAATAAAAACATTGCAAATGAATGCAAAGAAAATATGAAATATAACGACATCATAAATTATGTCTACATGTTTTATAATAATAAAAATCATATTAATGTTCTTAAAATGACCATTAAAAGCCTCTTTTTATATAACTGAGTAATAATGGAATTTATGTAAAACCTTAAAATCATGTATCAACCTTACAAAAAATTAAGACCTGTTGATTGTAAAGTTCACTAAATATCTTAAACTTCCCTAATCAAGCCTTGTCTCCTCTTTGTTTTCATTTATTAGTGATATTACTATCATTAAACTCACAGTAACATGTATTTATATAAATTTTAATCGTCTAAATTTTCAGTATTTGCATGACTTATTGTTTCTATGTATGGGCTTCTTCTCAATTAAATAAATAGATTAGTAAACAAACAAATACATAAATAATACAAATTGTTTGCCATAATGTTTCTCCAGTAGGGTGGTGGTTCTCAAAGTGGGGTCCGGGGTCCACCCAGGGATCCATGAGGACATTCCAAGGGTCCTTACAGCAAAAGGAGGAAAAGCTCAATGTCATTGTTATTCCATCTATGCAACCCTGATGGGATTTTTTTTTTTTTTTTAACATCATTCTTTCTAATGAACATCTGGTGACTTTTCCTTCATGTTTGCTCTCCGTTATGATGATAATAATTGCGCCCACGTGATTGGACTTTGATTCACTTGGTAAAGAGATACTAAACCGGGTCTCCCAGCTAAATGAGGAATATTTTAATATCACTTTAATTTAATTCTCAAGAAATCCCAGCTGCCGCATGCATGAGAACGACCATTTTAATCACCGGTTTCACCCACAGCTCTGCTGTCTTCCCACACACAGGGTAGACAATTCAATTCTGAATCAATACCAACAAGAAAGATCCTCACACTCGAGCTTCCTGCACGTTAAACCTGAACAAACAGGGGTCCGCTGCTCGCCATTTGGAGAGGGGCTGAAACCTCCAAATGTTTCATCAGCTCTCATCAAATAAGGATTTGTTGTTTTGATGCGAGACTGTGGAGGGGAACTTTTTGTGCACCCTTGCCAGAGAGAGCAAATGAAAGATATATAGTGAGCACCGAGCAGGCAGATGGTGGATCTCTCTCTCTCTCTCTCTTGTTTGAACCCCCTCCACCCCGCCCCCCTCCTGTCTTTTGCTTGGTGTTGTTGTCCCCACTGGACTGAACCACGCACAGCAGAGAATGTGCTGTAGGCAGCAGAAAGAGGGAGCCTGTGTGTTGGAGGACTTGTTGGAAAGAGGGCAATGCAAGGATGAACAGATGTAGGAGACAGAGAGAGAGAGAGGGAGAGAGAGAGAGAGAGAGAGAGAGAGAGAGGAATTCATTTCTTCTTTTTTTTTGTGCAATTAATTGGGGATAGTGCACCTTGAAAGGCAGGGTGCTGTTTTGGGCAAGAAAGAAAAGTGCAATCTAGTAAAATAGAACACAATTTTATTCTTATTAGCTTTATCAGGCCAGGTCAGATTTGTGAATATGCAAGCATCTCTCTCAAAGCAACAGTGGCACTGACAGTGTTTTTTTTTTTTTTTTTTTCCATAAGCAATGATATATAATCTGTTGCAGAACTGCCAACAATATCATAAAACAGCGCTCCTCTGGGTGCAAAAGCTCAAATCGACATTTCATAAGCGCTCTGATTCAGCCTCCCACTGCCAAAGCAGCGGTTCCACACTGTGCCACTTGATCACAAATAAATCACCAAATGTCTGAGCTCAAAACTAAAGTTGTGGCTTTTGTGCTCTGAAATCACGCTCACATGCATTCGCTCAATCGACTAAATTTGTAGCATTCAGCAAAAATGTGTTGGTGGGTGGATTTTCCATCTAAAATGTCAGCAGTTTCTAAGAAAACGATTAACTCCAACTCCAACTTTTTTTTTTTTTTCAGATAATGAGGACAGTGATAATTTCCAGAGAGGGTGAGTGATCTCAGTGCAGGGTAGTAGGGTGACACCTTCTGGGCTGATGTCGCTATTGCATGCTGTGCTCAGTGCAGACTGATTGACACACTTTAACCTCATGTTGATGGTATCTGCAAGGCTGCAATAAAGTCTGTCAAGTCAGAATTATTTATGCAACCCTTTTAGTTAAAGTGCTATGAAAAAAGGTAATTTGATTTATTTAAAGACAGACACACACCGGTTCCACATTACTGAAATGTCTTTAATCAGCACAAAGATCTTTGTTTTGTTTAATTGCATTTGCTGCAGAATTGGCAACATAAAAAGCAGAAATATACAAATTTTCCTATGCATGCAATTTTGTAAAGAAAAACAAATTTCAATGCTTTTTTTTCAGTACATACCCACCTTTTACCTTTTTTTTTTTTTTTAACCTTTTATTGGACCCTCAAATGAGAACAAGGATCAACTTCCATGAAAACCTCATTAGGAAAACAGAATTGGAGGAAAACTTGAGGAAGGCCTGACGGAGGGAGATGCATAAGCAAAATCGACAGAATAACCAGAATGTGAATGCTGCCTGAAGAGCAGCAAGGGCAGAGGACTTGGGAGAAAACATCTGAGTTCTTTAGAGAAGTGATCGCTTCATCTCAGTCGGCGTCCCGGCTGCCATCTCAGGACACCTTTGATAAAACAGCCACATTCGCAGGGATGTCTCCTTCAGTTTCAATAAAACGTTTAATGAAGCTGCTGCTCCCCTTTATCAGGCTGCAAATCCTGATGGTGCTCGCATGACTTCTGGCTTGTTCTCCTCCTTGGTGTCAAAGAGGAAAAGCATCGGCGCACATCTAAGCAGATTACAGGAACAGGACATCACCACAAACATGAGCATGAGGGGATGTATGATGAACCTCAGCATACAGAAGCAGATTAAAGTCTGTGTACCGTCAAGAGTCATACCTTGAAGGATTAGTGCCAAAGACATTCACAGGTGTGTCAACCACTATTTTGTTGTTGTTGTTGTTGTTGCTGTAGGCATTTCAGGTATTGTTTTTTTTTTTATTCCTGTCAAGTCAGAGACGAGGAAATAAAGTCAGTGGTTCTCTGGAAGGAAGTTATTATTTTAAGGGATGGTTATAAATAGTTGTACGGCCTGTAAATAAAACTGTCTTGCTTTAGGAAATGATTTGTTAATGTGTGCCAATTTTGTCCAAACTGTCCAAAGCCAAAGAAATAATCTCTCTTTAAGTCAATCCCTCTCCCTCCATCCTTTTCCCTTCTTTTATTCTTTAAAGTCCTGTAGTCTTACTTTTTGAAGACTTGCCAGAATTGCGAAAACAGTGTCTTCCCAGGAAGCATGCTTGTCTAGGACAGTTTTTTTTGTTTGTTTTTTCAGATTTTAGCAGTAAACACCACTGCCCTGCAAAAAGGGCCGTGCAGATGAGATGACACATGAGGATGCAACAAAAACTATAAGTTGTATAAAGACTGGATCTTTAGAATGCATTAATCTGAATATTTTTCAAAAAATTGTGCGTGTGTGTGTGTGTGTGTGCATGTGCATGTGTGTGTGATACTAACTGCTGAATATACCACCTGCTGATTAAAGATGATTAACAGTCATGTAGAACTTCCTTCAAGCCCTTACTAGATAATATTTTAGGGGCTGTTTTATTCCAGAAATGAAATATGGAAACTTTGTGCTGTTGTGGCAAAAGAGGAGGACAAGATACCTTTACAGCCTGTTATACATTACTTTTTATTTCTATGTTTTGTTAATTATTGACACAGTTTCATGCTCTAAGTCCCTTAAGTTTTATCTCCATCACAGCTTAACACCTTTACACCAGTTGCCAAATACATTTCCAACTTTTTTTTTTTAGGTCGTTGTGCGCTTTAATAAGTTACCTGCCATATTTCAGCACAGGAAAGCAACACGTGTTTGATTTTTCTTTTTTCTTTTTCCTGCTGCATCATCTAATGTGATATATTCTCTTCCTTGTCTTCCTTCCCCAGCAAACAGGCCTGCAATGGCCCTTTACAGGCCCACTTAGGGCAGCCCGCGCAGGCCCCCTGAGAATTTGCTCATTGGCAAAACGTTGGCCCCTCAGTGCTGGTCCCGCATGGGCAGCCCTCATTAACCCCTAAGGAAGCCTGCACTGGCCCTGTATGGGCCCACTTAGGGCTGGCTACAGGGCGCACAGCAGGCAGCCTTTACCTAGCCTTCAGGAAGCCCTCACTGCCCTCACTAGGCCCACACCGATTTTGCAGTTAAATTAATCTACAACAATAAATCATAAACATTTTTCATTCAGTGTAATGTGTGTGTATTTAATAAATGAATTGATTTGAATCCTTTTGACTATTGAACATTTTTGACAATGCGTATATATCAATGACCGCATCCATTTTAGATGTATGGAACTCCCAAAGGAAACTACACTAGTAGCTGAAATACATTTATGTGTTGAACTGATTTATTGTTGTAGATTAATTTAACTGCAAAATCAGTGTGGGCCTAGTGAGGGCAGTGAGGGCTTCCTGAAAGCTAGGTAAAGGCTGCCTGCTGTGCGCCCTGTAGCCAGCCCTAAGTGGGCCCATACAGGGCCAGTGCAGGCTTCCTTAGGGGTTAATGAGGGCTGCCCATGCGGGACCAGCACTGAGGGGCCAACGTTTTGCCAATGAGCAAATTCTCAGGGGGCCTGCGCGGGCTGCCCTAAGTGGGCCTGTAAAGGGCCATTGCAGGCCTGTTTGCTGGGTCTCTTCCTTTACACCAGTTATCAAATACATTTCCTTTTTTTTTTTTTTTTTAGGTCGTTGTGCGCTTTAATAAGTTACCTGCCATTTTTCAGCACAGGAAAGCAACACGTGTTTGATTTTTCTTTTCCTGTTGCATCATCTAATGCAATATATTCTCTTCCTTGTGTCTTGCTTTATTCAATATCCCAATATAAGCGGCTGCATCTGCATCACTGATCATATGACGTTCATGTGCGTAGCTTACGCGACTACGTAAGCGGAAGTATAGTCATATAACACAGCACACCGCAAGTAGGCGCGCAAACGCCGCCCGCGGGAGAAAGGTGAGTCCATATTTCCCTCTTTCACCTGCTGAATATGGAGCCATAACACTGTAAACCTTGGCGAGCTGACGCTTGAGCCAGAGGCCGAAAAGTTGTAAAGAAACTAGTTATCATTATTATTATTTTTTAGAGATGCTAGGCGCTAATTAGCCGCCTGACACCTGACTCGGCCTGAAACGTGTAACTCACCGGTTCGCTTTCGGGTTTAACCCTAACCCAGAAACTCGTCCACGTATCAACACATGGCTTCATCTTTGAATTAAAGTCGTGTTGTCTTCCCTTTACTTGCTAATTCTAGTTTTTAGTGACTGTGATATGCCCGCAGCATCATGACGGGACACGTGGTGGATGTCATCCGCCTGTGGTCTGGTCGGAAACGGCAGTGCGTATCGATTAGTCGTGGTGATGACCGCCTGAGTGAATTTGCACTTTCCTGCTGCTAAATGAACGTCTTCAACTATCATTTGTGCCTTTTATTCATGGGCTTGTTTCACTGGTTGGGAGGTCAGGTTGTGTTTTCTTTCTTTTCTTTCTTTTCTTTTCTTTTCTTTTCTTTTTCTTTTTCTTTTTTTTTTTTTTTTGCTGCTTTTACATCACTAGTTTGTCTCAGTGTGTCCATTCTGGGAAGGTGATTTTTTTTTTTTTTTTTTTTTTTTTCTGCAAATCTGGTCCCAAAACTGATTTGTTAGTCTCTAATCCCTGTGTCATCTACAGGAAGCTGAATCATTCCCCTCCCTTTGACTATCAGCCATTCTAAAGTCTCCCATAGTGAATATAAGCATTAAAAAAAAAAATACATTTGAGTATATTAGTTTTTTTTTTTTTGTTTGTTTGTTTTTTTGTATGGTATCAGTTCTCCATCCCATTTTCAGTGTGTGTCCTTATTTTCATTTTCATTTTCTTTATTTTATTTAAAGTCAGTATTTTAGTGCACTATGACTGACTGCTAATTCTGATTTTAATAAAAGCTGAATGGGAATTGCGAATCATTTTAACTCAGTTTGTCACCCAGTTGATCATATTTTATATTATCCACCGAAGCGGTGGTATGCAGTGGGTTGCATTAAAGTATTTATTTATTCTGTAGAGTACTACGGGTTGTTGTGGTGATTATATATTGTATCCCGAGGTCCTTGTTGCTCTAATGTTTTTCACATAATGGACCTAATAGCCCGACTTATTGACGCAAGTAGCCCAGAGAGGCTTGTAGTCTTTCCGCGCAGCCTCATCTGACCTCTCCTTCCCTGTAAAACAGTACTGACTTGAAAGCATGAAGCGGATGCCCTTATCAGTGACTAAGACTACAGAATAGATTAGGAAAGGCTTGTATCATATCCTGTGTGCCGGGGGAAATTCTGAAGTATGTGCCGTCCCGCCCCGGCAAAAATCAAAAGTTGACTGCTAAAGACATTACTGAGGTTTTAGCATTCAGCGCTGTATTACACCAACATCAGTTTGTTCTCATCAAGGTCTCCACTAAGGGGGTATTTCCTGCCCTGCATAGGTGAAATTCTGTGGGAGAGTGACTCATGTTGATAAGCTGGAACTGTAATCCATGCCCTTTCATACCATTTGAGTTAACTTTGACACCTTTTTACTTCACATTTTCATGCTGTTTTTTTCTCTATTGATTAACTATTGCATAGAATTTATATGGTAGAAACTGTCATTGTTTGCAATGTGATTCTAAAAAAACAAAATATCTAGTGCTCCCTTATTTATTCTGTTCTGGATGCTGCTTCCTTCTGCCCCGTATGTCTCGAACCTCAAATTTAGAGCCGGTTGGCCGAGTTCACCTTGCACGCGTCACCTGTAGGGAACTGTAGGGAAATGCGTGGGAGAAACAAGGATGGGTGTTTAGCTGGAATAGACAAAGCTCCTCCAGCGTGGGCTGAAACATGGCCAGGGTGTGCGACATGTTTCATCCCAAAACAGGGATAACCTTGTTTTTATTTTGTGTCTTTTAGTTAAGGTTTCCAGTTATTTTGGGTAAATAATGTCCTTCTAACCTTACACACGCCTCATCGTTTTTATGGTATTTTCAGCAAAAGCATAATATTGCACGTATCATCAGCCCCTGTAAAATAATGAATCATATTGCATTCTGTCAATCAATAAATTTATATTTTTTGGAGCCCTAATTAGCAGTCTTGAAGTAACATTTCAGGAGATAAAATTTCATATTAAGTATGTGATATCATGTCATTACCTCATAATATTATGTGAGAGTATATGGATATGTGTTTGATGCTGTTTGCTTTTCAGGAAGTCCTTTCAGGAAATGTTCAGATCTGTTCCCTGCCTGTGGCAACGACTAAACAGTTAAACTGACCGTTAATCAGCAAGAGCGTCTGAAATTTCCTGTTTCAGCCCCTCAGATGTGTAAACCCCCTGTGGTTTCTCACACACACTTACTAAAGTGTAAAAGGTTCAGCTGAGTGGTTGGATGACCTTATTCAATGCATGTATGTTTCTAAGCTAAAGTGCAGTGATCTACTTTAGGTTTTCTACCAGAGTCGGAAAAAAAAACAACCCCGCCTGCTTACTGAAAACAGTCTTAGCCCTGTGATACTTTCAGTCTGAATAGCAGCACTGTTGACTCACTGTGTGTCCTCGCCTTACTTTCCCTCTCTTTGCTTTTTTTTATTTTTTATTTTTTGACTCTACCGTCTGTTTGCTCCACATCTGTCTCCTTAACTTGTTTCCTTCCATCTCATCTTCTCTCTCCAGGTTAATAACATCAGCAGCAATGGAGCGACTGAGGTCGATGGTCAGCAACTTGGTGAGTGTGTTTTGTGTCATTGCTAGGGGTGTGCGATATTGACAAAAATAATGTCTGTTTTTGAGGATTTTGCCTGATAATTGATATTTTGCATCCCTCAAATGTGTATTAAAAAATGCTGTCAGTGATGTTATCAAATCTGTTGTGGTGGCAAAATATGAAACCCTCTGCAGTTTACGCTCCACAATTTGGTGACATGAATCATACAGTTTAGGCAGAGCTGTATAGGTGAAATATTAAAAGTAGTCAAAAGTTGTTTGAAATAGGGATGGCGAAAATGGAAAATTTTCTTGGTCGACCACCGGGCCTCATTAATCGGTTTATTTCGGTTAACCGAGAATATTATTTGACTGTCTGTAAACCTTAAAAGAATAACCGCAACAAACAACAGTTTCAGACATTTTTTAAAGTTTCTGAATATCACAAGCGGTCACGGAGAAATCGTTATGTAAAGTAGGCATGCCGAATCCTGTCGGTGCCGACATCGCTGGGTTAAATAACAAACTGCTGTGTTTGCTTCTATCATAACAAAACGCCAACATTTGTAATAACGGTAAGTGGGCTCACTAAACATCTCAATGTGTGACGTCATCACACTTTTTGAATGGCTTTTTAGAACATATAGGTGAACTTAAAAAATCCAATATTCAGCTGAGTGTATTTTTTTAGCCCCAACTTTTGAAAACAGTATTCAAATTACTGGGAAAAAAATTATTTCCAGAGAAAAGTGGATTTTTAGGGGTGTGGACCCATAGACTCCCATTCATTTTGCACTCGCCCGCGAGCGCCCTCACATGGCCAGAGAGACCCGCAAGTTAGACGAGAGTGGCACTTCTCCCCATATTAGAGATTCTCTGGCTGACTCAACTTCTTTTTAACCGACAAGATTATTCGGTTAAAGTTCAAACGGTCAACAACCGGTCAAACGGCCACCGATTAGCATCCCTAGTTTGAAACCGCCTCTCTCTCGGCTGCTTGAATTGGCACCAGATCCTCTGCAGTGTAATTGGTGACGGCGTTTTTTATTTCTCGCCATCTGTTGCCCTTCTTGTCGTAAGGTGCTCTTTTGCAGAAAGACTTTGCTGAGTGTCTTTTATCTTTTATTTTCATACTCTGTGCGGTGGTTAATTCGCATTATTAAAATCCCAGATGATATCTAGTTTCATATCACAGTATCGATATATGGCCCAGCCCTAGTAGAAACCCTGTTATACTCTTTACAGCCCTACATCACACCTGTGCCTTTCTGTTCCTTTTTTTTTTCTAACCTTCTCCATGCAGCAGGTGGACTGAGAGCGGAACACATGCATCATTTATTTTTATACATATGTTCTCCTTTCTTTCCCTCTGCAGAGGATCAGTGAGAGGTACAGCAGGTTCCCCCTGCAGCCCGAAGAGGAAGCAAACCATGTTGAGGTCAAACTGACCGACGAAGCCACGGACGGCAACACGGAGGACGCTGGCCAATCAGGATACTCTCCCTGTGCGAGGCCACCAGCCCAGCCACTGAGCTGGCGCACAATTTGCCTCTGGACCGCAGGAACCATGGTGCTCTTCTTCATCGGTACGGCCCACACACCTGCAGCTCTTAAGTCATGTTTCTTAAACCAAACTTGATGTGTATATATAACGCAGTTTGTTCAGCAGACCTGTTTTTTTTTTTTTTTTTTTTTTTTTTTTTTTTTTAACAATAGTTTGTGTAGCAGTGACTTGGCTGAGCAACAGGTGTTTGTTCAACTGTAAAATATCAAACCTGCAGTACATATTGTTACAGAAATTATCAAAAATTTGATGACCAAATTTTGTGTTTTTTGGGTATGAGCAAAATAGGATAATATCGTTACTCAGAAGTTGTTCACTTCTAAATATCTATTGGTGTCAGCCCCAAAAAGCAGTCCCCCCTGTGGCCTAATGATTCTTGTGTATTATTATTATTATTATTATTATTATTATTATCTAAAGGCAAAAATGGCTAATGATTCATTTACATCAGTTGGGTAAGTTGGGTCCAGGCATTATTCTGGCTCAGTCTGTTAATTTAGAGGCAAAGAGGGAAGACGGTGCAGATGTATCAGGACTGGCGATGGTTGGGTAAATCTTTTTAATTCCTCTGTTTTAATGCATAACCAACTTTTTAATCAGTCTTGTTATCTTGTATGTGTTCCAGGCTTTGGCTTTGGCTCCATAAACCACCATAACTCTCAGCAGAAGGCAGTGAACTGCACTTCAGGGGAAAAGAAGATTCTCACTGCAGCGACTGCAGCTCCTGTAGCTGAAACTGATGAAACTGATGAAGCTGCAGAAGTTGAAAAAGCTGCAGAAGTTGTACAAGCTCAGCTGACCTGGAAGGACATCACCCGCCTACTGAAAGAGAAACTCAGTGCTGAAGCCTTTAACAGGGTTCTTAGGTACGCTGTTTAAGTGCGCACACACACACATACACACACACACACACACACTCTCACCCTCCTCCTTTCAAGATGAAGATAAAAAGGTGACAGGAAGACTTGCACCTCTGCTTGCCCACAACAACTTACAAACACCAGACAGAGGGCACTTAAAATAAAAAAACAGTGAATAATATGTTGAGTCTTACTAGGAAAGTAAAGTTCATCACAGTTGGCTACTGTTATAAAAGAAGCTGTGGCCTGTAGTTTTCCTGAAAAGGAAAATGATAGTAATTCGAGGAAGCTGGGTGAGAGGTTTAAAAAAAACAACCAAAAAACCCTCTCAAACCTTATTTTTAGTATTACAGAACTGGTGCAGAATATAGAGGAGACAGGATGCAGTGTGAGTGTGTGTGTGTGATACTTTCCATTCACCTCCATTAACAGAATCATATTCAGTTTGTTGTAGCGTTTGAACCCAAATTTCTGGTGCTAAAGGAAATATAAGTGTTGCATTCATTCAATTTTTGCATTATACAGGATCAATTCCCTGTTAGTCTGAAACTAGTTTCTGCAAAGTGTTCCCTCGTATCTGTTACTAACGGAAATAAACGTGTCGCTTCTTGCAGATAAAGGAATTTAAAGTCTTCTCATTAACTTCTTGTAAAAAAACAAACGCTATACAGTAACTCACAGGTACAAAATGACCGTTAACAGAAGGTAATGGCTGTTGTTTCACCACTGAGACAGATTTGCATGCCATCCCAATGCAAGAAAGGCTGGTGATAAGACCTGAATAGAGCCATTGTTTCCTGTGACCTTCAGTCAAATGCTGTGTCATCGTGAAAAGACAAAATATGAGGACTTCCAATTCATTTTGAGAGAACTAACACGTTGTTACAAAATGATTACTGGAATAAAAGTAAAGCACATGTGTTCCCACCAAACCTACGAGTCACCTGTAGAGCTTTGTGTAGAAAATAGTCAGAACTGTGAGTTACAGAAAGGGTTATTTCCAAAACTGACACAGCTGACACTTTTTTGCTGTACAGAAACGGCAGCCTGCCCAGCCGCCCAGCAGGCAGCTCGGAGGACAACAAAATGGGAAACGACATCTTCAAGCAGTTCAAGGACCTGGGGATGCAGCCCTGGACTGACAGACACTATGTTCAGCTGCAGAAGCAAGACAGGTGAATACAATGTTTTGACAACGGACTCTCATTGTTTTGTTTTTTTTTCTCTGGTTTTTAAGATCTAAAGGTCAGCTTTTAAAGATGCCATGCCAAATGACACCTTCCTTGAATTTATGCATTTCCTTTTTTATAACCGGATGTTATAGCTGGACCTAATGCAGGAAGGGATCTTTTTTTTTTTAAAAGTGTAAACCAGTAGATCAGTAAGGGAGAGAAAAACAATTTTATCTGAAGGAATAGATGGAGGAGTGAGATTGTTCAAGAATTGTTGTCAGAAACTTTTATGTACACCTACTTGTGTAGCTTGAAGTCACCAAGTGAAAGTAGGAGCTCTTTTCAGGAGACTTTAACTGTGAAAGGAGCGATTTTCCCATGGACACTAAAATTGTTGCACACATTACATACGACACTGACTGGCTTTATGAGGGTTTTATAAAGGTCAAAATGTCAAGCATCACATGCCGCACACGGCTGGTGCTATTTTGGGATTTAAAAACTTTACGAGTTTGAAACTGGAAAGGACTTCATGTTGAGTTTTTTTTTTTCCTCTATTTATCCTCCTACCAATTGTCCACCTCCTTTAATCATCCTGGAGCCACAGAAATATTTTGTCACATCAGTTTCCAGGGGAACTGTAGCTCTGACCTTTGAACTCCTGCCGTTGGTTGCCTCAGATTGTTGGTGATGATTTACAGTGATTGAACAAAAAATAACAAATATTTACTCTTTTCATTGACAGTAAGAATCCAAACCGTGTCATGTTTGGTTCAGATACCTTCCAGCCCACAGGGTATCTTGCCTACAGCCGTCAAGGAAAAGTTGAGGTGAGTTGACGTGAACCTTGAAGGATCAAATCCTGAATCTGATTTTTTTTTTTTTTTTTTTTATGAGCTCCCATGCAGGCTGCTGTCGGCACCGGCCAAAATATTTATACAAGAAATGAGGGTTAATGTCATGCTGATCTTAGGCCAGTTGTTGTTTTGTTTTTTCCACCCACTGTAAGGCAACAACATTGAACTCATTCTGGTGTGCTGACAGGGTTTAAACACACACACACACCAGATCACCACCTCACCAATCACTACACATTTAGATATGGTGCAAATCCAGCAGAAGTAATTCAGTTGATCTTTGTCGTGTGTGTGTGTGTGTGTGTGTAGGGCAAAGTTGTGTATGGCAACTACGGGCGTCCAGAGGACCTTGATGTGCTGCTGAAGAAAAACATTTCCCTGGCTGGCTGTGTGCTGCTGCTCCGAGCCGGACGCACCAGTTTTGCACAGAAGGTAAGTGTGCATGACCAACACAGAGCAGCTGATCGGATGCCTTGATACGTATGATACGTATCAAATGAGGCTCAGTTTTTCTTTGAACGGGGCTGAGAAACACAGAAGAAAAGGGGCTAAAATATTAAATATAAAAACAAACAGAAGAAAAGAAATGCCCATTCCTACTTGGTGCAAGTAGATAAAAAGCTCACTTATCACTTTGTTTTTCATCATTTTAATCACTAGATTTTGAGAATAAAATCAATTTGAAGTGTTTTCACCGGTCGTAGTGGCTGGTAGAAGGGACAAATTTAAGCTGCCACATGCAAAATAAACAAGTATATCCGCAAGTATTTGTTTTTGGTAATGCACGTTATTAAATGTTTTATGTTCTGTACTCAGCAGAAAAGCCCAGGAGGGCTAAAAGAGATTCACATAAAACAAACAAACAAACACAAAGCTGCAGCCGTACTGATGAGGTTCCTGTGTTTTGTGCTTGGATGTTTATTTGTTTTTTTTATGCTTCCTTTAGTAAACGCTGGCTCTCGTTGTTCCCTTAGGTGGCTAATGCTGCTGAGAAGGGCGCCTCTGCTGTTCTGATCTATCCGGACTCTGCAGATCACCGCTACGATAGTGACATAGAACTCTACGGACACGTACGTTTGAACTCACTTCCTGTTAAAATTTAAATGAAGCTCATAACAAATTTTTAAAAAAAAAATCTAAATAGAACAAAATAACAAGGATTCCTTCAAGCCATTAGGAGCTCGGTGTTAGCACGACAATTATGTTATATTTTGTTAGATTGTCTTTAGGTCCTGTTTTTATTGCATTCCTGCACTCACATTCCTTTCATCCAGTGACTCGGTAGCCATTCAAGCTTCTGTGGGGAACTTTTTCAAGTGCGCAGTCTTTTGTCAAATATGAATTCAAACAACACTCAACTGAGGAAGTAGGAAGTAGCGAGCTGTAGTTACGGTAAGGTAAGCTGGATTACCATAGCTGAAGTAGACCAGGAAGAGTTTTTTTTTTTTTTGGTGATGGGAAGCACATGGCGTGATTGGACATGATTGGACACTCCCTTGAGGTGATTGGTTGTTTGACGCATCCTGAATGAATTTAAACAAATGAGATTAGGCCTTCACCAGCAGCCTGGAAGACTTATTTATTTATTTATTTATTTATTTATTTATTTTCTTCCCCCAGAGCATTTGGTTTAGATCAAATCCTCTGTGTATATTGTGTGATTTGTCAAAACTGTGAAGGAAGGAAGTTACCCTACAGAAATGTTAAAAGCTTAATTTCACCTTCAAATGAATCAGAAACCCGCTGTGGTGTAATGATTTGTTTCTAATTCCTTTGTGTGTTCCCTTCAGGTTCATCTGGGTTCAGGGGATCCCTACACTCCCGGGTTCCCCTCCTTCAACCACACCCAGTTCCCCCCAGCCCAGTCCTCTGGTCTCCCCACCATCCTAGCCCAGACCATCACTGCCATGAATGCTTCAGCTATACTAGAGTAAGGACACACACACACACACACACACACACAGACAAAGCAGTAAAGGAGTTTTTGCCCAGTTTATTACTGTGCAGATACGTTCTCAACCTCTGACATAGCACCTCTGCCAAATTTCATCAAATGAGCAGTGTTTCTTTTTCTTTTTCTTTTTTTCCCAGGAATTCTTATGCTCTGTGGCTATTAACCCTCTGAACCCCAAGCAGTTTTTGGGTGTTTTCTGCTCCCCTCACATTTTGGCTCACTGTGGGCTTGTTTTTCTGCTGCACCTCTATGGAAACAGCACAGCTGTGGCTATCACCTGAAGCCATTCAAAAATGTCTTTCACACAGTATGAAAGAGTTATAGTGCCATAAATAATAAAAAAAATAAAAAAGGCAAATTGATTTTTTTTTGATAATTTATTTTACAAAAATCGAGAAACATTGGAATAAATGTACAGAACATTTTTTCAGGTGCCCACAAGTGTCACTGATCCAGGAAAAAAAAAGTAGGGCTTCACATGATTTATTTCCTGAAATATTAACATTTTTCCAACCTGTATAAACTTAGGTGTTTTTACTGCCTTGCTCCCTTCCATGTTACTACTGCTGCCTACACACTGAAATTCAGTGAATTTTTGTCATGCGACTGTTGGTCACCTGAATCAATCAAGATGTCTCAGATTCACTGAAGACCGCAGAATTTTCTGTTTTTTTGAATGATCTGGATTGAGTAAACGACTATTTTTTGGCGAATTGTTGAATGAAGCATGTATAATAAAATGACTCGAATGAAAAATCACTTTTTTAGGCTTAGTTTTGTCCTTTTTTCTACCGCTAAACCGAAGTCGGACATGTTGCATTCAGGGACCGTCGGAAAAATAGGTTTTTAAAGCTTCCAGCTATGATAAACGATTGAATTTTGGAGAATTTTTAAAAAATACATGTCTTTCTATCCCGCCGGCGGGTTTGGGGTTCAGGGGGTTAATGAATGTCTGAACGGATTCAGACCAAAACCTTATTTATTCATTTTGTTAGTTTTAGTTTCTTCACTCGGTATTTTCAAGACACATCCTTTGCTCTCCGAAAACATAACTTTGTAAGCAAAAATGACGACTCACAGCTTCACAGCATGGTAACCAGGATGCACTTGACTTGACTTGTCGTGTCTTTGAAATGGTATGATAGCTCGTTTTGAAATGAAGTGACTTTGGCTTGTGTGACAAAGTGGAAGGCTTAAACTGACCACGACAAGCAGCCTCTATTGCACATTTCAGCGGCACTCAGCTCTACTTTGCCAAACTTCTCTCTCTCTCTCTCTTTTCTCTGTAGGAAGATCGGAGGCCCCGAAGCAGAGAACGACTTCAAAGGCAAAATGCTGGGGTCGTACAAACTCGGAGGCGTTATGAACATCACAGTAGAGGTGAACAACGTGCTGGTCAACACGGAGATCCACAACGTGTTCGGAGTCATCAAGGGATTCATCGATCCTGGTAGGACTAGCTCTGGTTTACTCCAGGAATTTTAGGCCAAAATTGGGGTCAACCCAGGACAAATTGCAAGAGAAGCAAACTCAACTGATTTTGTATCCTCAGTTTGTCCTGAGTGAGGGGAAAAAAAGTCCCAAGAAATCCCATTGGTGGAAAGTTTTGAAAATCACCTCTATATGACCATATAATACCAAAAAACACTGTTTTTAACACACAGGGGAAAGGGGTTCAACATGTTACTTTCAGATATCACTATAAAAATTCACAAGTTGATTACACACACAAAGACGAGGAAAAAAAGTCAATTACAAGTTCTTTGAATTATTCTGTTTACACATGCATATCACACATTATCTGATTTGATATGCGCTAATAAGGACTATAAGGAATAAATGCCAGAACAGATATTTAAGCAGTTACTACTATATATATATATATATATATATATATATATATAGTAGTAACCTTTTAATTCACTATTTAAATATCTGCTCTGGCATTTATTCCAATTAGTGCATATCAAATCAGATAATGTGTGATATGCATGTGTAAACAGAATAATTCAAAGAACTTGTAATTGACTTTTTTTTCTTGTCTTTGTGTGTGTAATCAACTTGTGAATTTTTATAGTGATATCTGAAAGTAAAATTTTGAACCCCTTTCACCTGTGTGTTAAGAAGGCTGTTTTTTGGTATTATATGGTCATATAGAGGTGATTTTCAAAACTTTCCACCAATGGGATTCCTTGGCACTTTTTTTCCCTCACTCTGGACAAACTGAGGATACAAAATCAGTTGAGTTTGCTTCTCTTGCAGTTTGTCCTGGGTGTTTTCATAAAATGACTGGACTATTACCCGCGTTTCCTGCACAGTAGAACCCTGTTTATCCAAACTTCTGATTTATGAACAACAGTCAGCTGAAGAAACCAAATGAAGATGTCTGTCAGCTTGCAAATCTGAATGTGAAGAAGGAATTTGACTTTACTGCTGCCCTACCACCTACCTAATTCTCTCTCTCAAACAACTACTGTATGCTGTTAGAGAAAACATTGCTGCTTAGTTGCAGAAGGACAGACTAAGACTCTTTGGTTTTTCCTTTTTTTTCCCCCTTTTTCCTGGTTTTATTTGCAAGCATAATTCAAATATTTTCATGCACGTATCTCTTTTATCTGAACATTTCTATCATCCGGGCGACCTACATTCCTGTGCGGTTCAGATGCGGTTGCTGTTGCTCTGCAAGTCTGTGGCATACGTACAAATTAATTGTCATCGTTTTTTAAGTCTTAAAATGTCTTAAATTTCATTTTATAAATATGAGGCTTTAAAGGTTATTAAATAGTCATAAATTTGAGTTAGTTAGGTTATTATTGAACCTTTAGCACATTCTGTCTACCACTGTAACCTATTACTTTATGGTAATTTCCCAACTAACCTATTCTGCATCAGCCCTGCTCACTTTATACCTAAGCTGTAGAGAAATCCAAGAACATCTTTGTACTCAGAAAAAGTGATAGCTAGATTTATTACAGCAGCACCTGGCTATCTGGCTGAAATCATATGAGAATTTGTGTAAAAACTTAGTCTTAAATTTTATTAAAAAAGCATTATAATTAATTCTTACACCTGTAGACACCCTGCATAGAGTGGGATTATTTTCTTTTTTTCATTGGAGTACTAAAGTGTGTGTCTCTCTTTATCTGCAGATCGTTACGTTGTTCTGGGAGCTCAGAGAGACGCTTGGGGTCAAGGTTATGCCAGAGCCTACGTCGGCACCACCATACTGACAGAGCTGGCCAAGGCCGTGCACGAGATGGTGGAGAAAGGTAACAAACACACTCCTCAGATAAAATACACAGCAAATAGTGAAATACATTGTCAGTGTCCTGGAGAAAATGTGTGTCACCTCGACAACCAAACACTCCTGTTCCTGCTAAGTGAAATTGCTAAGTGGTATCATTGGTCATGAAGGACTTGCCACTGTGTTGGAGGAGCTGTGACTCAAAGAGGTTGCATTGTTATCACCTCACCTCATACAGCTCATCTTTCCGCTACTTTTGATTTTAATTTGAGTACTTTGACCAAACAAAATAGAAGTCCATTTTCTGAATTGAGACGAGGAGGCAGTAACATCAGTCTCTTTTTGGTATCACTCCTTCAGTATTGAGTTTTCTAATAACTTTTGAAGCATTCAGTCAGTGACAGAGCTTTTTCATTGAATTTGTTTTCCCTGCATAAATGTATGTATTTGAGATGACCAATATCACCAACAGTGAGGCTCTCACTATTGTGGAACCTTCTCTCCATGTGACAGACTGTGAATCAAAGAGAAAAATAAACGAATGTGTGTTTTGTGGTAGTTTATTTTCCTGCATGACATCAATTCTGTACATTGTTTTTAAATTTTTAGACGGGTTCAGGCCCAGGAGAAGCTTGATTTTCGCTAGCTGGAGTGCTGGAGAGTATGGAAGTGTCGGCGCCACTGAGTGGTTGGAGGTAAGGACCGCATGCTTCGATTGGTTAGGGGGGGAAAAAAGCTTTCGTTTCGGTTAGAGAAATCTCTGAACTGCTCAACAAGTGTTCACCGTATTGTTTGTGTTTGTTCATAGGGTTACATGTCGTCTCTTGACAAAAAAGCTTTAACCTACATCAACCTGGATGGAGCCGTCATGGGTTAGTACAGTTGTATACACACACACCCACATGCACACACACCTAAATACTCAAATGGGTAATATTGGCAAGAGTGTCACTTGACTAATGAGCCCATATTTTTACTGGCAGGCCGCGGAGGGTTCATAGCCTCGGCAAGTCCTCTGCTCTACAGTCTCATTGAAAATGCAACAAAACAGGTAAGCACACCACCTGCCGTGCTAAAGGCAGTTTAAATACAGTTTAACAGACAATAATAGTTTAATTTTGATAATTGATGTGATGAGTTGAATTAGTCATTTGTCAAGTAAAAATCCCAAATGCTGAGGTTGTCATTCTTTTCTCTGTTCATATGGTTATAAAACGAATACTTGGACTGTTTGTTTTGGTCAGTCTGAGGAAGCACTTTGAAGACTTCACTTTGGAAACTTCTGATGAGCATTTGTCCTTATTTTTGACACTTTATAGACTAAATTATTAATTGAATAATCAAAACGATGAATTAAAAGTGGAAAAAATAATTCATTGCAGCCTTAGTCATCTCTCCTTGGTGATCCTGTCCTGATTTTTGATCTCACGCTTTCAAATCTGCCTCCACACAGGTGGACAGTCCTTATGGCTCTGGCTCTGTATACAATGCGATGGGAGCAACTACATGGGAGGAGAAGGTGTAAGTACAATAAGTTAATCTCAATTACAGAGTGAAAGCTATAATCACTGATATTTTAAAGCAATATGTACCCAGTATAGGGATTTCATTCACCTTAAATTCATCATCCAGTGTCTCTGAAATAACAAGCATCAATTTGTGAAAGTGATATTCGGCTGAAGTGAACTGCTGTTCTTTCAAAAATATTGCACAGTGTGAGAACTGTTCCTGTCAAATATGTCATTTTTGAACCGAAACTCAAAAAAGTTTCTGCTCCCCTTAAACTTCAAGGCCACAGAAATCCCCTCGCACCTGCCGACCTTTTTCTCTAGAAAGAGGAAGCAGCCGGTCCGTGTCAGCCATGTGCATGCAACACATTTACATTCTAATGTTTAAAGCGTCATGAGATAACCTTTGTTGTGATTTGACGCTATATAAATAAAGATTGATTGATTGATATTTCCAGGCTGAGGCCCATGGAGATGAACGACCCTGCTTATCCCTTCCTGGCTTTCTCGGGAATCCCCTCCATCTCCTTCCACTTCATCAACCCCCGTGTGAGTGAAATACCTGCAAAAACAGAAAATACTGCCGCCACTAAGAAGAGGATTTTTTGCTTTTAAATCACCAGGTTCACATGTTCGATCTGAACTCCCACTGAAATTTCACTGAATTGAAAATTTGAGATTTTCTAACTTTTTTTGCGTGTGAGATCATATTATTGGAAGGGTAAAGAGAGACATTACTATTGAATTTTGAATTGTTGTGCCCTTTACTTGGTGTGTGTTTGCCTTCGACTGCTGCTTTCAGCCACTATGCTCCAAAACTCTGGAACAGCCTGCCGGAGGATCTGAGAGGAGCTGGAAGCATTGAAACTTTTAAACTTTTAGACTAAAAACCCATCTCTTTGGTCTGGCCTTTATGTAGTGTCTTTATAATATTATAATTTTATAATTTTATAGTTTTATAGGTACTCTATTTCTTATTTACTATTAATTATTATCTATATTTGTTTTGTTATTTTATTGATAGTTTCTATATATTATATTCTACATTCTATTTTATTGTTTTTCATCTTGTTTTTATATTTTATTCAGTATCTTATTCTTGTTATTTTATTGTTTTAAATCGTTTCATATTGTTTTTTTTCTTTTATTCGGTATCTTGAGTTTTTGGTTTTCTCGTATTGCTGTTTTTATTGTTTTTAAATCTTTTTATTCACTTTTTTTTTTTTTAATTAACCATATTTTATGAGTGTGCATCGGTCTCCTTGTCCTTTCACTTCTTATTTTATGCTTATTTGTCAACCAAGATGTAAAGCACCTTGAATATCATGCATTTGTTTGAAAGGTGCTATATAAATAAAATTTGATTGATTTGATTGATTCGACCTAACATCTCCCCCTGTGTGTGTGTGTGTGTGTGTGTGTGTGTGTGTGTGTGTTTGTCACTACAGTTTGAGGCATACCCTTACTATGGCACCGACCTGGACACCTGGGATCACTTCAGTGCTGAAACCAACCATCACAACAGTGAAATGGTGGCGGCGGCGGGGCAGCTGGCCGGCCAGATGGCTCTTCGGCTGGTCCACGACCACCTGCTCAAAATGGACGTGACGAGATACGGCCGCATCCTCACAGCAGCTGTGGGCTCGCTCTACAGTCGCATCCGCCGGCTTACACAGGTCTCTCTCTCTCTCTTTGTTTACCTCCCTCTTGTTGCACTCTTTGCTCATTCTTCATGTCTGGGCGTCATTACTGAGGGTGAGACAAAATATCGAAATCACGGTACAGTGGTCCCTCGCTATAACGCGGTTCACCTTTCGCTGTCTCGCAGTTTCGTGGATTTTTTTTAGTGCAATTTTGCGTTTTTTTTTTTTTTTTTTTTTTTTTTACAGCGCATTGTGTTCTGCGTCCTGATTGGCTAAGGGACTGTAGACCATTGTCAATCAATCTCCTCCGTGCCGGGAGGTTTTGATCTTTGGTTTCATTCTATAATACTTGACTTATTTTTCTACGAAGGTTTGAACTTTGAGAGTTTAAACAAGAGAGAAAAGTGAGAAAATGTTAATGCCTGTCTGAGAAAAGTGTATAAAGTGTGTAGTGAGGGGTTTTACAGCCTTAAAACATCTAGAATAATTGTAAAAAATAAAGCTGACTACTTCGCGGATTTCGCCTATTGCGGGTTATTTTTAGAACGTAACTCCCGCGATTAACGAGAGACCACTGTATTTACGATACTTTTGGACTGGGTGTCGATATTTGAGCTTTCAACTTTATTTGCACATTTGAGCCCCAGTGAGTTGTGTTTGTTCCCTGCCTTTTGGTGTTTGAACTGGAGCTGTCATTTTCATGTTGCGGTCGCTGCACATATTAAAACACTGGAAAAACACAACTCATTCTCGTTGATTTGAGAAATTCGCTTGCCTGTTCAAAGGTAATTGTTTCTTGCGTTACAGATGTCGTGATGTATCATATCCAATTAGCTTACATTTTATTCCAGAATTGCCCATATCTTGATGCCATCGTTGTCGTGGGTAAAAAAAAAAAAAAAAATTGCGGTAGTATCATGATTCACCCCATGTAATTACTCATTTAGAGCAAGTGCGTCTCTGGGTGACGGGCTGAGTCATCGCTTCAGGGTCCTGTGGTGCATCTAAAACGATAAAAATCTATTTGTCACCGCAAAGTTTTTAGAGCAGCAAACATTGTCTTATGATGCTTCCACTTTAAACATTTAACTGATGTTGCACCTGTTTGCGCTGATAATCAATTGCAAAACAAGGTTATGATGCACATAAAATACCCAAAATGCAGCACCAGTAAGATCCAAGGAAGCTTGTTGCACTGTGGACATGCACTGTAACGTGTTATGTTTTATCTGACAGGCACGAATTGGTCCTAAACACTGTTCTCAACATTGTTTTTATTCTTTGAAATTGGTGTTACCTGAAGCTGATGTTTACTTGACTCTTTGTTTTCTCTTGTAGTCTGGCGAGCTCAAGGGTGTGACGCACACGTGGCTCACGAGCGCACGAGGCTCCTTCATGCGAGCTGCTTCCAGCATCAATAACGACATCCTTAACACCGACCTCACCGATAAGGAAGCCGGCCGCATCATCAACGACAGGATCATGATGGTGAGACACTGCTGGATTTTTTTTGTATTTACCAACAGAACCTGGAAACTGATTCCATTGCAGTTACATTTTACTGCATTTTCTGAAGATGTGATTTACAGTTGATAGATTTGTATTTTTGATCAGAGGTAATTAATTGCTTTTAGCTTTTCCCAAGTAGCCTCTGATAGATGGTTGGATTGTTGGACAAATACAGGGATGAGTGATGGACTTAATCCTTGCTGTCATTTTTATGTTTGTGATACACTACTCACAAAAAGTTAGGGATATTTGGCTTTTGGGTGAAATTTATGGAAAATGTAAAAAGTTCACGCTACAGTGATATTATATCATGAAAGTAGGGCATTTAAGTTGAAGCATAGACTGATGATTTCCTCATCTCAAACAATTTCTTGAAACAAAAGCCAACAACAGTGGTGGATATACCACAACAAAAAATGTCAGTGTCAATAACTTGTCATGTGCCCTTGAGCATCAATTACAGCTTGACAACGACGTCTCATGCTGTTCACAAGTCGACTTATTGTCTGCTGAGGCATGGCATCCCACTCTTCTTGAAGGGCGGCCCTCAGGACATTGAGGTTCTGGGGTACAGAGCTCCGAGCCTCTACACGGCGACTCAGCTGATCCCATAGGTTTTCTATGGGATTCAGGTCTGAGAAAGTGCAGGCCACTCCATTTGAGGTACCCCAGTCTCCAGCAGCCGTTCCCTAATGATACGACCTCGATGAGCTGGAGCATCAAACACCTGATGTGAATTTTGCCGTTAAACTCCTTGTTAGAGAACAGCAACTTGTGCAAAAAGTACTGAAACACTGAACAGTTGGACATGTGCATTCAAACGTTTACAGAAGGTCACATTAAGTTCACATCTAAAGGTTATAATGCATTTTAGGTTCATCCTGAAATTTCACCCGAAAGCCGAATATCCCTAACTTTTTGTGAGTAGTGTAGGTGCTTTAAAGCTGCAGTAAGCGGTTTCTGACCACTAGAGGGCGTTAGGAGCTCAAACTGTCTGTAAATGACCAGTCAGTCCTGCTTCCAGAATCACAGCTTGCTTGTATGGAAAAATAAGGGAGGATTAAAAAAAATGCATTTTTGGATGAAAATGAGGGATGCATTTCACTCTCACGAGGCTCTTGTTAGATTCCTTGGATTATTAAGGAAAGAATGTCATTATGTAATATCCTCCAAAATTTTATTTTTATTATTAACCGTCATCAGCATGAACGACTGAATCCTAGCCCTAACATTCAAGTTTCATTTTACAGATTCAGATCACTAGTATCATCTTCTAATCTTGCATTGTGAAATAGCATTCACGTTCTTGGGACCGTCTAACCCACTTGCATATAACGTGCTAATTTTGTTTTAATAGAGCAGTAAAAGCCTTACTTTTTTTTTTTTTTTACTCATTTAATTCACATTCACCCTTGTCTCTCATTTCAGGTTGAGCAGGGCTTCCTCTCTCCGTATGTGTCGCCCAAAGAGACTCCGTTCCGCCACGTCCTGCTGGGCCGCGGCGCTCACACCCTGGCAGCCATCTCCAAGTGCACCAACATGACGGAGCTCCGCACCCAGCTGGCCCTTGCCACCTGGACCCTGCAGGGATGCGCCAACTCCATGGTGGGAGACATCTGGGACATCGACAACAATATCTAAGAGGGCGGAGGAGAGCCGGGAGTGTGAGAGTGGGCATGAGTTTGAGCGGTGTGTGTGTGAGGATTGGTAGATGGATGGATGTCGGTAATGGAGTGAAGGACCGTGAAACTTGACAAATTCACTGTAGAACGATGACAATGAATGTTGTGCATGTGTGTGTGTGTGTATGTGAGCGCATTTCTTCTGCCAGAGGGAAAGCTCCAATAGCAGCACTAGAGCACAAGCTATTAATCAGAGGTTTAAGCCCCACCCCTTATCTGCAGGTATGGCTTATAGTCCAGCGAGGGAGGGGGTCGTCATTTCCTCAGACCTTGGAGGAGATGGAGATGTTACAGAGCTTGAAGAAAACAGATTATTTAGACAAAAACGTAAGATGGCATTAAGTATAAATACTGCCTGTCAGACCTCGCCTCTCCTCCCAGGTCTGCCACCCCCCCACCCCCCTCCAATCCAACTGAACCAATCAAAGCCTCGGCTGCGACCTCTTGCCACCTTAGCACTGAAAACCTTATTTATACTTTTTTGTTATTTTTATCAGTGGCAGTGCCCACTATAAATGTTTGTCTTTTTATACGACATTATCGGAAGCAGTGCCTTCCATAATTATGACGGTTATACTGTCTCATCCTACGGCAGCATCTGCTACAGAAACGACTCCTCAACTGTTGCTGGCAAAATGGGGCCCCGCCGTTCTGATTCTTGACATTCCTGACCTCCATTCCTCCGGTTAAATGTAGAGTTCCCTTGATGTTAACAGGGGATGCTGCTGATTTCTTAGTAGAAAACGGTTATCTTCATCCATTGTGGAGTGTGACAAAAGGCAAAAAGTTTAAAAATGGTTTCAGAGGCTCTAATGTGACCAATTTACGTGTAGCTTGGATGCTGGATCTTGTCAAGGCACACTTGCTTTTTGGTTTGCAAACCAAATTGCGCCTGTGAGTAATTTGGCTCATGGGTTTCTTTCAAATCAGAACTCTTACATCTAGGATCTCTGCTTGCATTGCACTGTACTGGAAAAAGTTGGGTGCCAAGTTAGCATCAAAAGCACGTACAGTAAGCTGCTCATGTGACCCACATGACCCAGCAGGGGGCTGACGAGCTCTGGAACAGATTTAGACTTTTTTTGCCTGGAATCACAGCACTCCCTAAAGGGTAGAGAGAGACGTATGACCTGTTGAAAATAGGCAACTTTCCATTCTAAAACAGCATGTGAGGGGAAAAAAATGATTGAAAATGATTGGGCCAACAGTGGTCGACGGGAACATGCATGGTTGAAATGGTCAGATTTGCTGAAATGACCCCAACAGCAAATGGGATGCACCTGTGGCACTCTGCTCGGCTGTCACAGAGATCTAGATACTTGTTTAAAAAAAAAAAAAAAAAAAAAAAGAAGAATGAATTAAAAAAAAAAAAAAAATTAAGGGTAGAAAGTGGTGTCAAGTACTGCTGTTTCTGTCAAAGAGGAGATAGGATGCGGGAACGGAATTGAAATGGTCTTGAGATTAGGGAAACTGCAACAAGCCTAGAGGCTAAGTGTTGGAAAAACATGTCTTGAATAGAATGCTGCACTTATATGAAAAACATGCACTTTCCACAAAGAAAAAAAAAAAGAAATGCATTTAACAAAATTGATTAAATGAATTGACCAAACCATTAGATTTTGTCCTAAATCTAATGCAATATAAAATCCCCTTTTTAGCACAACGAACGACTTAGCTGATTGTTATAAGTTGCAGGAAAGCCATTTATGTTGCACAGTGTACTTTGGAGCAGTTTATATTTCTAATACAGTAAATTATCGGGAGCAGTGCCTTCCATAAGCTGTGATGGTAGATTTTGTCTACCCGCGTGTGTGTGTGTGTGTGTGTGTATCGGGAGCAGTGCCTTCCATAATAAGCAGTGATGGTAGATTTTTGTCTACCAGTGTGTGTGTATGTATCGGGAGCAGTGTCTTCCATATTTCACTTGAAGGGTGGAACAACTTATCGGGAACAGTGTTTCCCAGAGTTTTATATTTTTGTGTATTTATGTTTGTTTTGTTTTTTTTTTCTTTTCACTGTATTTTTTGGTTATTATTTTGCTTTTGCTGGTTTTTCTGTTTCTTGCTGCTCTGTACAACCCTCGAATCATCCTTCATTCATTCTTTGTTTCTCTAACATGAAGTCAGTCAAGCAACATGATTCACGAAGATACACTGGAATAGTTTAGTTCAGAAGGCGAACATGATGGGTGGGAACACACACGGTCTCTCAGCCTCGCCAGTTTCAGCTTCAGCCCTGTCTTGTGCGTCGGTGAAGCGAGACCAGATACTCTGCTTGCTTAGGGACAAGGTCATAACTCTACTTAATCTCACCACAGAACACTTCTGCATGTTTGAGCACCATAACTCTTCACTGCATGTTACTAAATGTATTGCTTTATTGAGGTGTAGCGCTACAGAAAAAAATAAAATAAATAATAATAATAAATGCATAAATGTTTCATATGTCCAAAATAGGGTTAGACTGATATTGGATTTGTGGCCAAAACAATGTCACCTTCTCCACAATGCCAATGGTTTTGTATTGGAGTAGCTGCTGTGTTCATATTTAATGTCTTTAAATTGAACCATTTAACACGAGTAAACTGAGAGAGACGCCTAGAAATCCTAAAAAGAAGAAGGAGCGCCGTCTCTAACTTGCAGCTAGAACTGTTTCAATCTACTACCTCTACTACTGACATAAAGACGACATGAAGTAGATCTTTTGAGCCGTCTTTGATCAATTTCTAGCTGCGAGTTAAGGATTTTTTTTTTTTTTTTTTTCCTGTATTTTATTCTTGTGAGGCCTGTCAAAACAACATTTTGGCAATCATGGGTCATCTAAATGGATTAGTTTGGATTTAAAATATGAATTAAAATCAAGTAATTGAGTGTCAAAGGAAAATATGTCACTGCACGTTATACTGTCTTTATTTATTAGTGCTCTGGAAGAAATCATATTGGCAGTGAGCGGTGCACTTGTCTGACACCCAGTATTTAATACAGGATTTTGGTCTACTGATATCAGTCTAACCTTCGTTCAGTTTCATTTGCTTCATTTTTTTTTTTTTTTTTTTTACAAACACTCCCTTTGCATATTTCAGCAGGCAGCTCGGTGGATGCAGGAATCCATTTTTGCTGCTTGTTGACATCTTCAGCATGAAAACACTGTATTTTTGTTTTTCCTTGCCCCATCGGTTTTAAAAATTAAAGTAAATCTTTTTCAGTCCTTAGGGGAAACTGGATAGTCGGGAAATGAATTTGTTACTGTCATTAAAAATAATAATAATAAAAACAAATAATTGTTAACATTTCACTGTATTTTCAACCAAAACCCGTTCAGTATGATTTGATTCTCAGTTTGACCGTGCTGTCAAGTGACCTAAAGTTATTGAAATGTACTTTTCCTTGTTTTCCCTCATGTTTAGCAAACTGTAATAAACCCTTTGGCTTAGCATCCTGTACAGCTCTCTGTGTTATTTATTTATTTATTTATTTATTTATTTATTTATTTTTACAGCCACCAAGGGTCGCTGTAGATCATATCTGGTAAACTAACACCAACCTGGAGGAAACTGCAAGGGAAATAGTACGAATTTCTCTTTTGAGTTTATTGTCTGTATATGTATTCATATGTAATATGAACATGAAATTATTTTCACTTATAAAGAAGCACTGCTTTATGGTTTGAAGGCTATAATGAGCTTATCGTTAGGTAGCCAGTTTTTGGAAGCCAAAAAGAAAAACTTCATCAGTCGTCATACTCAACACATCAACATATTCCTCCTATTCCTTGATTTCATTCTTGGCTAAGGCACATTCTAAATTATTTGTGTCTGGTGTTTTGTATGTGCGAATAATTTGTATAAGTCTCCATCAATCAAACACTGACTACAAAAAAGTTTTATATTTCACAATAAAACAAACTAATTAGCAAAATGTAATGCAATACATTGTGTTTTACTGCAGCTGCCCTAGTAGTTTGAATTAGGCTTATCACAACTCTGACAAAAACCCCAACCCTACATAATATACAGCTTAAAGTACAAAAAAAAAAAAAAAAAAAAATAATGAATTAAAAGTGCATTTCCCCTTTGTTATCCTTACTGATTCATGCACATCCACACACCTTCAAATGGAGATCTTGAAAATGTTGAGTGTGAAGAGCACCAGGGACTGCATCAGGCCCTGATGCGATACACACCTTCTGGCTGAAGAAGCTAAGAGCCAGCTGCAAACATCAGGATGTCACCCTGACTGACTAATAATAATGATGATGAAGGATCCCCACAAGGGTAGAACACCTTTAAACTACCGGCGGATAACCTGCCTCTTCGCCACATGGAAGATCCCGGCGGTCAGGCATCATAGCAGCTGAGTCAATCCGTGAGCAAAAGGCAAAGAGGGATTCTCGAAACGACACCAGATGGTCAAAGCGTCAGCTACTGGTTCACAGAGCAGTCACCCAAGACTCTAAATCCAGACAGACCAGCCTGAGCACAGCCTGGACTGACATCGAGAAAGCCTATGACTCAGTGCCCCACACATGGTTACTACAGTGCTTGGTACTATGCAAAGCCAAGAGGTAACTAACAGCTTTCATCAAGAACTCAAAGACAGTCACACAGGTAACCATCCAATGTGGCATATACCAAGGTGATGCATTGTCCCCACTGTTGTTTTGCACAGGTCTGAACCTCCTGAGTTGGATCATCACAAAGAGAGGGGATATACACTACTCACAAAAAGTTAGGGATATTCAGCTTTCGGGTGAAATTTCAGGATGAACCTAAAATGCATTATAACCTTTACAGGTGAACTTAATGTGACCTCCTGTAAACTTTTGAATGCACATGTCCAACTGTTCAATGTTTCAGTACTTTTTGCACAAGTTGCTGTTCTCTAACAAGGAGCTTAACGGCAAAATTCACATCAGGTGTTTGATGCTCCAGCTCATCGAGGTTGTATCATTAGGGAACGGCTGCTGGAGACTGGGGTACCTCAAATGGAGTGGCCTGCACTTTCTCTCAGACCTGAATCCCATAGAAAACCTATGGGATCAGCTGAGTCGCTGTGTAGAGGCTCGGAGCTCTGTACCCCAGAACCTCAATGTCCTGAGGGCCGCCCTTCAAGAAGAGTGGGATGCCATGCCTCAGCAGACAATAAGTCGACTTGTGAACAGCATGAGACGTCGTTGTCAAGCTGTAATTGATGCTCAAGGGCACATGACAAGTTATTGACACTGACATTTTTTGTTGTGGTATATCCACCACTGTTGTTGGCTTTTGTTTCAAGAAATTGTTTGAGATGAGGAAATCACCAGTGTATGCTTCTACTTAAATGCCCTACTTTCATGATATAATATCACTGTAGCGTGAACTTTTTACATTTTCCATAAATTTCACCCAAAAGCCAAATATCCCTAACTTTTTGTGAGTAGTGTAAGTTCAGAGGTCAGGTTACCATGAGCCACCTCCTCGATATACGTGGATGACATCACGCTGTATGCATGGAATGAGCGAGACGTTGATTCGCTGATTTGCATCACCAGGATCTACAGCAACAACATGGGGAGGCCATTCGGACCGGACAAGTGTGATCGAATGGCGGTAAAAAAGAGGAAAGATGGTGGAAAATGAAGGGTGTTGAATTAGCAGATGGCAGGATTAGGTACCTAGTTATCCCACAGAAAAAAAAATGGAAACCACAAGGAAGCAATAAGGAGGTCAGCTCCCGCCAAAAACTTCAAGAGAGTGAGGCAGGTTCTGAAAAAGAAAGACCCAAGCCATCAACACAAGCATAATACAAAATTTTAATTAGAGGTTTATACTAGTCCTATTTTGCCATGGCATATTTGTGCCACTGTAGGGAGAAAAAAAATTATGGAGCTGGGGGAGGGGATTTAATGTCATAAATTTATGAGAAAAAACTCACAAATGTAGGAGAAAAATACTTGAAAATTCTGAGATTGTGATTCTAGGCTAAACTTACCAGCATTTCCTTCTTACTAAATCCCATATTATAAGAAAAACTATTTTTCAGAGGTTTTTTTCTCAGAAATTTGTGACTTTTCTCATAAATTTACCACTTTAATCTCAGAGAATAGCCAAGTTTTTTTTTTCTCTCATGAATTTAAAACTTTAGTCTCAGAAATTCTGAGTTTTTTTCTCAGAATTATATCCCCCTTCTTTGGCTTAATGCTCTTTTTTTCTCTCTGCAGTGGCTGTGGTACGCCACTGTACTAGAGAAGAAAGAAAGAAATGATTAATTTTGAGTGTTATCACCGCTCTGTCCAGCACAATTCACTCATGACAATAGTATGCAATAAAATAATAACAAAACAAAACAAACACTGTCGCCCTGAGATGCGGAACTTTGTCATTTGGTCATTTGGCATCCGGATGCTGAGCGGTTTAAACCGTTTGAGCACATTTTCTGTCCAACACTAGAACCAAAACACCTTGACTTTTCCTTGTGCCAGGTTTGTACATTATTTTTCTGTCATCACTTGTTTCCTCTTGGCGAAATATCTTTAACCCTTTGGCGCATAGCAGTCACTACAGTGGACAGCTGTTTAAAAGTCATTTTCTCCTAAATGCAATGGTTTCTATGGTGGAATTGCATATCAGCTGTTAGAATGCTCTCTGCTGCTCCCCCCCATTGAGGTTTACGCAGAGACTGTCAGTTCTTGTTGCTGAAAACATATTAATATTAGTATCATAACATGGTAATACCAGTCCTGCATCCTTAAAGAAGTATGGAGACTCGCAAAAGCGTTCATGTCCTAAGAAGAGTAAAAACACATAAGAAAAAAATCTGGACTCAGGCTTTCATAATTCATTCATCAAAGGGTTAAATTGTGTATTTTGCGAGCTAAATAGTTATTGTTAGTGTTGTGATCAGTACTAAGAACTGTACTTTTGTTGTATTTGAGGAGCCGTCCTGATCCCCATGTTGTGCTTGCAGTAATTTCCAGTCATATATTTGATTTTGATGGAAATATGTGCGATTGGACGGCTTGAGTACTTGACAAAAACATAAAATCAAAAAAATTCAGCAGCAGTGTTTCTAGGTTTGCTGGTGGTGACAATCTGTCTTTAACGTCACTTTGAATAATTCATTGGTGTAATGTTACAGTTTATGTGCGAGCAAGTTAGTGTAAGTTTACAGTTTGGCGATCAAAGCCTTCATGTAATTACTAAAATCAACAATATACAGTAAAGAATTAAAGCAGGACTTGGTGTGGCCTGTGCAGCAGTGTGCCCACGTGTGTCTGAACCAAACATCCTCAGTATTAGGATGCAAAGTGGCAGACTGTAAATCAACCCTCAATTATCAACAAGTTTTTCTCTCAGATATTAGTTGTTGTATAGTGAGTTGTTAGTAGTTTAGACCAAAGCTGTGTTCAGCTCAGACTCCACAGGGAGGTAGGTGTGCGTTTAAATCCGTAGTTTTCAGTGATGCTGCTGAACTCTCATGAACTGCATGTTTCCTTCTTTTCTCCACAGGGTAAACTAGCAGTGTCAGACATGGACACTGATTTTATCCATCAGCAAGTGGAGCTGATGAGACCGTCCTCCTTCTCAGAGAGGGAGCAGGACATGTACCGAGCCGAGGTGAGTCTGCTCACCGTGAGCGTAAAGGTGCATTGCTGAAACTGAAGAAACACATTGCGCACCTTTGGGCGTCTTGCGTTCTCCAGTTCAAAGCAGATTGTGTGTGTGTGTGTGTGTGTGTGTGTGTGTTGCAGAAGAAGATAATGAGGCAGTTCCTGCTCATGAAGCAGCAGGATGAGGTTCCTCCTCATGTAACTGTGAGCGATATGAAGAACTGGCTGCTGACAGGACGATGCTTCCTGGATGAGTGAGTCAAACTCTTCATGAGTCCGTTTACATGACATATGACATTAAAACTTGATACAAAATGTGTAATATTTCTAATAGATAGCTAACATATTTTTGAAGGTTCCAGGAAATTGCAGCGACAGCCGAGGCAAGAAAACTACTCTTAGCTGAACTGGTAAATATCACACAGTGCATCCTCAGATTGTAGAGATACATCATCATATATTTTTATATTCAGTGTCAGCTCCATGATGTTCATGTTGAGACTAACACGCTGGTGATGTGCACAGGCCTGGACTACAGCAAGGCGCCACTGCCTCGATCACATGGAGGAAGAGCTCTGGGAAGAGCTTTGTAAAGAGCAGCAGCTCTCACTGCAGTTTGGCAGGAAGGTAAAACCCAAATCCAACATATTCTGTGTTGCAGCAGCTACACTGTAGGAGTCACTCAGATTCACTGTTGCTCTCTTTCTCCTGCGGACACACAAAGATCACACTGGAGGGTCTTCAAATGCTGCTGTCAGCCGTCCGCCCTGCACTAGAGGAGGATATCAAAACCATCCTCCTGTCCTTCTTTGGATGGCTGCAGAACTCTGCTCCCTCTTTCCAAAAAAACTTCAGCGTCTCCTCACTGCGAGCGGCTCTTCAGCAGCATGTGGCCTCCCTGGTGGCAGAGATAGCAGGACGAGCTCTGGATTTCCTCCTGGAGGAACCAGGACTTAATGACCAACACTCCCAAAAGGCTGCTGTTGCCCAAACAGGCAAACTGCTGGCTGACACAGCGGCTCCCTGCCTGTCAGAGCTGGGGTATTTCCCACCTGGTCTGCTGAGATTCATGTCCAAAACTGCAGCCCAGGACATGGCGGCGCTGGTCCACAGCAGGGTTGTCGAGAGGCTGCAGTCTTTCAAACTGGTGGACTTTGATGACAGCATCTTCAGTGCCAGAAAGGCTGTAGTTTGTGCCGTTCAAGACATAGACGCCAGCACTCAGACCGCTGCGGACAGCCTGCCTCGCCCTCAGCTCGATACCTCTGAGGAGCTGGAAGAGCCTGCAGGGTTTTCTGAGGAGAAGTCTGCGCCGTGTGCAGAGGAGCTCCTGCAGCCGACGGACGCTCCTCCTGAGCTGATTTCTGACCATACGGTACATTACAGCTGTTTCCACATGGCATCACAACATGTGTGCTGTCTAGAGCATGTATTTATTTCAAATTGATTTCCAAATTGTTCACAGTCTGAGAAGGCGTCTTGTCTCGGTGTGGAGACCGGCACGGACACACTGAATGACCTGCCGAGCCAAGCCAAGGATTCTGGGAAGGAGGCCTCCGTCCTGCAGATCGCTGACTTGAATGTGACAGCCCACATCATCCTTGAGGTAGGAGACAAACCAAATCCAAAAAAAAGATGTGTCATATGTGAATTAAAAATAACATTGTAAACCAACTCTAATGTTTTCCTCTGACTCTTCACTCAGGATACTGCAAAGGACCTCGCTCCCCAGATCTCCACCTGCCATAGTAGAAGAAATATCTGCACTGAAGTAAGACAATCAGTTTTATTATCAATCCTAAGTTTTCCTTTTGTTGTTGCCTCCATGTTTTTGATTATGTAATATTGTTTTTTCTCAGACTCCTGAGGTTTGCAGAATGGAGCTTGAAGAGAGTCACAGTGAGTTTGTGGATCATTTGGACAACAGGAGAGATGATCATGAAATTAAAAGCACCATTTTATTTGAGATTCACATGAGAGCATCTCTTCATGCTCAGTACTTTCTGACTCCACAGATGAGAAGAAGATAAAGAAGAAGAAGGAGAAGGGAGTGTGTGAATTCTTCAGAAGAATCTGGAAGAGCCTGAACTTCATGAGCATTAAAAAATAATACCATTTTAAATTAAGGTCAATCTTTTTTTCCTTGCATAGAAATGGTATGAAACCAATAGTATTTAAATTGTCCTTTTTCTACAGGGTGTGTTAAGATTGAAGAAAAGAAACGCATTTCATGTAGTAATAGATCTATTAACTTCATACTGTGAGAGTAAAAAGTCCGCACTGTTGTCTTTTATTGTTTTATTTGCATCTTTTGTTTTATTTCAAATTTTATTTCAATTTTTAGCCTTTTCTTTTTAATTCCACCCTGTGCTGTGTTTTATCCTTTTTAATGTTTTACTTAATGTGTTTTCAAATGTTCTTCTTTTTATTGTGAAGCACTTTGAGCTGCAATTCTTGTATGAAAGGTGCTATACAAATAAAGTTTGATTATTATTATTATTATTATTATTATTATTATTATTATTACTATTAAAACTTGCCTTTAGCCATTCATTGAGAAATTATTGTGTGTGGCCTACTAACCTCAAGTGAATTTCAAATTTGTCCCACTTGCTGCTGAAGTTGAATAGCCCGGCCATAGACATTAGCAAAATAAAAGAATGTATGAGAATGACTTGAGTTTTTTTTTGTTTTTTTTTTTTTTAATACTTTACTGACCACCCAATCAGAATCAACATCAAAATCAGAAATACTTCATTGATCCCCGAGGGAAAATTGGGTCAGTAGCAGTTGCTAAAATTCCTAAGAGAAGAATTAGATTATAAAAAATAGAACAAAATACAAAATATTAAAATATGTGCAAACGTATGTGCATTATGTGTAGGTTTTATCAAAAGTAGGCCTATGTGCATAATGTGCATTAAGTCTCAATGTGTGCACTAGTCCTATATTACAGCACAATGTTACAGCAATACATTCAAAAATAAGAAACTGAGCATATGTAAAATTGTACTGCCCTGTTGAATTGTCATCAAGTCCTACAGGAATAAATTACTGAACGGTCAAATGGTTGAATCAACAGTTTGCATAGCTTATAATTATGCAGTCCTTTAGCTCTGACTGTCTGACCCTCTACAAGAGGTGTTAAGAAGTCTGACAGCCACAGGGAGAAATGACTTCCTGTTTCGCTCTGCGGTGCTTCTCGGTGGAATAAGTCCTCCACTGAAAGCACTCCTCTGCTTGACCAGTGTGTCATGGAGTGGGTGGGAGACATTGTCCAAGATGCCACATAGTTTGAGCAGCATCCTCCTCTCTGACAGCACTGCCAGAGAGTCCAGCTCCACCCCCACAACACCACCAGCCTTGCAGATTAGTTTGTTGTCTGTTGGCGTCTGCTGAGGGCTTCAGTGTTCTCAGCCCAGTCCAGTTTATTATGGACTGGGCCAGATACTTGTTGTCCTCCATGATGTCCACAGGGGTCTCCGGTGACTTGGCCCTCCTCAGATCCACAACCAGCTCCATAGTTTTTGCCATGCGTTGCCATCAGTTTCTCACCCAGTAGAGTCAGTCATATGGTGTTGAAAGCACCAAAAATAAAAAAAAAACATGACTCTGACGGTGCTTGTCGGTTTGTCCAGGTGGGCGTAGACATGATGTAGCAGGTAAATGACGGCGTCCTCAACTCCAAGTCGGGGCTGGTAGGTGAACTGGAGGGGGTCCAGGAGTGGCTCGACCAGTACAAGTCTCTCCAGGGGCCTCATGAAGTGGGAGGTCAGTGCCACCGGTCTGTAGTCTTTGCAGCCACTGGGACACGGCGTCTTAGGCACAGAAACAAGGCAGAGTGTCTTCCACAGCAGAGGGGCCCTCTGAAGACTCCGGTTCATGTTGAAGATGTAGTGAAGCACTCCACACAGCTGGGTGGCACAGGCTTGGAGCACCTTGGGGCTGACACCATCAGGGCCTGCTTGAGTGAAGTCTCTTCAGCTAAGAGACCACGAGAGCAAGTTGTAGCCCCCGATCCCTGGTACTGACAAAAAGTGTTTTAATTAAAATGGATGATCACTGAAATCCATTTTGGAAACATTTCAAAATAGGGGTTAAATTCTACAACAGGTCCTTTCGGGCACTTAAGCTTATTATTAGCACAAATTCAGAGTGGAGTATGGCCTATGTCCAGGAAGCAGCTCTGTTTTGTTTCAGTCCTTCTCAAGAAAAGAGGGAAAGTGGTGTTGCGTTTCAGCTTCTGTAATGCCACTCCTCGGTCATGTCAGTGTGAACTGTCGCCCAGGGTGGGATTCAAAATGAGTCACCCCACAAAGTTGAAGTGAAACGTGCCTGCGCCCTTGCATTATGTTAAGTGCTTGCCAAACCCAGCATGGGAAGGGAACTACAGTCACATCCATGCTGTGTTCTACATCTCTGGTAGTATCTGGTAAATCTAACCAGCCCAACATGGGGCTCAAACCCACAACCCTGTGAATGAGACTCTCATGCTGTACTCACTAAGGCCGGCTGGTGGTTCCTTTCAGTTTTCATTGTAGGGTCCAGGGACCCCGAGAGGTTCTGAAGGGACTTCTATGGGGTCCCAAGCGAAATTAAGATTATTCTTTTCATACCACTGTAATACACTAGAAAATGGTTAGGATATAAAATACGTATGAATTATTATTTTAACATGTTCTGATCTCACCACTTTAAATCTGTAGGCCTATTTGCCTCCAGATGCCTCCTTGTGTTGAAGTCTGACCTTTAAATAATTTAATTATTAATTAAAAATATCTATCTATGCAGGGGTGCTGTATATGGGGGAAAAGTTAGGACAATTTCAAGGGCCCTTGCCTGACAGGGGCCCCAAAAAATAGGTAAAAACTAATATAAAATTATTAAACCATCATCTAGTAAAAAAAAAAAAAAAAAAGTGTATATATACATATATATATATATATATATATATATATATATATATATATATATATATATATATATATATACACTTTTTTTTTTTTTTTTTTTTTTTCATGGGGCCCAAAATTCCTGGCGGTGCCCCTGTATCTATCTATCTATCTATCTATCTATCTATCTATCGCTATATATGTAGGCTATAGATAGATAGATAGATAGATAGATAGATAGATAGATAGATAGATAGATAGATAGATAATCAAAATCAATTTGGGGGTCCAGAGCATGAAAAATAATAATAACATAATAATAATAAAACTAAGGAATAAACGACCGACCACACAGCATGGTTTTATTCTCTGACTGACAAACCTATTTATTCTCCAGTGGACGCACACAGGCGCTTATAGAGTTGCAGAATTCAACGAATTATAATTTGAAATGCTGAATTTATATCTCATACCTTTAATTTTGAAGGCGGGGCGCCCCCAGCGGAAGTCATTTCGTGTTATCCTGTCTGCCTTGGCGCTTTGAAAACGCGGAGTGCGCCGCTCTGCTTGCGCTTTAAGGTTACGCACAGGCAGTGACGCTCACAGTCTCGGCAGGCGCACTGGGGAGAGTCCCGGAATTAACGGAGGAGAGGCTGAGATAACGGATCCGGTGGATTCAAGCAGTTCCCGTTGTGAGTGCGGGTCTCTTTCACAGCACGGCAGCCGATTAAAGCGGACAAAACAGCGGCTGAATAGGAGAGGGGCTCTGTTTTCCTGAAGCTCGTCCACAGAGGTTAGTACTGCCGAGGTTATTATCCCAGTCCAGGCGCGTCTCTCGCTGCTTGTTACTCCGTCCAACTGGGTTATTATCACCGGCAGCGTTCGCCTGTGACAGAGATGCGGCACATTTTCTCATTTGCGTTAAAAACGAGCAGGAGGTTCCCACAGTGTCGGTGAGAATAAAAGTGAAATAGTGCGAGATGAGTGTCGGTTTTGTTTTCCTCTCTGACACACAGGCAAGTGGGCAGCCTGACGTGACCGAGGCAGGCTAATCAGCTTTGGCTGAGAGTGTGTGAAGCCCTGATGAATCAACAAGCTGCGTCCGTCACATTCTCTCTAAGAAATGCGATGTGCTTCTCGTCTTCTCTCTCTCTCTCTCTTTTTCCCCTCTGTCTCTTTGTCTATGTTGATCTTTATTTTCTGTCCCTTGCCCTGTTTCTCTCTCAGTGCAAGTCAGCGAGCTTTACTGAAAAGAGTTAAAGAACATTGCCAATTCAAAACAGCATGTAAATCAGGGGTAAAATGAAGCAACATGTAGATGAGGCACAACATTTTTCCTATTTCCAGTGCCAGTAGCCAACTTAATGCTTATAGAATACAGTATACGATTGCAGCAGGCCAAATATATAGAATAATATTTGGTGAAATGCCTCGAAATCAGGTCCAGTTACTGAGAACTTCTGCTTTTCTGACAGGTTGTGACAAATTTTACAGCAACCAGGGACTTTAGTCCTTTGCCCGAGAAGATGACCAACATTTTCTTCATCACTTAAATGAAAAAAATCAGAGCAATGCCGAATTTCATCTTAAAATGATTCATGCATGGAAGAATAATTTATCCGCCTCTCTCTGTCTCGTTGTCTCCATAGGTGTTGTCCATGGCGTCCTCCAGGTGACCTCCAGTGCCTCCAGTCACTCCTGACTACAGCCCCAATCCCTGTTCCACCAGCAGAGCTCTGCAGGGTGAGACCCGTCAAAACACACTCTCATCAGTCTGCATCTAGGGGGCAGAGTGTGCTGTGATTTAATCAGAACAATTGATCAGCATTGGCAGCCTCTTCTGCGCCGCATGCCAACAGGTCCGATGTTTATCAGAGAGCTGCTGGATTTCTTTACGGCAGAGCGGGGGTGTTGCTTTATGGTGCAAAACACGAAGAGAGCAGTGTTCTTCCATTCTAATTAGAGCAAGAGCTTTCAGAGTTTCTGGTGACGGCAGATGGTGGAACGAGTGACAGGCTGATGGAAAGATCACTTCTAGCACAGAGAGAGAGAGAGAGAGAGAGAGAGAAAGATTTAGGACAGCAGTTTGATCCCTTCCATCACTGGCCCAGATGTTTTTACCACGAGTGCCTTCATCAGGGCACATCACATGAATTAAAGACAGAAAACGCCAGCGAGCAGACTTGGGAGGAGGGAGGGAAGGACAGTTTAGGCGGTGCATAGAAATAGATGTGTTAGAAATGTCACCGCAGGACAGAATGGTTTTAAATGTTTTAACTTCTGTTTTTGCTCTTTGTTGGAGCCCTGATGAAGACCAGCTTGGTCAAAACATGTTAATAAAGGCTTTTGAATTTATCTACCACCTTCACCCTCCTCTTATTCTAGAGTGCCTTAGGAGAAAAAAAAAAAATCTTACCACTCCAGTATATTTACTCATAATTAAATTACATTTGCATAACCTAAACCAAACCAATGGGCCTGGATTGGTAGTGGTGATAAGTGATAATCACTATCATTATCATGGTGATTAGCAGTCTCCAAAAGTTATGTTTATCCCCTCCCACTGAGTAGAGAGAGAAAGCTCTATGTGATGAGAGGATGCTGCAGGGCTTATGGGAAATGTAGTATTAATATTGATGCCACAGTAACAATGCTACATGTGTGGTAGAAGCTAAAAGTAATCTAAACCATCATTTAATTAGTAATTAGACGAAGGTATGATTAAAGTGAGAGTGATATATGGGTGTTTAAGAATTGTGCATGTAAAATTGTAATAGGGCCTAAATGATTTGACTGTTTTTGGTAAATTTGTCTACAGTCTTCTTTGCCAGGCAGCTGGACTGACCATTATCTGGAAATTACGCCCCGTTATAAAATTCCTAAACTCTTAATTGCGTTTCAGCTTTGTTATAAAAGAAAAAAAAAAAAAAAGACTTATCATGATCTGACTTTTACCCTAAGCCCCAGGTCAGGAAACCAACTTTTCATTGGGTTGCAAAAAAAAAAAAAAAAAAAAAAAAAAAAATCATAAAAAAAAAATCATAAAAAAAAAAATCTCCCCAGACATTTATTTCATTATTTTACCAACCACTATGATTTTTAGAAAATAACAGAAGAACAAAGAACAGGATAAATGGTAAACCAACTTACCAGCCACAGGAAAAGATTTATTACCATTCAGAAAAATGTTTTACTTAATTTTCCATGTCGTAATATCCAGCCATTTAACAATGCAGGCCAAAAACTTAAAATAAATATGAATTTTCTTGTATTTTCATTTAAAACCCCTGTTACTTTTTCCTGCTCCATCGCATGTTAGTAAAATTTCAAATCAATATTAAAATTGCACATTTTTTAACATTCTCCTATATTAACCCTTTGATTGGCATGTCAGAGACTTCTGAAGGCTTTCAAAATGCTGTTTCTTTCCCATCCCGCTTTACATCATCATGAATTTTGCGGCCCGATCCGAGCAGCACAGACTTTGAAGCCAGCTCACGGGCCCGAGTTGAGTCTCAGGTGCGTGATGCTGCAATGAGAGGGAAGTAAAGCAGCCTGATACACACCACGCTGCTTCCCATGCCACAGAATGTAACCTAAATTTAGCTGCCTATATTTAGAGCACCGCCCTCGATAGGACGCGTGCACACGGAGAGAAGAAAGCTCTGAATTCACCCTGATTTAGGCCAAACACACACACATATACACACACACATACCTATCTATCTATCACAGCAAAAATGAACACACATCTCACACCTCTGTTTCCCTATTTTTCAAAATAATTAGTCACCCTGAGTGGGATTCAGTGTCGTCGTTTCTCTCGAGAGCACAGCAAAAGCAGCGGGGTACTTTCAACCGAATGGATCAGCATGAGCAAAATCAGGCTGGAGCGAGATTCATAATGCTGGTATCAGTGTTTTTTTGGGGGTTTTTTTTGTACTGCACAGGCCTGCTCTCTGTGTATCTTTCTCGTGTTGTCATGGCTACGCAGTCTGTTTGATGCCGAGCAGATGTTTATAACAGTACGCAACAACGATCAAAGGCTGTAAAAATTGACTTAATGTATAACATATTTGAGTTTCTCTTTCATGAAGTGCGTTAATGAGGTAAATCCCGGTGAACGACACTATCCCTTATTGATTTTCCCCTCATTAAATGGATGCGTTAGAGGGCGATATTTAAGCTTTGACGGAGGCCCTCCATAACTGTTGCATCGTCGCATGAAAACCAATCTAAATACTGATTATTATTACGCGTTGTAACTCAAGTGCTCTGATCACAGATGGAGCCCTCTAGCAGTGATCTATCGGCTTAACCACTCATATGCTCACTAGAAATATGCGTGCGCGTTCTCAGCCAATTAGGATGACCTTCCCAATCCTATGGCGTCTGAATCTACACGAGCAGCTCGGCATCCACTTATTCCTCTGGGAGTCGGAGAGCTGCAGGGTAACTCATTAGAGGGCTCCCTCTGTGATCGGAGGACTGGAGTTGCAATGCATAATTATCATTTTATTTCATAACGGGGCTCCGTTCGCTTAGGGGATGGGGCTGATTGTCCTGGCCCTTATATGGCATTGGAGCCCATAGGTCTGACTCCTGATTGGCTCAGCACCTGCATGTAAATATCAGTGTGCTAATACAAGGATATGAGCGGTTTAAGGAATAAATCCCTGCTGGAAAGACGGTCTTTTTATAAAACTGCGCCGTTGCATGTTTTTTTTTTTTTTTTTTTTTTTTTTTTTTTTTTTACATTGCTGCTACATGAGCAGAGATAACAGAGAAAATCGGGTGTGTTATTCTCTTTGGCTGAAAAGGTAGAAAACCTACACCAACCAGAATGCACTGCACAGATAGCACTGGGGCAGTGTATGCACTTACGTGTCTTACTTTCTCTTACTCGATGCTCAAACATTCATTTCCCCCTGCTGACAAAAAAATGCAAAAGTATGATGTGTATTTCGCTAGAGCCGGCAAAGGTCTGCCGCATGACAGCTCTGAGTGCAGGCAACGTGGAGGGAAGGCGACCACTGTTCATTTGCATACACTACCGACATTGTAATAATACAAACCTGCTTGAAAATTGGCACAGTATTCCTTCAGGGAGTAACTAAAACCCCAAACTCAAATCTCAGTGAAGCCTGATCCCTAATGCTGAAAAGAAGGGTGTCAGGGGAGTGGTTGCAGGTGATGTCATCAGCTGTTGTTCTCTGCGGGTGGTGACATCACCTGCCCCAAAAGACCTGGCACCCTCCTTTTCACCATTAGAGGTCAGGCCTCACAGATATTTGGGTTAGGGGGTTTCTCTTTAAGCCAGTAGCCAATGCACCTGTGTGAAAAAGAACTACCTGATATTGGTTAAAAATTCTTTCTAGAGCAGTTTTTATATAATTTTTTTTCAACATGCCATAAAGTTATGCTTGCTTGGATTGATGTCCGACTTGGCCACCATCTGCATCCATCAAATGCCCACTGGGAGCCGTCTGCCTGTCTTTCTTTTTGCCTGACCAACCATCCATTTGCACATCCATCTGGCCACAAACTGTATCTCTGTCTGCCTTTTCGCCATCCCTCCCTGTAACATCTCTCTCTCTCTCTCTCTCTTGCTCTACTTTCTCTGCTCCTCTCATCCTCTTGTTAGGGATGCTGAATTATTTAACATTACACAGTGGGCTAGGATGCTGAGCCAGAGCGAGAGAGGGGAGGGAGAGAGGGAGAGGGAGAGGGAAGGGGAAGTGTGGAGGTGTCCTGTGCTGTAGGAAGCTGTGAGTCAGCAGGGTGAGAGAGAGACAGAGAGAGAGAGAGAGATAGAAAAACAGAGAGGGGAGAGAGTTTATAGATAGCTTAGGTGATACAAGTGGATGGCAGGAGGGAGAGTGGTGTCAAATGCCTCCCGGTGTGTATATGTGTGAGTGCGTGGATGCTTGTGTGTGTGTGTGTGTGTGTGCGTGCGTGCATATCGATTGAGCAGAGAAGGTCGTGGAGCCGCGAAGAGATTTAGCAAACTAGACTCGGAGCCAGGGGAGCCCAGCGGCGCAGCTAACGCCTCCTCCGAATAGCTACGCTTGACGCTAGACAGAAAAAAGACGAGCGCAAGAGACCGAGAGGGTGAGAGAAGAGGGGTGAAGGACGAGACGAGGGTGAGCTGTGACACCATGGGAGAGAGCTACATGTACCAGCGACTCCCCTACGCCAGAGGAGAGGAGGAGGAGGAGGAGGACGAAGAGGAGAGAGAGAGGGGGATCAGAGAGAGAGGCGGAGAACAAATGGTTAAGTCTGAAGTTGGATTTAGTGTGGGCAGAGTGGGCGAGGATGCAGTGATTATTCTTTTGTTACTGTATGCATGTGCCTGTGTGTGTGTGTGTCTGTCTGTCTGTGTGTGTGTAGATACTGTTCTTTTGATAGTGTATATGTGTGTGTGTTGATTTGCGTGAGTGGATGCAGTGTTGTAACTAGACTCTGTGTGAGTGTGTGCACCTGCATGTATGCGCGTGTGTATGCACATCTGTGCATGTGTGCAGTATTGTGTAAGCTGGTTAACACTGTGTCAGTAGGATGAATATTTTGAGACTGTGTGTGTGTATGTGTGTGTATGTGTATAGCATCCTCATGTGGCTGTGCCTGTGTTTACGTGTGCTCCTTTATTTCTAAAATGACGAGGACCAAATGTCCTCACAAAGATAGAAAGATGAAGAAAATCAATATGAAAGGTGAGGACATTTTGCTACTCCTCACCTCTTTCATGGGCTGTTTTTAGAGTTAGGATTTATATGTAGAAAATAAAAGCAAAAATCCACCCTTTTTATGAAGCAGCTATCGGCAGTTTCTTGCATTTCTGGGACCATTCTGATAGCTCATGATGTTTTTCTCTTATTCCAGTAGATAACTGGTCAAACATGGACGGCATGACATCATATGAGTCATCATATGAGTGTTTCCAGGGCAGTCGCAATTTGACAGGAGAAAATGTTTCTAAATCGCATTTTATAATCAAACACAAGGGCGAACGTGAACAACCCAGCGGTGCTTACATTCTAGCTTTTGCACTTCTGCAGTGATGTGTATGTCGCTGAATTCAAGTCACCAACCAGCAACCAACCGACCAATCAGAGTTGGCGACCTTGTGCAGACTTTACACTATGTTGAGGTTCTTGGGCAGGTGCACGACACCTGTGTAGATTTTCAATGAAGTAAAAAAATGTGATCAACAGTAAGCATCAGGTTTTACTGTGAATCCCTTAGAGTCAACGAGCGAGCGCTTTTTTTCCATACTCATTATTTTCCACCGGTATTGAACAATCATACATGCAGAAATCCGTCATAAAAGAAAAACAAAACCATTTTCTCCACAGATGTACAGTAGCCATTGTATTTAGTAGGTATATAGATCTATGTATCATAAGCATAACAGTGAAAGCTGATGTAATGTAATAGCAACCAATAATATCACTCAGAGGAAGCATATAAATGGGAACAACAGGGGGCCGAGGACAGAGCCCTGAGGAACACCAAAGTTAACCCTGAGGTATTCTGAGGTTGAATTATCCTTATAAACAAAATTATTATCCCAATTTTTCCTCGGAGAGACAGGATCTCAGCCACGACCATGTGAGACCACAAGTGCCAAATAAGCGGTCAGAGCTCCTTAAAAGAATGGCGTGACCAACACTGTCAAAGTATAGTAATACAAATGTATGTGTGTGTGTGTGTGTGTGTGTGTGTGTGTGTGTGTGTGTGTGCAGATGCAGTGTGAGGAGGGGACAGAGTGGCTGGTGGAGTTGCTGACAGACGTCCAGTTGCAGCAGTACTTCCTGCGGATCCGTGATGACCTCAATGTCACACGCCTCTCCCACTTCGACTATGTCAAGAATGAAGACCTGGAGAAAATTGGCATGGGCCGTCCTGGTAGGTCCAGTTACTCCACATTAGGACTGCTGCAAATGATTATTTTTACTTGTTTAAATTTTTTTAGGTACATATATATTTTTTATTAATTGATTAATCATTAATCATCAATCATTGCTCTCATGAGGAGTGAGCAAATCCCAAAATTATGTCTCTAAATTGCTTCTTTTGTCTGACCAGCAGTCAAAGAAGCCCGAATTCTTAATTTTGTTAATATGTGAAGAGAAAAGTAAGTAAATATTAGCATCTTATTGTTCTTAGTGAAGCTGCAATCAGCAAATGATTGGGGTTTACACTACTATAAATGACTAAATTGATTCATTGGTAATCATAATTATAAACATCTGATTGTCTGTTGATTAACTAATGCATTGATTATTGAAGCACCATGCCGCATTTTACTCCCTGCTGTGTTTTGAAGAATTGTGTTACATATTGAGGATGCACAAATAAAATATCAAAATATACTGATATACTGATTAGTACAGAGGCTGGGAGGTGCAATGACAGGAAAAGAAAATATTTCAAGGCCACAATTAACTAATTTGTGGCCAAATATACAAAATATAACTCGTTCACCCAATTTAATTACCTTGTTAACATGATTTAGTTAGATAAGTGTGCAGTACTCTTCCTTTCTCCTTGCAGCAGACTGTGACTGCAACAGATGTTTGTCCCCAACCCTTTAACCTGTTGTCCTTAGTGCATATGTATGTTTTTTTTTTTTTTTTTTTTCATTTTGCATTCGCAATCTTATATTTGTATTACGAGACTCAAAAGAAAGTGTGAGCTAAATGGAAAAACAAGATTGAATGTCAAATGTTTTAGACATTTGCGGTTGTGTTGGTTCAGGTCAGAGGAGACTGTGGGAGGCGGTCAAGAGGAGGAGGGCTATCTATAAACGCAAGTCCTGGATGAGCAAGGTACAGTGGTGTCGAAAACACACACACACACACACACACAAGCACATATATTGGAGATTTGATTGATTACTTTCATTTTTAGTGGATATCTGGTAACAACTCATAGCTGAACAAATATTTTTAAAGGGTGACTCATCCACATTGTACGGAGCTTGAATAATGGTGAAAATGTCTGGGCCTGCAGGTGTTTCCAGGGAAACGGCCCGACTCCGACCAACAGCAGCCCCTCACCCCGGGGGCGTCGGCCAGCATGGCCCCGGCCAATAGCGAGCCAGGAGCATCACTTACCTGCCTGATCAGAGATGCGGAGCTGCAGCTCTTTGAGCGGCTGGGAGACGGCACATTCGGAGTCGTCCGGAGAGGAGAATGGACCGGGCCCAACGGCAGAGTGGTGAGACGCACAGAGAGTGCAGAGCCTCCTGAAGAGAATAAACTATGTTTTGGTGATAAAGAATCGAGGCAGATGGCCATCCATCCAGAGCAGGCGTCTGGGCTCTAGTTGAGTTTTTTTCCCTGTTTAAAAAGTTTCTTCCTCACCACTGTCGCCAAGTGGAGTGGTCATGGAGGGGATTTTGGTTCATGGAGCGAATCAAAAAGCGCCCGCGGATAACTTCTGTTACAATTTGGTGTCATACAAATAAAACTGAATCGATCTGAAAGAATTCACTCGTGGAACACAACAATTTGTAAAGCACAATTTGCATAAAAATATAAAAAAGAACCATAAGACATCTGTTTTTAGTGCCCTGTGGCACAAACCGACCATGATATATCTGTCGATAGTATTGCTGACCAGCAGCAGTGACTCAGTGGTTGCTTCACCAGCTGGCTTGCAAAACTCACTTCCAGCTCCCCACCCATCACAAGAAACCTCAGCTACAAAGGCTAAAACGTCTCATTCTCAAGCAAAAAGAGCAAATGACAAAGCAGGGTTATTCTCTTCTAATTAGCTCGCTAACTGGTCTCTACTGTGGAAATGTGTCTTTACTTTACAGGCCACAGTTGCTGGCGTGTCACAGTTCCTGGTATGTGAAGGGCTTAGGCTTATCTTCTCTTATTTGTGCAGGAGGATTTAAAGCAATATAGTTTGTATAGGTTTGTAAAAAAAATGCCTATACAGTATATATTATTGAGCTCAATATACTCAATATATCCATATGCTGCCACTCAATGGGAGATCTGGTGATTTCTGCATGTAGAACACAGATTTAATCGCTTCATTCATATGTGTCATGCTAACAAAATAACTCTCAAAAACATAGTTCTGACAAAAACATGAACAAGTTTGAAACATGATCAAATGAATATCAAATAGGGAAGCCTGGTTTAATAGGCTTTGAATGCTGAATTTTCATTTTATAATTGTTTGAATGAGACCGAAGATCCGGTTCAGTGAAAACTAGATGGACTCAAAAACCCAAATCAGCTAAATCTATTTTTTAAGGGGGTGAAATCAGTTGTGAAATTTTCTGGATACGATAAATTGAGCCCAGTGTACACACATTCAGTGGCCACTTTATCAGGTCCACCTGTACAGTTGAATGCAGTTCAATGCAACAGCTCGGCCATAAATTCTACCGTTTAAGAAACTTTATCATGCTCAGTTTTTGTTCACATTGTGGAGAAATGTGTAAATTTAATTTTATGTTTATTATTGAGGTTGTAGGTGCAGAGGTCTTGTACTAGACTACATTATATGTCGAGGTGTTTCTAATTTTTTGTCCTGCGTATTTATATACAATGAGGCGGGACAGAATAGTGGAAACACCTCTCAATAAAGTGCACTCCAGTCCAACAGCAGCACTAACTATGAGCTCAATGCCAAACATAGAAGTGAGTGAACACCTCTGTTACTGTGACAAAAAGAAAAGCTGAGCATTATAGGCAGCAGAAAAGGAAACTTTATGGTAAAACAGTTGTATTGAATTGTATTAGATCGTACAGGTGGAGCTAATAAAGTGGCAGCTGAGTGGATATCTTATTGATTTGTAGGCATATGTTAACTAAGATAAGATAAGATATTCCTTTATTAGTCCCACTGTGGGGAAATTTCAAACATTACAGTAGCAAAGTGGATAAAAAACTGATATGTTTTCAAGAAATTTATGTGCACGTTTAGGTGAGCTGTGTCTGTCCCTCCATCCATCAAATGCATCTTATTACCAGTCTCTCTCTCTCTCTCTCTCTCTCTCTCCCTCTCTCTCCCTCCCTCCAGCTGTCAGTAGCAGTGAAGTGTCTAAAGGGAGGCGTGCTGGATGCAGATGGTCTGGATGATTTCATCAGAGAAGTGAACGCCATGCATTCTCTGAGCCACCAGAACCTCATCCGCCTGTACGGCATTGTCCTCACACAGCCCATGAAGATGGTGAGAGGCGCACACACACACACACTCTTACAAATGCACATGCACACATGTACACAAATCCACCACCTTTAGCTTTCTATATTGAGGACTGAAAGCTGAAAGCGTGTGTGTGTGTGTGTGTGTGTGTGTGTGTGTGTGTGTGTGTGCAGGTGACAGAGCTGGCCCCTCTCGGCTCTCTGTTGGATCGTCTGAGGAAGCGTCAGGGTCACATCCTGATCTCCTCTCTGTGTGGCTACGCTGTACAGGTCAGTATAACACCACACACACAAACTCACACCAAGTTTGACTGTGGTGCTGGCAAAGTGTCACTCTCCATATCCATCCAATAAAAGTTTGATGCCAGATTTCCCTCTAAGCAGGCATACAGAGCATAGAAGTACACTTTTTGTGCACATCATGGAAATTTTCAAGGGAAACTGGAACAAATTTGCCTTTGGGACACCCGAGAAAATGGCTGACTCCCTGAGAAGTTCACTAAGCACTGAATGAGGGTGCAGTTTGAGACACATCCTTAAGTCTGCTCACTGTTCATGGTTCCTATATATTATATTCACTTTGGAAAATGCTCGAAAAGATTCTTAACTTAAGCATCTGCCTAGTTTAAAGGAAAACCTCACTCAAAAACTGTATTTATTATTATTTTTTTCCCCTTTGGACATTTAAGACAACTTGGGGTGAGTGCGTGAATGAATGAATGAATGAAGGCTTTATTTTGAACATGTGCAAAAAAAAAAAAAAAAAAAAAAAAAACAATACAGGACAGTCGAAACAACAAAACATGTCCAAAAAGGAGTAGAAAGAAGCATATGCTTATTTAAATTCTACCCCTTCTCCACTACTCGGTAACTACTGTATCAGTTTGCTTCCATAGTAAATGAGCGAATGATTTTTGGGTGAAGTATTCCTTTAATAGCAACCAATAATATACTCCTTTACTTTACTTTCAGGTGGTGATATGTCCAGAAGACCGTCCCCAGTGTACTTGTAATATACTGTATATTTTATAACTTAATCTAAGTGTGTGTGTCTGTGTGTGTGTGTGTGTGTGTGTGTGTGTGTGTGTGTGTGTGTGAGTGCAGGTGGCATGTGGCATGGCCTACCTGGAGCAACGGCGTTTCCTCCACAGGGATCTGGCCGCCCGGAACGTCTTGCTGTCGACCAACGAAACGGTGAAGATCGGAGACTTCGGCCTGATGAGGGCGCTGCCGTCACACACCGACCACTACGTCATGGAGGAGAGCCACAAGATCCCCTTCGCGTGGTCAGTGTGTGTGTGTGTGTGTGTGTTCTCATAGCTTCTCAGTCTAGTGTCTAGTGAAGAGAAGAGAGTGTCCTGTTGCTGAAAGCTTACAAGTCTGATCCAAGCCAAACACTTCTATTGCTTTTAATATGGTTTTTATAATTTTCATTTAGCAGCATTTGGTTGCATTTTGTCCGTTAACATGACATTATCACCTTATTTTATTTACCCTAACAGTGAATCTTCGTTGAACAAAAATAAAAAATAAAATAAAAATAAAAAAAGTACTAAAAGGCATAAAAGAGTTGAAATATGAGCACAAAAAGTACACATTTGCTCATTGGCACTGCATTGTGCTGGCAGAAATATGGTTTCTTTTAATGTTTTTGCTTGTTGGCTAAATATAGCCTGTGATTCCTCATCGCCACCCTCAGGCCTTCCTTCCTCTCCCTCGATCTCTCATTCCCTCTCTGATTTATGTTTCCTCTCTCTCTCTCTCTCTCTCTCTCTCTCTCTCTCTCTCTCTCTTTTTCTCCAGGTGTGCTCCCGAGTCTCTGAAGTCGCGCACTTTCTCTCACGCGTCCGACACCTGGATGTTCGGAGTCACTCTGTGGGAGATGTTCACCCACGGACAGGAACCGTGGCTGGGCCTCAATGGGAGCCAGGTACACACACACACGCACACACACACACACACACACACTTCACAAACGAACACACACACATGCACACGCTCAATATAAGGCTGCAAAAAAATCCTGTTCCAAATTTGCCGATGAATGATACACTGGTCATGGATTAAAACGCATGAAGATACAGGTTTATTTATGTTTTTTTCTGCACTTTAAAATTATGAGGAAGAGCTAAAACCAAATCATTTTCTCTGGTATTTAATTTGTTTTCTGCAGGGCTTGAAACATACACAAGAATATTATGTAGGAAACGGGGTGTGATATATTTTTTTTTGTTTTGTTTGTTTGTTTGTTCTGTGTTAGTATTTAATCTATTTGTTACAAAAAAAAAAAAACACTTAAAATAAATTGGGTTAAAAGCTTAATAATTAGTTTGAATAAATAAAGAAAATAAATAAAATGATATTAAAAAATTAAATCTAGACTCTAGATTTAATTTTCTAGACTCTAGGGAAAGTTACCTGACGTGTTGGCCAGACAGTTCATTTTTAATACTAAAAGTATAAAGGCAATAAGAAAAAAAACCCAAAGTCACCAAAGTCTGCAACCACTGCCTTAACTGACCCAATGCACTATATCCCACAATGCATTCTCGGTATTTTCTGATTACGGTAGTGTTTACTCACGTGTGTAACCGTGTATGTGTGTTTGCAGATCCTCCACAAGGTCGACGTGGAGGCCGAGAGGCTATGCAAACCAGACGACTGTCCTCAGGATATCTACAACGTCATGCTGCAGTGCTGGAGCCCCAAACCCGAGGACAGACCCACCTTCATCGCCCTCAGAGACTTCCTCATCGAGGTGGCTACCTTTATTCCCTTCAGACTAAACAGAATAACGCCTTTGTAGTTTAATCACAAGTCTGCTGGCACCTGTGTTCAGCGCCATCCATTACCACCGAGTAACTTTATTAATACTTATTAATGTGATCTATTAGCAGTAGGTCACATTAACCTAAAAAAAAGTTAACTGATTAAATTAATAAGGTAATGTGAAGTAAATTTAATTACAAATTTAGGTCGTCTGTAACACTGTAAATGTCCTCAGCCATCGTCTAAACATCCAAACACCACAATCTGTAGCTTTACAGGGTTAGTTTAGGTCATATGAACAAAGACTAATTTAGGAAAATTAATGAGAACAATGCTACTAGTGTACACTATTAACACTAGCATCTACTAGATATGTTAGCTTGTGTGCAAAAGATCTCGCTTTTGTTGGTTTGTCTAAATTACCCTAGCCCTTTAGTAATTGTCGTTTTATATATTGTGTGCTTGCTAATTGTCTGTTATGTCATGCTTCTTGTACCGCTGTTAGTTATTTCTCTGTATTCTTTTGCAACATCAACCTGCCAGGGACTACAGATGCAAAATAGCCTGATGGCTAAATCTGGTACATTTTATGCAATGCATGTGATCAATGTACATTGTCCCTTCTAAAAAAAAACAAACAAACAAAAAAAAGACTGGCTTTTTAACAAGCTCTAGTATTCTCTCAACACAAAACTGATCAACTTGATCAGGTTGGAACAGAGGTGATTTGTCGTTTCCCAGTTAAAAAAAAAAAAAAGGCACAGAAATTTCCCATGTGGCTTAAAGGATGCCATTCTGTTGATCTGACAGCCCATTATTCTGAAAAATCTCCTCGGTCTGATATGCCGATGACCTGTTCATGCCCATTGCTCCAAAAACACACACTCTGGAGTTGTTGGAGTTCAGTGATTGCTGATGTTATGCCGAGTTTTGCATCCTTGCCCAGAAATGCATCTACCCTTGTTTACCCTTTAATCCTAACCTGCTGAGACCCCTGCCTAAACTCAGCCAAATTTACAGAGTGGGAATGTTGTGGACGACTGGGGTTTTTGGGATAACGGGCTGTGAGACTAATAGGCATTGGGGACGTTTGTCAGACTATTGGGGTTTCCCAAAAGTCCCATGTTAAAGTATGCCTGTAACGTTTTCGGCATACTTCTAGGAAATGAGCTCAGGAAATCACGTTATTCACTGAACATGTCCTAGGTTGTGCATTTTTATCCAGATGTGTGGACATTATTGTTTCTGTCTCATGAAGGTAACATAAGACTGAAGGAACACGGTGCTGTTTCCAGTTTGAAAAAGCACAGCCCACTCTTACAACACGGACTCTCACCTGAAATAAAGCCCTAATTTAATTTAAGGGAATGGACAGACAGTCGTGATTGAGGCTGACCTCAAGGTGGCGTTTCTATGGTGACAGATCCACATCGGATCTAAGTTTTGTCCGTCCATGGAGGTCGGACACAAACAGTGTCAGGTGTGTGAAATTACTGCCATCCAATCAAATTAAATTTGCTCCTAAGTGGTGGCCGTTTGTCACAGAGTGGACAAATAATTGAATCCAAGTCAGTCGGGCGGAAAAGCAAATCAGCACTGATATGAGATTAGGTTTGTGTGTTTGTGTGTGTCTTTTGTTCATACCGTGTCTGTGTGTGTGTGTGTGTGTGTTGTCCAGACGATGCCCACAGACATGAGAGCGCTGCAGGACTTCGAGGAGGAAGACAAACTCCAGATTACCATGAATGACGTCATCACCATCATCGAGGGAAGGTCGGTGGGCCCGTGTGTGTACCAGCAAACACTTCACATAACGAGAAGAGCATGATCGAGGGGATTTCGGGTCCTCTCCCCGTTTCAGCTCACGTCCCATGCACAGAGCAGCTTTTTAACAAAATTATTAGTCTTGCTGTAAAGAACACAAAGCATCTTTTGTTGACGTGGGATTCTTGACATTGTGGAAAATAACTGTAATTACTGTCTTATTACCAGCTCATTACAGCAAGACTGTGGTTTCTGCCGACGGGACAAGCAAACATCCGTTTAGTCTTGTGCATGCCTCTGTGTGTGTGTGTGTGTGTAAGACAAGAGGCAAACAGCTAACAAGATAATGCTTAATTTCCGATGTCATTTAAAGTGGAGTCATGTGACACGCGCAGCATTTCATTTACTCATGACAATCCTGACTTTGTTGAATGGTATTTTTTAGTAGTTTGTTAAGTTGACTTTAATCAAAGGAGAAAAAACAAAGAAATATATTCGATTCAGGGCAGTATATGTGCATGTCTACCATCTGTCAGAACTTTGACTACGAGGATTGAACCCAATTGCACGACTCCAGACAAGAGTTTCAATATATAGTCTTTTAATAGAAGTAACAACTGAAATTCACAATGTCTCTGATAACAAAAGTAGCAACAGAAGATCACTCATAAAGAGGAAAACTCCAAACTAAGGCAAGACAAAGTACCAAAGAAACATGAAAACTTGACAATGGGAAAAACAAAGCAAAGTATCAAAGGAAATGCAAAACCTGATGTGACTTGACTTGACTTGACTTGACTTGACTTGACTTGACTTGACCTGACTTGACTTGACTTGAAGCAAGGACGAAGACATGACCAAACAGGACAAACTCACACAGGACAATGGGAAACATGGACTATATATACACACAAGGTAATGGGAAACAGGTGGAAACAATCAGGGCGTGGCAGACAATCAGACCAGTGGGAAACACACAAGGGGAAGGGCAAGTGACCTGACACAAGAGGAGAGTGGGATTTCAAAATAAAACAGGAAGTCACGAGACAAGACACAAAGACAAAACCTAACAAAACAAAACATAATTTCTATGACATGACACCATCTAGGCATTGAGCAGAGGATAAGCGAGTTCCTTAACCCTATAAAGCCTGAACTATGAAAGAATTGGCAGAAAATTCCAATTTTTTGAAATTGAACCCTTTATTTAGTCCTATAACAAAATATATATATATATATAAATTCAAAAAATATGTTATTACGCAACCTTTCTGGTGTATGATATATGATATGTACTTGAAGTGCCAATGGTATGGTCCAGGGTGAACAGGGGAAGTGTTCAAAGGTATACAACAGTATTTTGGTGAAGTATTGATTAAACTGAAAACGAAAAACGGAATTGAAAATGTCTATCATATACACTATATTACCAAAAGTATTCGCTCACCCATTCAAATGATCAGGATCAGGTGTCCTAATCACTTGGCCTGGCCACAGGTGTATAAAATCAAGCACTCAGGCATGCAGACTGTGAAACAAGACATTTGTGAAAGAATGGGCCGCTCTCAGGAGCTCAGTGAATTCCAGCGTGGAACTGTCATAGGATGCCACCTGTGCAACAAATCCAGTCGTGAAATTTCCTCGCTCCTAAATATTCCACAGTCAACTGTCAGCTCTATTATAACAAAATGGAAGCGTTTGGGAACAACAGCAACTCAGCCACGAAGTGGTAGGCCACGTAAAGTGACGGAGAGGGGTCAGCGGATGCTGAAGCGCATAGTGCAAAGAGGTCGCCGACTTTCTGCACAGTCAATTGCTACAGAGCTACAAACTTCATGTGACCTTCAGATTAGCCCAAGTACAGTACGCAGAGAGCTTCATGGAATGGGTTTCCATGGCCGAGCAGCTGCAGCCAAGCCACACATCACCAAGTGCAATGCAAAGCGTCGGATGCAATGGTGTAAAGCACGCCGCCACTGGCCTCTAGAGCAGTGGAGACGCGTTCTCTGGAGTGATGAATCACGCTTTTCCATCTGGCAATCTGATGGATGAGTCTGGGTTTGGAGGTTGCCAGGAGAACGGTACATTTCAGACTGCATTGTGCTGACTGTGAAATTTGGTGGAGGAGGAATTATGGTGTGGGGTTGTTTTTCAGGAGCTGGGCTTGGCCCCTTAGTTCCAGTGAAAGGAACTTTGAATGCTTCAGGATACCAAAACATTTGGACAATTCCATGCTCCCAACCTTGTGGGAACAGTTTGGAGCGGGCCCCTTCCTCTTCCAACATGACTGTGCACCAGTGCACAAAGCAAGGTCCATAAAGACATGGATGACAGAGTCTGGTGTGGATGAACTTGACTGGCCTGCACAGAGTCCTGACCTGAACCCGATAGAACACCTTTGGGATGAATTAGAGCGGAGACTGAGAGCCAGGCCTTCTCGACCAACATCAGTGTGTGACCTCACCAATGCGCTTTTGGAAGAATGGTCAAAAATTCCTATAAACACTCTCCTCAACCTTGTGGACAGTCTTCCCAGAAGAGTTGAAGCTGTAATAGCTGCAAAAGGTGGACCGACATCATATTGAACTCTATGGGTTAGGAATGGGATGGCACTTCAGTTCATAGTATGAGTAAAGGCAGGTGAGCGAATACTTTTGGTAATATAGTGTATGATACAAATGGCTTTATAGGGTTAATCAATACTTTATATGCTTACTTTTCTATCTGTGTGTTTGGGTGTGTGTTTTCATGCGTCTTCAGGGCGGAGCACTACTGGTGGCGGGGCCAGAACAGGCGAACGCTGCGCGTGGGTCAGTTCCCTCGGCACGTCGTAACGTCCGTCGCCGGCCTGTCCGCCCACGACATCAGCAGGCCGCTCAAACACTCCTTCATCCACACGGGACACGGAGACACGGACCCCCACCGGAGCTGGGGACACGCAGACCGCATTGACAGGTTCACACACACACACACACACACACACACTTCCAGGGTCTAAATTTGAATCTTCCAAAAAAGCTTGAACTGAAACATTTGGTACCTTAAAAAAACATGAAATCCATTTGCAAATCTAGGGCGTGACACAGTCTCTATTAATAAACCAACAAACCAACTTTTATTTATCGAACATAAAACAAGAACTGGACTTGGAGGTGCAGTACGCAGAACGGATTTTAACAACTGAGTAGTTGCACACTTTGAGGATCTACTCACAACCTTTCTGACTTGTTTCATTTCAGAAATGTAAAGATATTACCTGTAACAGACCCTCATGCTGCTATCCATAAACACCTGCGCTACAGAGGAATGTTGGAGCCACACATACGATCCTCATTCTCTAAAAGCTTTAAATGTAAATGTGTGTGATTCTAATCAAGCTACCAAATTGTTGCATCCCACAGATTGATGATGGGATGCCCTAAAGACAGTCAGTGGTGCACCCGATTGGACTTTGTATTGGCCAATTTTGAGTCCCAGTTCTTTGACCTTTCACCCACTAGGCCTCTCAGTCATCCTAACCATCCTCACCTGCTCTTTAGCCTGGCATAGAGCCGTGTCAAGGTGCTTTTGGACCGCCACTTTATAAAGTTACATAAATCAAAGCTGGTTTATACATCGCAAGAAAGTCACAACTTTGACTTCTTTATCGGCGTAAATGCTACATTCTCAAAGTTAAATCATGCAAGTGCTTTTTTCAGGCATGGGAGCATTGTATTGCAGCATTTTAAAAATATACCGTATTTCACCAATTAATCGCCCGGGCGTTTAATACGCAAAATCAACTTGGACCCCAGGCATTTAAAAGAACCAGGCGGCTATTCGCTGCAGGCCTTTATTTATTTTTGCACAGACCTGCACCAGGCCATTATCGTGATGACAGCTACTGTCCAACATATTTACAGTCGGTCCATTTAAGATTATGGTACACCCTTTTTTTTTCTAACGTTAGCTAGCGCTCTTATTTTGACAGAAAACGGAAGTGAACTGTTTACTTCTGCAAAAATAAGGTGAATAGCCTTATTTTGGGTTTACCTCAATATAATGCAAATAATCGCCCCAGCGGTTATTCGGGTGGGCGTTTAATATGCAAAATGGGTGCAGACCCCAGGCGTTTAAAAGATCCAGGCAGCTATTTGCGGCCGGGCGATTAATTGGGGAAATACGGTATATAAATGCATATTTTTTAATGATATTGTTGACAGAGCCTCTGTGGTCTCTCATAAGGCTGCGTTTACTGTCCTTCACCACTGGAGTGCAGCAGCGCTCCACCTCTGGCTCATGATCACACACTTCACCTGTTGCTCACACCCAGAGCAGCTCGAATACTGTCTGAATAAAGTTGACAGCCAAGGTGTGTGAGGGTCAGTAACAAATATTCAGCCGTTGTAATGAACTCTCTGATCTTGAAACAAACATGGACAGCATAATAGAGAAGTGGTCAATGTAATAACCTCCTCATTCCTTGTCTCCAGAAAACATAAAATAGCAATATTAAAACGAATACAAAAATACAGCTTGTTTTAAAGAGGCTTTAAATCTATTGATGGTTGCCCTGTAGAGTGTTTTAATGGCTGTCACAGGTGATGCAGGCAGGTGGACCCAAACACAGGTGCAAACAGGCAGGCACAGGAAATGAAGCAAAGAACTAGTTACAACTGCAGCACCAGGGAATATAGACAAAGACCAGAACGGAAAGCAGGACTCGAATACAAACTGAACTGATTGGAGCACCGGACGCACCTGGAGAGCACCTGTGAGGGTGAAAACTACTAACAAGAGGGCCACCGCAGGGCAGAGCAACAGGTGAACATGAGGGACACACAGAGCAGGAACTAAACTCAAACAACAAAGTCCATGAACACGGAAACATGAGAGACCAACAAAAGTTCAACAAAAGTCCAAAAAATGCAGAACCGTGACAATGACAGTATTGTCAGACACACACACCCACCAGACCTCTGAGATCAGCTGAGTCAAACCTGCTGCTGGTTTATGAAACCCAAAACAAAGATTATGAAAGCTGCTTTTGTGGCATGTGGCCTGTGGAGCAGCCCTCCTGAAAATGGCAGGACGATTGAAACACTCCAAAAAAATTGCGAAACTCATCTTTTCTCCTTCGCCCTTAACTAGGATTAAGTTACAACTCGTGACTTTCTCTGTGATTATTGAATTTTGTCTGCCCCTCTCTTACTTAATCCTCATTATTTTTGTATTTTATTGTTTATTTCATTGTTTATATAAAGGTGAAGTTGCTGCTTGGTGCTGGTACGTGGCATTAACATGCATCTTGGGTGATGCCATGACAGGTGGACAGCTCTAAGTACATCCATTCACACCTTCCATTAAAATGCGTCTCGTGCCCACTTGTGATTGGATGTCACTTCTCCGCTCTATATGCAAAGAAATACCTATCATCTCCATTTGCAAAGACCAAATTCTTCATTTTTTTTTTTTTAGTCAAGGCAACAGGCATTCTACAAAAAGGAGACGTCCTTGCTCGCTCCAACCTCATTTTAATACACCGTCAATTACTTATGATGCATTTCACTGTAAGTTATTACTCTACAGAATGATGTTGTCATACAAAATTTGACGCACTCTTACAGAAATACAATAAATTATCCAGTATCCGATCTGCAGTTCTTTTCTTTTATCGCCGTTCCACGTGGTTGTGAAAAGCAACAGGTTTTCACAAAGTGCTGTGTGAGTAAATGCTGCTGGAGAAGGTCAGGCTCTCCGCTGTGGTGGATAAATGACTTTGAACCTGAAGTTGAACTTGAAGGCTTGACTGTGCGTGCGCGCGGTGGCTCTGATGTGCGTCAGAAATTACAGATGAGGTAAACAAAAACAAAACAAAAAACAAAGCCTGTGTTTTTATTCATTAAACAGCTGCTTTGTAGCCGACCTGCGGTTCACTTGACATTTGGCCCCTCAGCTGACGGTTCAGCTGCGCTTGGCAGAATCACACAGGATATATTTTAATTTTTTTTTCTGTTGGCGAACTGACGTCTCAGGGCCAGTGTCGGGATTTAAGCATGGGGCTCTCTGGGCTCTCTCGGAGCTGGAGCCGTGCTGCACAGAGGGCGGCAGTTTAGTGTAGGCGGTCCTTTAATGCCATGTGTAAACCGGGCCTTAGTTGTTTATCTTATAGCCTTCTTTCATCATCCAGCCTTCATTATTCCATTAGTTCTGATTCACTGTTTCTGTGTTTCCCCTAGTCTGTACTTGGGGAACCCCATGGACCCTCCTGATGTTCTTGGAATGGATCCGAACACAGCCAGGCCGACCAAACTCCCCAATCGTGCAAAAAGTATGTTTCCTCAAACTCTGAAGCACACACACTCAAGACTCAGGGGTGCTTTTTTCCTTTACCTGCTTATAATGGCGGTGAACTGGGAAACTGAGCTTATTCTGTAGCTGCAGTCATTGTAAATCTCTTGATATGAGTGTGAGCGAAATGCCTTAAAGGTAAAATGGCATTTTAACATCAGTGAAACTCTCTTCTGTCCTCCCTCTTATCAATCAGTCAATCAATATCTTTATTTGTCCCCAGTGGGGCAATTAGTTTCGCAACAGAGGAAGCACACACAACAAAGTACACAAATACACATGACATAGTAAATTGCAATTCCAAGTGCACATTATAGAAAAAAAAATTAAAAATAAATAAATAAATGATCACTCGAATTAGAGAGATCATTTCAAGTTCGGAAGACTATTCCACCCATCTGCCTTTTCCTCCTGGCGTTTAAAAGAGAAACAGTGGAGGGTACAAAGGAGTCCCTCTTATGTCTTTTCTTTCCATCTTCCAGAGCAGCCTCCACCTCGCCCGCCGCAGCCTGCTGTTCTGCTGAAGAGTAAGTTCTTCTCTCTTCAATTTCTGCCTCTGCTCTCTGGCCTTTCAATCGGCTGGCTGTTGTTGTTGTTTGTGCGTGGCCTCACTTGTCTCTGCGTGCGTCTCCAGAGCCGTTCTACGACTCCGTGATGGACGATTACGACGACGACGACGATACCAGCGCCTCGTCGGGGCTGAAGAGGCTGGGCGTGTCTCTGGGCCTCAAGCTCCGCCCCTGGGAGGGGCCCGGCGTGCGCGCGGCCAAGAGCGAGGTGTCGCTCATCGACTTCACCGACGACAGCTTCAGCTCGGCCACGCCCTCCCCGCTCACAGAGACACGGCAGGCGGATCAGGACACGCTGCAGGTACAATAAAAGAGACAGAGGAACAGAGAGCTTGCTTTTTTCCCAGATAAGTCCTGCATCACTTCAATTCCCTTCCACACATTCAGATCTGGGTGACACTCTGCAGTCCCACAGTAATAGTGTTGCATCTCACCTTTAACGACCTTTCTTTCTCGTATTTTTTTTTTTTGTTCTGTTTTACACCATCTCACACTACATGATTATACATTCTTCTTACAATCACTTTGCCATAGGAGTTTCAAAAGCTCATGCTGGGAAGGCTTCGACTGCTTGTCTTTCCCATGGCTGCACTCAAGGCAGGCATGATGTAGTGAAGCAGTACGAATCAGCTGCTCGGGCTTCAGTGAGGTTTACTTTGGGGGTTTCAGAGCTCACACCATGAGCCTCCAGTTTCCTACAGTATCTGGTCTTTTTCATGCAAAAGTCACTTTGGCACTTGGTCATGGATGGTCTGGATGGGGTTCAATCATAATGATCACCTGCTTGGATCACCACAAAAAGGTGGAAGGTTCCTAGTTAGGGAGCAATTTTAGGAAATATGCCCCCTAGGACTGTCTTATTATAGTGGAAAAACAGAAAAAAGATGAAAAAAGATTCCTTGATTTGGGGAAATTTTGAAGAAACATCTAGTGTTTCCATAGACTGTGTGGCAAACGGAAACCCTTTCATCCGGTTAGTATAACAGCAGATGGAAATGCTGTTTAAGTTTGGAGTTAAAATTTAGTAAATGTAAATACACGAGAGTGACTTATGTATGTTTTAATATAAAGGCTGCTTTAAAAGATGTAAATTCACCATTTTACCAAGGATTATTTTACCAATCACACAGTATTACAGTAGAAAATCCAGCTCCAAAACCTTTATTACAGTTATTGACTCATAGGAACTCCAAACTCTTGGTGAATAATGGAAATTGTACTTCTGGATAGTAGTAAATGAGAAAATCCTCCCCCTTTTTTTCTTTTAGCTGGGTTTCCCTTTAAATTCATAAATAGAGGATTGAGTTATACTAGCTAAGTTACGTGTTCACTGCCTGCAAATGATGTTATATGTATTTCCAGAACACCTTAGGTTAGGCTTAGATAAAATCAGGCTTTTATACTATATATTCAAATATCGTGTTCCTATTACTTTACTACTGCTGTCCAGCAATACTCACGAGAGGCTTTTTTTTTTTTTTTTTTTTTTTTTACCATGGAAAACAAGGTCTGCACCAGTCATGTGATGTTTCCTTGTTTGGTTTTCAAATTTCATGTAACCTTTTGGACAAAATAGGCTCCTAATAAGGAACGGTCCTAATTAGGTACCAAGGTGATAAGAAGCCCCCTTGCAAGATGAGAAAGACTCCGATTGTCCACATTGATGTTGCATTTCTTGGTGGATAAAATACAGTGTAGAATATTGTGGGTTTTTTTTTTTTTCCAACAGAAAGGTGTGGTGTATTGTTATTGTGTGTACGATCAGAGTGGATACACACTGAGTTTTGGATTAGAGACTCAAACCCCTCATTATATGCAGCCCTCACCCACCGCAAAGTCTGAAATTGATACCACCTGCCAAGCCCCAAATGTCTGGCAGGTGGTATAATTTATCTTTGGCAGATAAATCAATCACCCACTCCGCTGGCCAGAAACTTTTTGTCATGATAACTTTTGATAGCCCGAGTTACACGCCGTCTTTAATCATTGCCTGTTTTCAAAACTTTGAAACTAAGCTTCACAAATACCAAAACCCAAATTTGATATCAGGACCTCATGAATTATAAACTTGTTGCCTCAGTATGAGCAAGATGTTTTAGATTTAGAAATTCTGCCTGTGTCTGTGCACAAACTGGCTCTGAGAACAGGTGGTGTGGAATATTTTCATGAAAAATCTATATTATTTATTTTTGTTGGACCATATTATTCTTGGCTGGTAAACTGATTTTGGCAAAGAAGTACAGAATCCATGCAAACTGGAGCTCTGATGCACCTCAACAATGTAGACATCCTTTTCCTGGTAAAATGAGCGGTTAATTCTGAGTTAATTTTGATCGACATAACTTAAAATATTTCCAAATAAGGCTTTGCAAATGTCCTTCGAGGTATTTCTTCTGTTTCTAAATTCTTCTATCTGTCTGGCCCTGCCCTAGGACACACCCTCCATTTTGGACTGGCCCCTCCCACTGCCGGCTTACGATGAGGTTACTTCAGAGCTAGAGGATCAATCGGAGGACCAGGAGGTGCGTTCCATCAACAGGGGATTGGCTGAAGAGGCCTCGGCCCCGCCCAAAGGCTCAGTGGAGGGCAGGAGTGAGTCACAGTCAGCTGATCTCTTCCAAGAGCTACAGCGAGAGGTAATGACCTTGCAGCAGTATCTAACACCACAATGCCTTTCCTCTTTGCAGATGATACCAGCATTTTTGTCTCAAATAGAAATTTAACAACTCTCATCAGAGACCTAAATCACGATCTTACGAATTACTCAACATGGTTTCAAACAAATAAACTTTCACTAAATGTTAAGAAGTCGAATTTCATGCTTTTTACTGGGAATAGGAAATATGACAGTGAACAAATTAAACTTCATATTCATAATGAAGAAATAGTTAAAGTTTCAACAACATGTTTTTCGGGCATTCTAATTGATGATAAACTCTCTTGGAGAGAACAGGTTGGCTTTGTCTGCAAAAAGGTCACAAAATCGCTTGGGATTTTAAGAAAAATAAGAGATTTTGTACACAGTTCATGTTTTCTTACATTATATTATTCTTTAATTTATCCGTATCTAACATACTGTAATATCGTGGGGGCAAGCACATTTCCAAGTGCACTTCTCTTTTTTAAATTGGAACTCTTAACTATCTTTGATATCAATGTTCTTCAAGTCTGTACATTTGTTTTTTGTTATTTTGTCAGTAATTCTCAATTCCATAATTATTCAACTCGACAAGCCAAAAATCTTCATCTTCCACTTTCTCAAACATCCTGTGGTCAATTCTCTATTAAATATCGTGGTGTTATTATGTGGAATAACTATGTACATTTAACTGATTCTTCTCTGTCATTGTCCATATACAAAAAGAAACTTAAAAATGCTCTTCTGTTGATGTTTCTTGATTTAGAAAAATAGAACCACTCTATTTTTTTTCTTTTTTTCTCTTTTTTTTCTCCTTTTCTTTTTACATGATATTTTCAACTTGAACATTTAATATGTATTTGTGAGTTTTGTATTGTGTGTATTTTAACATTAGTATATTTCTTGGGTGTGGTTTTCATATGAGCCTCTATAGGTTTCTGACCACACCTCACACATATTTTTCTTGTTTTTTGTTGTTGTTGTTGTACACACATTTTCAGATACTAGAAATGCATACATACTTAAATCTGTTGGTATGCGTAAATGTCATTCTGTATTGATACTCTGCTCTGTCTCTGCTGACCAGGTGATGGTGAAGCTGCAGGTTCCCATGGCGACAGGCCGCTCCCTCCCCTCCTCCCCCCTCCCTGTCCCCCTGGCACCTGTAGGCCCCCACAGACAGATCTACCTGCCCACGCCCGCCTCCTCCTCCTCCAACTCCTCCTTCCCTTCTTCCTTCGAGGACAAGCCCGTGCTGCCGCCCCGCACCCCCGTCCCGCCTCTGCGTCCGTCCAAGCAGACGCTGGGCTCCCGCTCCCCTCGCCCGCACGTGCGCACCAGCTCCATCTCCCTGGGCGACGAGGACACGCCCCCTCAGATCCCACCCAGAGACCACGCCTTCTCCCAGCCAGGCTCCCGCTCCTCCTCCCCCCTCCCGCTGGTGCCGCCCCTGTCCTCCTCGCCCCTCGCCCTGCCCCCTCCTCCCCTCTCCGTCTCCCCTCGCAGGGCGTCCGGCCTCCTAGGCCCCCTCCTGTCCTCCTCCAACTCCCCCTCGTCCTCCTCCTACTCCTCCACTCCTCCCACCACCTCACAGGCTTTGCAGCTCGCAGCCCCAGGCGCCTCCTCCTCACCCGGCTCCTTGCTGGAACCACTCTCCTTCCGGGAGGGGCGGAGTCTGACCTCACTGATTGACAGCTCCCAGAGTTCTGCTCCCGCCCCCCTGCCAGAGCGCCCAGCTTTTCTGGAAAGGTGTGTCACTGGTATCAAACACTCCTCCCATGTCCTCCCGCTCCATATATGACCATTAGCCTCACATGATGTGATGGATTGCAAAATATTTTAAATTTTAGTCAGTTATAAGAGAAATGAGAAATTTTGGGAAGACTTTATAATAACTAGCTGTAAGAATCTGTGAATCTGTCATTACTGAACATTACATACACACCACTGTAAGCATTAGTGAATGATAAACATGTTATTTTTTAAACATTGTAAAACTTATGTTTATGTGTTACTGTGAATAACAAGTGACTTGTAAGCCATCAATACACATTCCTTTTCCCTTCAAATGGTTAAAAACGGTCCTTATAAATAAACAACCATATTTGTGTTTGAGTTGGGTCTCATTTTTATAATCAGAAATACATTTATGAAGTTTAAAAAGTCAACACAAGTTAAAAAAAAAAACAAAACTTAAAAACTTAAACAAAAACTTAAATCACTTCTAAGTGTGGCACAAAGTTGTTGATAATTAATATGGACCACTGATATTCACATTCCCCAAATTCAATTTTTGTTTCACTTTTCTAAATCTAAAACATCAAAACAAATTTATATTAACTAGTCATCAATTTTCTGGATTAATTATCTGTGAAATCCTCTGAAATTTTTCCAAACTAACTATTTACACCAACTTTAAGTCAAACTTTTGTTTAGGCTTTAAACAGAGAGTAAATAAGAACGATTATTTTACATTTTTGCCCCTGCCTCAGCTCGGGAGGCTGAAGTGAATGTTCCTCTGTTACAGGAACCTTTTTAATTATTATTTAATTTTATTTTTTACTCAACTGGATTGGTTTAGTTTCCACACATGCAGTTGAAACTGTGTTTATTTGCACACTCCCAAATCAGAGTTCATTTTTTGAATGTATATCGGTATTGAAATTCTGCTTCGCGTCCCACAGGAAGCAGGAAATACTTTGAAGCTTTATTTTATTTTATTTGTTTTTCCAGTGTGTTTTGTATTTCGGTGTACTGACTGTGTGCTACTATTTTTGGATGGTTTATGCTACCGTGCTCATTGTTGTTGTGGGTGCTTTTCTGAGGTTAGCGCTCTGTTTGTATGAAATTTTTATGATCCCTAAGTAGAAAAAAGACAAAGCCAAAAGTTCTTGTATGAACACATTAGGGCTTAGAAGAGTTTTACACAGAATTTCGATCTCACAAAAACAGACAGTAAATTCATTAAACAGGGCTCTGTTCCTCGCACATGGGTAAGCAAATGATCAAAAATAAGTTTGTTAACAGTTTGTCATAAACTCTGGAAAAATGTTGTCTGACTTGTTACCCCAGCACCCGCTCTTCAAACTCAAACCTGCACAAACGGAGGCTTTTATAAGGCCCTTAAAAGCTGAAGACATCCATGAACTCACTTCCAGACATCCTCAGAAACAAGCCAATAGATCAAAGTGTAACATCAAATTGACATCATTTCCACTGAGTACTAATGCAGCATCATTCCAACGCTTATATCCAATTCTTTTCTTCATCAGCTATGATAGAATAGGCATTGCATTGATAAATACAATAGAATAAGGTAAATTTGCATTGTTTTGCTGTAAATGGATGAAGTGTGTCCGTGTTTTTGTGAATCAGATACGGAGCGGCCAACATGGCGGCGGTCAAGCCCATGATGCAGCAGCCAGGCGGGGGCAAACCCAACTCCTCCTACAACAACAACAACGGGCGAATCGCAGCTCCCAGCATGCAACAGGAGCAGAGCCTCTCACAGGTGAGCGAGAGGAAAACAACAGTGGATGTGCGACATGACGTACATTTTTTTCCTCCTTTTTCTTTTTTTCCCAGTAAAGTTTGAATATCATCAGAGAGAGCATCACTCCATATGCCAAGATTAATAAATAGAAAGTCAAATTTAGCGGTGACAGTGGTGCAGGGATACAAGAAGCTATTCAGTAGTATTCAGTATCCAGTAGCTATTCAGACGTTTTTACTTGTTTTTCCACTGTCAGGATGGTTCGTTATAATATTGTTACTTGAGGATTAATGGCAAATTTAAGCCAAATATCATTATAACTTCAAAATTCAACGTATTTCTCTTAACTGTGACTGTTGATTTTTTTTTTTTTTTTTTTTTTTTTTTTTTTTTTTTTTTTTTGTTAAAGCAAAAGCAGTCTCCCCTCTGTGAGGAATAATGACATAAAATAAAGGAAAGAATTCCACTCAACTGAATCTTGCAAAAAGACTTAGGGCTCTAGTTTCGCAGACCAGGCGAGGCGGGGGCGTAGCACAGATGCGCTTCGCCAACTGGGTGTGGCCAGGCAGATTTTCCAAGTTTGGCACGCCGTTCTCGGTGGCGCAAGTACTCCGCCGTCCCTCCTACCGGCGGAGGGGAGGAGAGAAGGCGTGGAGTGGGTTTGACACAGCCGATTCACATTTAACCAATCAAATGAGCCCCTGTCCTTGCCTTTAAAATGCGCTGCGTGAAGGCGTAATGAAAGTTTACACAGCTGACATGGAGGTCTGTTGCCGCAGGCGGAGCGGAGCTCAGGAGACCGGCGCGGAGCGGAGACCGGCGAGCAGTGCGGACACGTCACCAAAACCTCACAGGCAGGCTTCCGGAATGTCAGACACATGAACGATGCAATAAATACCGGAAAAAACACTATTCAATGCTACGATCACAATCAGCACATACATATATCTCCATATCAACTGTCCCGTCACAACTGATGTCAGATCAAAGGAGATTGGCACCGTTTGTGCTGATTGTGAGGTTTTGGTGATGTGCGCCAGCCAGCCAAACTTCCACTGCGCCGGCTCCGCTCCGCCTTGTGCTGAAAGTAGACGTGGTTTCAGATGGCGAGCTTTTGACGCACCTTGGCGAAGCCTTTTGGCACGAAACTGTCACTGCGCCAAGCTGAATCTGTCGGCACCTCCCCCTGCTGCGCCGCCACTCCCATCTCAGCGCACCTCGGTCTGCGAAACTTGGAAACTGTCCGCCTCTGCCGCTTCGCCGGTCGAAACTAGCTCTGCGCGGGGTTCGCCTCACTGCGCCACCCCGCGCTGCGCCGGGAAACTAGAGCCCTTAGATTTATTTATTTCTTGACATTTCTGCATAATTGGTCTTGTCATTAGAGGTTATTCAGATTTCATTGTGACACTTCAAAGAAAATGTCCCACATGGGGGTTCACTGTTACTGTCAATTAAAGGCATATATAGTCTCTTGTAATGTGAATTCTGTCACACTTCATGATGAATTGTAATATTGACCTGCTGTTAACCCTATAAAGCCTGAACTATGAAAGAATTGGCAGAAAATTCAAATTTTTTGAAACTGAACCCTTTATTTAGTCTAGTTTATATATATATATATATATATGTATATAAAAAAAAATCAAAAAATATGTTATTACACAACCTTTCTGGTGTATGATATATGATATGTATTTGAATGGTATGGTCCAGGGTGAACAGTGTTCAAAGGTATACAACAGTATTTTGGTCAAGTATTGATTAAACTGAAAACGAAAAACGGAATTGAAAATGTGTATCATTTATGATACAAATGGCTTTATAGGGTTAAAATAAGTGAGGAAGTTTTGAAATAAAACTCTAAACCTGCCTTGGCTCACACGCCACAGGTGAGCCCAAAAAAAAAAAAAAAAGTACATTTTGGACACAGCACACACAGGTGCACATGGGTACACACACCGCTTTCTGTCTCCGTGTGTATTCACCATGCATGTTCGGCGTGGCTGACAGGTGCAGGGAGCGGTGCACGGTGTGACGGTGGAGGAGTGTCAGGCCGCCCTTCAGAGTCACAAGTGGAACGTCGCTCAGGCCATATCCCATCTGAAGGTGATCCATCTGTCTGCCTGTTGATCTGTTATGAAGAAACTCAGCTTATGCATAATGTTCCCCACCCTGAAAGGACTGTAACTATGTGACTGTGTGTGTGTGTGTGTGTGTGTGTGTGTGTGTGTGTGGCAGGTGGAGCAGTTGTTTCGGCTGGGGCTGCGGTCCAGAGCGGAGTGCCAGGAGCTTCTGCAGCGCTGTCAGTGGAACCTGGAGCAGGCCAGCACCCTCATGCTGGACACCTACGGACCGCACCGCAACAGGTACACACACACACACACACGTTCATCTTGTCTGGGGCTCTTACATGACCAAGCTGTGAGAGTTTTTGTTGTACAGTTCACAGGGATTTCAGGCGATATACAGTGGTGGAAAAAAGTTTTCGGACACCCCATGCATTTGTGAAATATTGCATTAAGAATCACTCTTAGGTCTTCAAGTGCAATTTCTTTTAGTACAGTCACAGCCAAAATACTAAACAAATCCTAAAAAAAAGCCATTAAAAACTTAAAATTGATTGGTTCCATAAAAATACATAAGAAATTTTGAGTATTGGGTCATTTTGGTACCAGTGATGAAGGTCGTTCTTTTTATTAAAAGACACAATTTTTGTTGCCAAGCTCCGTGTCTATATAAAGCCAGCACATTTGAAACTTCTTCAGACACAAAAATGGCTAAAACAAGGAACCTAACGCAGGAAACACGCCTGAAGATAAAGATTCTCAGCCAGGAAGGGTACAGCTGCCGCCAGATAGCCAGGAAGTGCAGATGCAGTCCTTCAGCAGTTGGATACACTCTGCAGAAATACAGACAAACCAACAGCTTGGAAGACAAACCAAGATCTAGGCGTCCAAGGGTTTCTTCAGCAAGAAATGACCTCATCCTGATCCGCATGTACAGGCAAAACCGCCGAATGACATCACAGGAGCTTCAGCAGCAGTGGTCAAACCAAACTGGTGTCCAGTGTTCAAGCCGCACTGCACGTGGCCGACTTTTAGATCATGGCTTAAGGTCCTACAAGGCTATCAAGAAGCCCCTGATCAATGAGAGACAGAGGTTAGCCCGGCGTCGTCGGCCCAGGCACACAAGAACTGGACAGCCAGGAACTGGAAGAAGATTCTGTGGTCAGAAGAATTTGTCCAGAATTTAGTTTTGTCGGTTTTTCTTGTAAATAATAAACAAAAAAAATATATAATTTGTATTTGTTTGTATCTGTCTAATGCAGCCACACCTTTTGAAACATAAAAAAGATTTTTCCACAAATATTTCATGATAATATTTGAGATTGTGTAAAATTTTAAGGGTGTCCGAAAACTTTTTTCCACCACTGTAAGTAACTCTGAACTCAGCCAGGTCAACAAAATTGGTTGGAATTACATCGTCACTCCTAATAAACTGCAGTGCAGCTTTCGTTGAAGATGATAGTTCACTTGTTTTAGTGCAATTCAGGCATGAAAGTGCTCCATGAGGCTCATTTCAACAGCAGGAACTCTCCACAGGGACTAGGAACCCTTTTAGGAACTGTCTGTGTTTCTGCAGGAACCAGAGTCCAAATGTAGTTCCGGTACTTTTTTTTTTTTTTTTTTTTTTTTTTTTTTTCCCAGAAAAAGTCCCCCCAAAAAAGTTGGCTTTTCTCTAAAAGTGTAAAAGTAAAAAGTGTCAGTAATCTGTCAACAAGGAGGTTCAAAAACGCTTATTTGCCTAATTTTCGCAGATCTTTACACCGCAGTAGAAACACAGACAGCAGGGAACTGAAGTATTTTTTTAGTTCCTTGAAAAGTCACCATGGTAACACTTTACCCAGGTCACTTGGGTGGACATCTGGCTTTTGTTGCAGTAGTGCAGTTAGTGTTTCCCCGGTCCTGTGTTAACCAACCGAAATTAACCAAAATATTGCTGTTGCCCAGTTGTGGACAGCAGCATTTTGCAGCAGCAGATCAATATTGGAAAAGTGGAGCAACAACAGACGTCAGTATTTTTATGTGTTTCCACAAGCAGACATGAAATGTTGTCGTCGGCTCGTGTTTCCAGAAGAAGCCGATCTCATTGTTACTCCGCGTTTGTCCCAACTCATCCTGGCAGCACCAGCAGCTCTGCCCGGCAGCTGACAGATGTCGGTGTGTTGGTTTGTTTCAGTTCGGTCTGATTATGTTCTCCCGTAATGAAGCGTGCCGTGGTCCATTTGGATCCACGCAGCGTCCTGAGCGCTCACATGGACCACGGTTTGTGTGTGTGCTCCTCCCCGGGCTTTGAATGCGTGTCCAGACTTTTTCAAACAAACAAAGTAACAGCACTCGCACCTTGGTTTGATTAAAAGGGACCACACCATTCAGATAAATAGATAGATAGATAGATAGATAGGTATACTTTATTGATCCCAGACTGGGAAATTCACACATTACAGCAGCAGCATCATCAATAAAAACAAAAACAAAAAATTAAAAATTAAAAATTAAAATAAAAAGTATATACAATACAGACTAAATATGCGAAATATATACACTAAAGGCAATAAGGGCTAAGTATATACAATAAAGTAGCCTGAGAATATGAGATGTTTAAGTGTTGAAATGTAAGAAATGTAGGATACACTGATGAAAATAATAAATATGAAAAATACAAATACAGATAATAGATGGTGTTCATTCCTTCACACAATCAGTTTTAGAAATTAAATTCGATCTCAGCCCCAGTTTGTATTTATTAAATGATACACTGGATCTTCAGCTAGACCGGAAAAAATGCAGGATATTAGTTATGATCACATACTTCGTTGTATACTTTTACTTTGGAAAGATGATTCCCCTCCAACTTTCAAGTTCTTTTTGGATCAAATGTCAGTGTTTTTACCACTGGAAAAATTAACTTTGGAAAAATACAACTGTGGCCATATTTTTCAAGAATTTTGGTCTCCATTATTTTCAAAATTGGAGAACTTTTCCAAGGGGGACCAATGATTATCTCTAATTTAGAACTTGTACCTTGCCCAGATGAATTGACTTTAACATAAAATATACACCATGTGAATGTACTGTATGAGAAAATAAGCATGTGCTGTATGTATGTATATACAGTATGTGTATGTATGTGTGTATGTATATCTATCTATCTATCTATCTATCTATCTATATCTATAGATATATACAGTATATATATATATATATATATATATATATATATATATATATATATATATATACATACATACATTTGGAGAGAGTTTATTGATATCACTGTTGCTGCCATTTTTTATTTATTTTATTTCATTTTATTTTATTTTATTTTATTTTATTTTATTTATTTTTTTTGTTTGTTGTTTTGTTTTTTGTTCTCCCTCAATGTATTTGTCTGATTTTGTACTTTTTATTTATTTATTTATTTTCTGTTTTGTTTCCCTAGGGACTAATGGGGAGGGTAGGAAATAACATGGGTAAAAAAAGAAATTGTACAAATTACTGTTACTGATGTTGTATCAGAGCCAGAGGTCGCGTTAACCGAATATTTTCCGTCATTGACGGTTTTTTTTAAACGGTGACGGAAAAATCTGAAGGCCATCTGTCATTTTGACAGATTGAGTTCACACCCCTGACCACTTGGTGGCAATGACAGAGCTGATAGCAGTCCGGGGCAGTGCCAGTTCTCCGGCTTACCGGTGTGACTGCGAAAAAAAAATCTGGGTTCGCCCAGCTTTATCTAACAGACATATCTCTGGATCCAATAGAAGTGCAGCTTTCGTTCTCAACCACACTAACAATAGGCCTCGTAGCCAATCAGAAGTAGGGCGGGGGCGGGACTTGGGTGTTGACAGTGAGGCGCTCCATGTACCGTCCAAAGTGAGCCTCGTCAGCCTTCAGTGACGCACATAGGCATATATGTCTATGTTGACGCACTGCAACCCACAGGATGGACCGCAGGTTAATGAAGCCCGGGGAAGACAGCAAAGACGTCTCTTAAACCGATGATGTCGGCGCCGACAGGATTCGGCATGCCTACTCTACATATATTTATCTCCTAGACCGTTTATGACACACAGAAACTTAAAAAAACATCTAAAACCGGAAAAACGGAGCTTTGCACCTATATACAGTGCCATTACGGTAACTCCTTAGGACTACTGACACTTCAACCGTCCAATCACAGAAGAGTTCTGAACCCATGGTGCGACCGAAAAAAAATGAGACGGTTTCTGAGAGCAGAGAACCGGAGCTTTCCGATGGTGTGCGAAATCACTCAGTCATTGCACAATTCTGACAATTCTACAACCATAGAAAGCAAAATAAATCAAGGCGGATTTAGTTTAATTGCAGGGTTAATAAGAATAAATGGCGATGGGCTTGGAATGGCAATAGATAGTTACAAGATAGTTAATATTTCAAATAATGTATATATGTTATATGATGAAATTTGCCGCATTCAAAACGTCGCGGCAGTTGAGTGGCAGAAGTTTCTTTAAAAAGATATGGTTTGGATTTTCTGTTCAGCTAACTTTGGACTGAATATTAATTAAAAATGAATGAAAATGAAATGCTATTGAATATGTCCTTATCATTTAAAAAATTAAAGTGACTGGTAAAAATAGATTATGAGGGGATTTTTACGACCCTGTCAGTCAAAATGACAGACAACGAAAAAGTGTAGCGCGACCTCTGATCAGAGCGGACATTTTTTTGTTGCGGAATCATTGTGAAATAAAAAGATGAAGAAAAAAAAAATGGTCCACACAAGGTTGGTTTGGTGTGCGCTCAAGCTCAAATGGTTTCGTTCTCACCTGCCCAAATCACTCAAACGTAAAGACGCTTAGGGGGCTTTCACACCTGCCCTGCTTGGTCTGTTTTAATCCAATCATGGCTGGATAGGAGCAGGTATTCGAACACCGGTGTGGACAAAACAACTGAACCATGTCTTGAAGAAACCAGGACTCTGTTGCCATTGAACCATAGTACAGTTTGTAACGAGTGAAAACATAATCTGACCTAAACTATGGGACGTGAACCAAAAGAACCAAAATCCTCTAGAAATATGAGCTGATAACATTTCATGATTACATGTGGAAACACACAAAAACACCAAGGTCTACTTAGCTCTGCTGTGGGTGCTCCATTGTGCCAGTATCGCTCTGTTGTTGGAATAAGCTGTTGCACACACATGGGATTTTACAAGGCAGTTTCCTTTCTATCCAATAGCCTGCGTGTTATTTGCTTACACATTTTGGTTCAATTGGTTCACAACACAGTGCTATGTGAACACTGACTCGACCGAATGCAACAAAACAGCAAGTTCATAACTAAATTGGACCAAAACAAGTAAATACGCATGATGCAAAAAACACAGACGGAATCTCAAAATTTGGCAATTAAAATGGAGGCATCTGTAAAATGTGGAATATTGCAGAATTTGCCAATAATGTGGATGCAATTTACAAAAATCAGGTTTATCCCTACCATCGTTTTTCGCATTGCCTAAGCTGAAAGAACAGAAAAAAAAAACTATCCTGTGTGTTTTGATGTCATTTACGTGCATGCTGCTGCAGCTTCTATCCTCTGACTGCTGTTTGTTGGGACTCAACCCCTCTCTCACACACACACACACACACACACTGAGGCAGTACATTTGCGAGAAGAGCGCATCACTTCAACAAACTCGCAGCAATGCAGTGACATCGTCAGCTTCAGCACCATTGGAGCTCTTTCTCTGAAAAAAATAACAAAAAAAAAAAAAAAAACGTGCAACAAATTCATTGATATCGATTAAATTATGGCTATTTTCTTTCCGATTTGTGGAAATTTTGTGCAACCACCACATGATTAGATGCTTTTCTGATGACAAGCTGTTGCTTAAAGTTTAAAACACAGAATTCAGGAAAAAACAAAAGCAAAACAAAAAAAAAACACAGAATACTGGGGAAAAAATAAAAGAGAATCTGGGGGAAAAAAAAAAGAAAAGAAAATGGATTTCACCCAAGAAAGCTATTTGGGACCAGTTCACAGGGCTGGACGACGGCAGGAACATGGATCTTGTTCCTGCGGTGGAAGCTCTGGTCTGAAAGGCTGTTTGCTCTCTCTCTCTCTCTCTCTCTCTCTCTCTCTCTCTCTCTCTCACTCTCTCTCTCTCCCAGGAAGTGACAGCAGGAAGTCGGAGCTCCAGCGTTACTGACGTCATCCAGGCCTGCGACCCGACCGAATGACTCATCGCATAATAAAGCCGGGGACACAGCGATGCTCCCTGATGGCGTTTCTCACTTTAAGTACTGTGAACCCCGGACTCCGCTCCCACCTGTGTCACACACATGCATGCTCATTATTAGCCAATAGAGCAGCCTGTTGAATGAGTCACACTATTTACTTGAACAATTGATATTTATGAGGTTTTTAACATGGGTAATGAGAATTTATGTCGCCGCTGACAGCTAATGCAAACTTTCATTGGTGCGGGTGTGTGTGTGTGTGTGAGAGTGGCGCATATGTGTGTGTGTTTGTCGCAGGTGCTTGTTTGTGCGTGTACAAATGCGTGATTACATTTATGTACAGACACTGTAAATGACCATGCCTTCCACTGTTAATGAAGTGAATTACGATCAGGGAAATGCGAGTTAATAACGCGGGTTTATTCATGTTATGTTCATGTACAGCTGCACTGATACGATGCTGTATTGTATACAACACTTTATCGAGTGTGTCGACACACAGGCAGATATTTTTGAGGTGCATCAACTGCTGGTCAGAAAAGGAAAAAAAAAAAACAGATTTATCTAGTGAATGAGGTGAGCATTAGTATTAAATGGTGCAATAGCATATTATTAAAGTATAATAATTAATGTATCCTATGTGTCTTAAAGTTTTTCAGGCTTTATATATGCACGCTTTCTGACTTGTTTGGATCAGAATTTTCCACGTGGTTTTCTTGTCTCAGTAACAGGGATAACTGTAGATGATAAGATGTCAAAGCAAATGAAGAGATTCCCTCCAAAAAGAAAAAAAAAAAAAAAAAAAAAGATATTCATCATTTGGAAAAATCTAGCCTTACAAATCTAATGAGTGCATGTGAACGTTGGGTACCAATTAAATATAATAAATATAAAAATAATAAGATTAACTTTATAAATGGTTTAAGAATGGTTTATAATTGATTGTTAATCATTTACAAAGTGTTTACAACCCAATAAACAACCTGATTATAAACAGCTTATTATACAGTTTTCAATATGGGCTCACTATTTGGCTGAGACTTAACAGAATAGATGCTGTGCCGCAGTGACTTGATCTTGCCAAATAGTGAGCCTAAATCATTACATGAAAACTGTGTTATAACTCATTTATGGTTGTTTACTGATGATTTCCAATGTGTTTATGAACTTAATATAATCCCTTCTTAAACTGATAATAAAAGTAGTCTTATTGTGAAGTGGCACTGAATATTGAATCAAATTGTTTTATAAGGATAGTTGGCGCTTAAATTCTTTGCTGGCGAAATGGCAACAACTTTTAGAGTTGATCCTCCATATTGTAGGCATATTTAAAGGAACAGTTCACCCAAAATACAATAACAGATATCACTTATGCAATCTGCAAGATTCGCTTTGCTGGTGTTGTCTTTGTCTTTGTCTTGAGCTGTTGAGGTTTTCACAAGTACATTTCTTGTACTTTGAGCTCCACAAATGAATATATACATGCAGCCCCTACTGTATAGAAGTGAAGGGAGAGCGACTGGAAACCTCAACAAATCACACAGAACCTGTCTGGGTGGATTAATTGCACTGGGCGTATGTGGGAAAATAACTTTTGTGTATTTTGGGTGACCTGTTCCTTTAAATTTCAGCTTTTTTTTTTTTTTTTTTTGCTGTTGTTTTTCCAAAAATGGATATGTACTGTTTTGGAAATGAACTCTGCATATGTTTAAAAAGACTCTGTATGATAATCATAAACACATGCTGATATGCAGATATTAACCTCTGACCCAAGCAGGTCAGGCTACTGCAGTGTGTGCATGTGAGTATGTGAGCGTGTGTATGAGAGTGTGTGTGTGCACTTACCTAAGCATAGCCAAGAGAGAGAGAGCATGTGTGTGTGTGTGTGTGCACTTAGCATTGTAATTATTGTTCTCTCAGATTAATGGCACAAATCCATCTTCATAGTGTGTGTGCACGTGTTGAGCATGTGTATCAGGCTGGAAAATGAATAACAGCCTCTGACCAAATGCTGTTAAATTTGGCTTCGGCTGGCGAGGGTGTCCCGCCACATTGGCAGGTAACCAGGCGCCATTAGCGTGTTCCCCTCTATTCCAAACAAACAAATAAATAAATAAATCTGTCCGGTGGAATTCAAATTGAAAACGACAGGCGAGTTTTAGAACACACACGATGGCAGATGGACGAAGATATTTCCTACTCTTGTGTGTATGTGTGTGTGTGTATGTGTGTGTGTGTGTGTGTGTGTGTGTGTGTGTGTGTGTGTGTGTGTGCACATGGGTGTGTGTGAGCCTCTCCCTCAGTGGCTCAGCCGTTAGCTCCTGTAGTCAGGTTGTTGCAGCTTTCAAGCGCAAAATGCAAACATGGCCTCCACTATTTTCTATAATAAAGTGAGAAGTGGATCCGTCTCATCTCAGACCTGCTGCTGTGCTGTCTTTATTTCCTTAAAACATACACACACACACACACACACACACACACACACACACGTCTTTTCTCTCACATGAATCTCTTTCACACGGCTGTAAGTGTAGGAACTAGCACAGGCAAGGCAAGGCAAGTTTATTTGTATAGCGCAATTCAACACAAGGTAATTCAAAGTGCTTTACAGAGACATTAACCTTTTATCGGGCGAGTGACTATTTTTGATAATTTCAAAAATTTTACATATCACGCCTATCCCCTGTCTCAGTTAGCTCAATAATCATTTGGTCTTCACCCAGCCAATCAGCAAAGATCGCTCTACATCCCAGGTCACATGATTGTGGCATTTGACCAATCTCATTGGCTTTGATTTTCTATAGGAAAATGAAAATTTTAGAAAAATGTTATAAAAGTAATTAAGTCATGTCATGTTCACTAATACCAGTCTAGGGTTGTTGTTTTTTTTTTTAATTTCAAAGTATTTCAATGAGTTCCATATAAAGGGTTAAAAGCAACAGGACACAATTTAAAACAAAAAGTCAATTAAAAAGGGAAATAGAAATTGAGAATGATAGCGATAATAAAATACACTAACATGAAATCAACTAACTTCGCTTTTAGAGATGAAATATCAGTTACAAGTTCTATAAAAGTCCAGTTTGGGGCTCACGTGGTCTTTTCACAGTCAAAAGGAAGAGATTACACTGTTTCACCGTTATGTAACTGCTGAAATATGTATGATGGAAATACCTGAGCTGGATCACTGCAAATTTGAGTATGAACATCCAAAAAAAAAAAAAAAAAAAAAAAAAAAAAACTTTTTAAGCCTCTGAAAACCATAAACCTGCGGACGGAGTTTTACTTTCACTTTGATGTGTTATCCAAAATTCCCTTTATATCTCTCAAAACTATTTTCAAAATCACAACTTCACTCTTGGAAGATTTTTTTTTTTGAAAGTATCGATTTTTGTCTATTAAAAAAAAAATAAGAAAATTAAAATAACCACAATTTTCTTGGGAGTTTTTCTTTTGTCCTGTGCTTTTTTTTTTTTTTTTTTTAAGGTTAGAGTGAAGGTTATTATTATTATTATTATTATTATTTTTTTAGTCTACACTTTCCAACAAAACATTCATCTTCAAATATACAAGGGTTTTCTTCTATTCATCTTCAAAGCAGCAGTTTTGTTGAGGTTAAATAAAACATGTCAAATAAAAGCCTCACGAGTGTCGGAGGGTTAAACCGAGCGAGCACACGGGCTGGCGTCCCGACACGGAGGAGGCACGGCTCCCCCTCCTCCTCGGGGATCACACTTGTGACCTTTCCATTATGGAAGTGCCGGGCCGCCAACGCCGCCCTCTCCCGCTCTCTCATGCAGTCGCTCGCTTGCTCTAAAATTGACTGAGGCTGCATTGCATCATGGTCCGGCTGCTCAGCTTGATCCCAAGACGGCAGAGTTCAGCAGGCTGATTCCCCTGGACGCTCAGCCTGCACTTCTCTGCTGCTGGGGTAAGCACTCTGTCACACTCACGTTCACTGATTACACATGGGACACACACGCACACACACACACAAATAAACAGAAATTGGGCTCCTGTGCTGTGACCACGAGGTGTCACCACGTTCCTGCTGGATATAAACACATCACTACTGTGTGATGATGTGTTGTGTCATGATGTGTTTGCGTGTGTGTGTGTGTGTGTGTGTGTGTGTGTGTCACATACATGAAACAACTTACCAAGAGAGGCCAGCCTGTTTGTGTGTAAACGGGTAATAATTGTCACTGCTGGGTGAATACCTTGCATCTCCAAAATGTATTTTTTGTGTCATTTTCTGATGCTGTGAAAGCGTTTCATGAGCCCAAGAGGGATTTCCTGAGGAGACAGAGCAGCGGATTTTGAAAATGTTCATGTTTGAGAACCCCAAGTTGACTTTCACCACGCAGCAGAGCACCATATGAAGTGATTTTGCCCAAGCAGCCCTGATATGAAAGCATATTTTGTTTTTTTGTTTTTTTTATTCGTTGTCTAGATGTCCTGCTTGAACAATCAAGAGCAGCAATGACTGGATCTTGCCAAATAGTGAGCCTAAATCAGTGTATCTGTCTTCTAACTTGTCTATGATTGTTACTGATGATTTATAAAGTGTTTATAACCTCATTATAAGCCTTTTTTAAACCGATTATAAGAGTAGTCTTATTGTGAAGTGGCACTGAATGTTGAATCAATTTTTTTATAGGGATATTTGGCACTTAAGCCCTTTGTTGGCAACAGCTTGTAGAGTTGATCCTCCATATTTTAGGCATATGAGAGCACCATATGGAGTGATTTTGCCCAAGGGACCCTGATATGAAAGCATATTTTGATTTGTATTAATTGTCTTATTAATTGTCTTAAACACTTGAGCAATGAAGAAAGCCAAGTGAGCTGAAACATCTGCCATTTTAACCCACGTGAACTCACTTTCTTTATTTTTTTTTTTTTTTTATCATTTTTTGGAATAAAAGATACATTTCTGATCTGTCTTTTGCAGTGTGCCGGGCTCTGCCTACGAATATACTCAAACACAGACAATGCATTCAAAGTAGTGAGACTGCCACATGCTATTATTGTTATAAAAGAAACCGCACAATAAAAGAGAGAAGGCGAACATAATCTAAACTGTGTTACGAGCTGCACATACCAGGTTTATTACCGTCTGAGCGATATCTCAGATCCAAGGTGCGCGTGCAGGAATCAGGTTGGCATAATTTCAGAAACGTCAATCCGCTGGAGGCTGCAGCTGTGATCACTGGGGATTGATTGCTCCCGTCTCAGCTGGCAGAGCACTGATCAAGAGGATGACAAGTCGGTAAATCAGTCAACAAGTATGGATTGACTGGATTGACAATCGACTGGCTGATTTGACCTTTCAGCCCCCCAGGATGCAGCTGTGCTCCGCAACCACCCAAAAAAAAAGAAAAAAGAAAAAAAGATCATTGGCCTTTTCCATCAATAAACTATTTAATGAATTGTCATTTTTCACTCTCCGTGTGTTTGTGAGGCCTTTATTTGCATATTGCCATTAGGAGAAAATAATGATTTGTCTTTCTTTCTCATTAGTTTTGTCAATCCAGATGCTTTTTTGATCCAGAAACAAGCGCCTTGGGGAAAGTATTCCCTTTAAAACCTATAAAGCCATTTGTATCATATATGATACACATTTTCAATTCCATTTTTCATTTTCAGTTTAATCAATACTTGACCAAAATACTGTTGTATACCTTTGAACATGTCCCCTGTTCACCCTGGACCATACCATTGGCACTTCAAGTACATATCATATATCATACACCAGAAAGGTTGTGTAATAACATTTTTTGAATTTTTTTTTTTATATATATATTTTGTTATAGGACTAAATAAGAGTTCAATTTCAAAAAATTGGAATTTACTGCCAATTCTTTCATAGTTCAGGCTTTATAGGGTTAAATTTTGCCAAACTCGGATGTGTGCTATACTTCCTGAGACAGTCCTAAGTGACCATATTTCCCAAAACCGCTCCCTGACCAGGAGGCCTCCCTGCAAATGAGACAGACCCTAAATCTCCTCAGCAGCCTGTCAGTATCTACGTGTTTGGAGTTGAAATTCCAGGAAGTGTTTTTGGTCTTCAGCCTGGTGACGGGTGGAGACGGCTGGACTCGGCCGAACCAAAGTGTCTCGTATGAGGCGTCGCGGTTATTTGAGTGTTTGCGGTTCTGTGACATCTGATCCAACAAGTGTGGGATCAGATGTCATCGTCATTACGGTGATAAGAGCACGGCGCTGCTCCGGCTCCTGCCACACTTACCCGACAGCTTGTGCTTACGTGTTTCAGCCGCTGACCCCAGAGGCTGACTAACGGCATCTAATTGACTCGAGATGGATTACCACAGCAAGATATTACACAAAAATCACTATAGATTTCCAATATGGAATGTAATGGCATACATGAGCTTTTCAAATCCGCTCAGGGCATGTTTATACATGTCAGTATGAAAGTGTGTGTGTGTGTGTGTGTGTGTGTGTTTGCCCTGTGCATTTGTTTCTGTATATGAACCAACATAATGCAGTCTTGTCTGGATTCATTAGTATATGTGAGCATGAATTTATCTGTGTGTGTGCATTTGTGTGCGTGCATGTGTATATACGGTATGTGCATGTGTCTATACCACTGTGTTCCTGTGTGTGTGTGTGTGGCCAACTCCGGGCAGCACTCACTGTACTGAAAGCTTCTGTGACACAGAGCGGGTCCTTAGGACCACGTCGCCCCGTTGTCCTTGTTCCGTGTTTTGTTGTTTTCTCCTGAACTGTGACTCTGAGTGCAAACAAGGCGGATGGGTTGCCAGTTTGTTTGTGCCCTTGCCAAACTCTGCCCAAACACAGTCTGGCAACCACGCCTGACCAGAGCTCTTAATGAGTGTACGTGCACGGGTCAGCTGCCGAGAGACAATGAGCGAGCCAGAGATCCAGATCACACACACATTAGACACACACAAACACACAGTGGCGTAATAAATTGAATAAACTGTGCAATAGCTGAATCTGAAAAACTCATATACAGACCACAGCAATTAACACAAACATGGACTTTTATATATTCTAATTTCAAAAACTCATAGTTCACACAAACAAAAGCAGCCGAGCCCGGCTTTGTTGAAATGAACCGAACTTTAATTTAAATTCCAGTGGAGAAAACTTGGTGCCCAAAGATGCCAGGAATGTGCTGCTGAGCTGCAGGGAAACGTCTCTAAAATGAAGCACAAGACATCGAGATATTTTCTGTTTGATGTGATGCTGCAGCCATAAAACTGGCGTCTCGGCTTTGAATATTCCTCTGTGCGATGCAGCGTACGTAAAGTGTTGGAACCAGAATGTACAGACGACGTATACATGTGTGTGCAACGTTGTACAATATTTCTGTCTTACTTTGAAGCTACTGAAGAGGAAATTTAAGGGAAAAAATCAAAGTTTAAGGGGCAAGGACGCTGATCTTTTCCAAAAAAAAAAAAAAAAAAAAAAAAAAAAAGAGTCTTTTTGGATTTTTTTCTTTAACTTAAATGTCTATTCCCAATAGGCATGACTGAGGAATCTACTGTAAAATATTCATATTATTTTAAGGAGCTTTAATATTTACAAATCTACAATTTTACAACTTATTTTTACCTCTCTCTTTGCTCTGAACTATGGCTTGCATGTGGCATCACGCTGTTTGGTCACTGACCGGCTGAAAATATAGAGCAGGTGTTACAAGTGAAGCCACTCTCTTGTCTATTGTGATTTTTTTTTTTTTTTTGGATGTGATTGCTCTAATCTACACATTTGTATTTATCTCACCTCCAACCATGTAATTCCCTGCTGAAGGCCGCATGCCTAAACGTGTTAGTTTTAGCAATAAAGTGAGTTTTTCCACACTTTTGCTCCATAGAACACACACATACACACACAAACACACACACACACACACACACGTCGCCCACCAAAAACAGAGCGATATCAAACAAGCCCCCGGAGGTGAGGCCCATCAGCCCAGAATGGATCATTAGGCGGGCTGGACGCAGGGCAGCAGCGGCACACTGTCCTCGCGCCAAGAATCACTATCATCCCACACTGGCAGAGGCTTTCTGTTAGCGACACAGCAAACAAACATTTAACGAGCAGTGCCCGGCTAATGACATCAAAACCTCTGACAGACTTTCACAGCAGGCATCCTTCAAAGTTAAAGAAAGAAACCCCGGCCTCAAAATCGACAAACTTTCATCGCAGTGAAAATCGTCCATCAGGCAGATCATTATTCTAATCTTTTGTCTTTTGTAACAGGTAAAGAAAACCCCCCTGTGATCCCTCCCATACTCTGTGCTTTCACTATGAGCTGTCACCATCAGGCGGACGATACAGAGCTCAAGAACTCCTTTGTGCCTAAGCAGCTTTTTTTTTTTTTTTTTTTTATGTTTACTCTTTAATGTCTCTTGTTTACTGGTGTCAAATTCCCCCACAGGGACAATAAAGTATCTATCTACACTACTCAAAAAAAAGTTAGGGATATTTGGCTTTTGGGTGAAATTTATGGAAAATGTAAAATGTTCACGCTACAGTGATATTATATCATGAAAGTAGGGCATTTAAGTAGAAGCATACACTGGTGATTTCCTCATCTCAAACAATTTCTTGAAACAAAAGCCAACAACAAAAAATGTCAGTGTCAATAACTTGTCATGTGCCCTCGAGCATCAATTACAGCTTGACAACGACGTCTCATGCTGTTCACAAGTCGACTTATTGTCTGCTGAGGCATGGCATCCCACTCTTCTTGAAGGGCGGCCCTCAAGACATTGAGGTTCTGGGGTACAGAGCTCCGAGCCTCTACACAGCGACTCAGCTGATCCCATAGGTTTTCTATGGGATTCAGGTCTGGAGAAAGTGCAGGCCACTCCATTTGAGGTACCCCAGTCTCCAGCAGCCGTTCCCTAATGATACGACCTCGATGAGCTGGAGCATCAAACACCTGATGTGAATTTTGCTGTTAAGCTCCTTGTTAGAGAACAGCAACTTGTGCAAAAAGTACTGAAACACTGAACAGTTGGACATGTGCATTCAAAAGTTTACAGAAGGTCACATTAAGTTCACCTGTAAAGGTTAGAATGCATTTTAGGTTCATCCTGAAATTTCACCCGAAAGCCGAATATCCCTAACTTTTTGTGAGCAGTGTATGTACACTTAGCTGATGAATTAATGAATATACTGAAATTATTTGTATGTTTGGTTAACAGTTTCTTTCAGTTGCTAACAAGCTTTGGTCAACACTGAAGCCACCTTTTTCAAAGCTCTTCATCCAGTCTGCATGACCGACATGGCCAAACAGGTAATCTCATCTCCAAACCTACCCATAGCTGGGTGTGTATCCTGTTTGGTTATTGAACAGACATCCAACCTGGACATATTGACACCGGAGTTCTTTCACACATTCATCGTTTCTCTCAAAGGGTACAACTGTTTCATCCTTATTTTAAGTTTCTCTTGGACTCTGGCAGTTGTCGTGTTGTTGACCGTATTCACATTATTTCCTGCAGTTTCCTGCTGTTGCCAGTTACAACGTTAACAGCGGCGATTTCCTGCGCCTCTGAAAATATTCTGCCTCTTTCTCCTGTGGGAGGCAACTTAACTGTCTATTTGTTATCTATATATTATATCCTAGGTTAATATACATTCATACTGTTTTTCATACTGACTGGAGGGAAGGGGGTGATTCCATAAGGGGCCAAATCAAGTCTGATAGTTCCTGAATCCCATCGGGTTCTGCCACTTGGTTTCATGCTAACTCTCATTTTATCTATTACAACCATCTGTATACTTCAATACCATCTGTATATTTCATATTATACCATCTGTATATTTCAAGAACTGTGGCCCTCATCTCATCAGAGACCTCGGCTCCTGGTCTTCCTCTCCTTTGTCCTCCACACGTTCTCTCTCTCTCTCCCTGCCACTCTTCTTTCCCCACCAACCTGTTTTCCATCATCCATGTTCCCAAACAAAATCACTCTGAAGCCGTCCCCGTTTGTCCGTCTGGTCACGGGACTCAAAGCAGGACACCTGGGTGGGCTTCTCAGCTGCAGCTGCAATCATCTGTGTTTGGAACGATTATTATTTCAGCTGATTGTAAATATTCGGCTAAGATTTTCTGTGAATTTCAATACGGTTGCTGCAGAAGTGCATGAAATTTCTGTTTCTGAATGTGTTTTAAACAGTTTTGGAAAATGTGCCGCAAATTATAGTGTTCTGCAGGTGGTGGAGCATGAATCAGAAAAGAGCTGATGGGTTTTGGAAAATGCGGTCATTGAAGGCATTTTGTGTGAAAGCAATGAAAAACGGTTCAGAGTTTGGTGGTATGAAGGCATGGCAAAGGCATCTATCTATCTATCTATCTATCTATCTATCTATCTATCTATCTATCCAGGCTGCCTGCTCTAAAACATTTACCAAAATTATGTTAATAGTTTCCACCCCATCAGTTTGATATGCTTTATGCACATCACTCCATATCCTCTCAATACTTACCACATCCACTCCAAAGACTTGGCTGAAATTTGACTTCATTTGATCTGATCTGAGTGCCGGGATGAAATAATTCCATAAATATATAAATATTTACAGTGAGAGGGAGAGAGAGAGAGAGTGAGAGAGAGAAAGAGAGAGAGAATGACTCATCCTTGAACCGGGCAGAAATCGATTGTGTCAAACGGAGAGGAAAATGTGTTCTCCCTGAGGAGAGGAGAAAAAGAGGAGAGGACAGAGGGGAGGCGAGAAGGGGAGAGACAAGGGAGAGAAAGTAAATGGGTTCTCCACAAAAAAAAAAAAATAGAAAGAAAGAAAAGGGGAAAAAAATGTCTGAAGTGTCCAAATATCCCCCACACAAATACACACACGGGCCCAGAAAACCCGCATATTCTGGTGTGTGTTGCTTTGCGTCGGGATTGGTGTTTATTGTGAGCATCGAGATAAGCTCTCGCCGTACCAGCTGTGTGCAAAAAGCAATGACAAGACTCCACATTTTGGCTCCCTGAGACCTGCTGGGCGGCCCGGCGTCGTCCCTCAGCTCCACTAACCCTGCCTCGTTTTTATAACTTGTTTTTCTGGGGGTGATCATATTGGCCTCTTTCCCCCCACCTCTCCCTTCCCCCCACGAGATCCATCTGAAGGCTGTGTGGAAGCCGTTGCCTTCTAGTGGACTAAAAGACAAAGCAGAGGGAGGCCGTTCTTTGGCTGCAGCGAGATCAAAAGCAAAGAAAGGAGCGCGCCCTGTTGAAAGTGTCCTTGAGAACGACGCTGCACCTCTTCCTGTTTATTCCCTCTGCATAAGCGTGACCGCCGAATGCTTCAAACTCTAATATAATCAATAGACTTTTTTAAAGCTCCTTCCCAGTGAGGTTCATTCCCCTCTGAGCTGGATTTTTTTTTTTCTTTTTCTTTTTTTGGCCTTTATAACCACATGGGCTGTGCTGCAACATTGAGTTTTTCTCATTTTTTTCTCTAAAGTACATATATAAAAAAAGAGACTACTAGCTTTAGTTGGACACCTGTTGATGTCCCTGCACATTTTTCTGTTGTCGCTCACCATCAGCCCAAGTGAAAGTAAAGTAAAGTGAACGACATTTTGCACATGTTTCGTTTCACGCGTTGAGGCAGCACTTTAATCCACAGCCACATAACTCAACTTTTTCAACACAAAAAAAAAAAATGTTTTTTCAAAAGTTGACATTTGGAGCAACAAGATTAGACAGCCGTGATATGTAACGATGGGCGAACATTATAGTCTTTTGCACTTCTAATTGCCTGGCTACTCTTTGCACTTTAAGATGGTTCACAGTGGAAAGAGCTGTGCAGCAAACATGCAGAAAATGTCAATCCTAAAGAAATATGATGCATTATTATTCTGTGGTTTGACACTGAAAAAATAGATATATAGATAGATATTAGCTATACAGATAATACTTTACTGATTTTTTTTGTGCATCAACAGCAGCTCCATCTGTAGCATCACATGACAAAAAAAAGAGAAAGAAATTAGGACAAAAAAACAAAAATGCATACTTTATATAACAAATAATCACTGAGGACAAAATTAGGTGCAAGTGATAAAGTATACCTGAAAGTGGCTGCTCAGCTGTGCTCAGGATTTGGTTCTTTTAGGGCAAAACTCAGCAGTGAGCCTGGCTGAGGCCGCCAGTGTGAGACTAGCCGCCACAGAGCAGGGAAGAAATAAGTAACAGCAGCGACAACAGTGGAAAACAGTTTGACGAAAATGATAGTGAGGCTCTGCATGAAGCACACAAGACCGGTTCAAAATATCATCCTTGTTTTACACTCCAGATTCCCTGCTTTCATCTGCATCTTCAGTGCCATTAGTGTCTTGAGGTGCAAATGTATAGCTCGGTAACCTCACAATGTTTACTTTTTGTGGCTTTACTAAACAAAAAAATATTTTTTAAGATTTAAAATTTCGGTCATAACACCAACAACTGGAATTCTGACTCCATGGATTATGTTAATGTTAGATTTAACCCCTTCAGACCCTGCGTCCATTGGAATGGACATGACATATTTCTGTCTCTAAACCAATAAATACTGGGTAATTGAATGATGTCAGTAATGCTGGTTACTGGTTGGATCCTGATTATCCAAACATAATCATGTTATGACTTTGAGCACGCTCTGAGAGAGTGACAGACATCGGACAAGACAAGCATGGCTGAGCGACTGTATTTTTGAACATACATCATATGGTTAATTTACAGGATTTTTTCAAAGTCTGATGTCCATTTGCAATGGACATGAAAAAATTCTATTAAAAACATGAGTTAGCAAAAATGTGTTTTTTCCACTTTGTTTTTATGTTGGAGAGGAGTCAGAATCAGTTTAAAAAAATTTTTTTTTGCCTAGCAGAAAAAATGCGGGTCTTTAAGGGGTTAAGGAACAAAACACGTCCAATGTCCTAAAGAAACAATGAACAAGTGTGACTGAAAACAAACTGTTTGCCAGAACATACTGTTGCCTCTCTTTATTATCTCTTCATACAAACTTTATTGTAACATCTGATTTTTTTTTTTTTTTTTTGGCATATTTTAGGGCAGAACTGAGAACAGAAAAATTCCCATCGTCTGTGTCCGAGTCGGAGTCCAGTGACCTGCCCACGTTGCGGTTCATTTCCAAGCTGTGCTCAGAGCCGCAGACACAATGCGATGCAAAAATGTGACTCTTTATATTGCGACTCTCCTAAAGCAACAGTTCTGCTATTAGCTGCAAGAAGATTAGCAGTGCTGCCTGATTATTTCAACTGCTGTTTGGCACATTTTGCAGAAAGGTTTAGTGGCACAGTTTACCATCTTTCTTACAAAGCCCAAACTTATTCCCCACTTGTGGTTTTTTGGTAAACATCTTTGAAGAGAAGAAGAGGAGACGTTGCTTTTCTGCAGGCGAGGGGATTGTTCAGTGATTTTTCAGCCGGCTTTGTACCGATGCAAGCCGTCTGCACCAACGTAGCCGCGTCAATCCCAGTGCCTCTAGATGCATCGATGAATTGTCACCCCCCGTAACATTTAGGATCCGGGAAACATGTCACCGCACCACTATCTGCCCTCACTGCCACGTTAAAAAAAAAAAATCAAGCTGTGTTTTATGGACCCGGCCACTTGTCGTCTAACCCCGCTGCACCCTGCTGAATGCCACAGTGTCCTCAAAGTGCGGCGTTTGAGTTATTCGGGGTGATGTCTTTGATCCTCATGCCTACGGACTGGCAGAGAAAGGATCCCTCTAATGCTGCTTGCCAGGTCTGCTCTTTCCTCCGGGTTGGACGAGGAACACGATACCGCCGGCCAACTCGGCGTCCTCAGGGGGGGCCCCGGTCCTCATTTATCCTCCGTTCAACCTCCCTGTGATGCTTCCAGCTGCTGGCTCCTTCTCTCATGACCCAGTGATGAGCAGGACTGCTGGCACCACGCAGCCACGGCCTTTCTAATGATCCCCAGCGATATGCCAGATGTTGCAGTCAAGTGGGAGACGACAAGCAAAACTCGGCTGTTTATCCTCCGCCTTGGCTACGATCTCAGCCGGTAGCAGACTGGCTGTCCGGTGACTGAAATGCCACAGGTTGGATTAAACAGTTTTACGTGCTCTTGAGTGAGAAGTTGAATGCCTACCAGCTCTGTTAAGCCATGTCATTCAGGATAAGAGCATGGGCTAGGAGTCTGGCTGCAAACAGTTTGCAGGAGCAATATCGTTTCTGTGGAGCGAAGAGCTGAACAAACAGCCGTGTTCATTTCCAAATCGCAGAAGCTGCAATTTCTGGTAAAATGTGACCAAATAGCATCATAAAAGAGGTAGTTCTGGTCCTGTAAAGATGCCATGGCTTACAAAAAGAGAAGAAAATATGTTTGTTTGTGACAGAACCAGGCAAAAAACAAAAACAAAAAAAAAAAAAAAAGCCATCATCATCATCGTTTTAATAATATTTTAAATTGTGGTTAACCCTATAAAGCCTGAACTATGAAAGAATTGGCAGAAAATTCCAATTTTTTGAAATTGAACCCTTTATTTAGTCCTATAACAAAATGTTAAAAAAAAAAAAAAAAAAGATTTTTCAAAAAAATATGTTATTACATACGGTTTTTCTGGTGTATGATATATGATATGTACTTGAAGTGCCAATGGTATGGTCCAGGGTGAACAGGGGAAGTGTTCAAAGGTATACAACAGTATTTTGGTCAAGTATTGATTAAACTGAAAATGGAATGTGTTATTTGATAACGTGTATCATATATGATACAAATGGCTTTATAGGGTTAAGAAATTCCCACTAAAATCATGTCACAATATCTGTCATTTTCTTGGTTTAACTCAATATCAATCTTTTTTTTTTTTTTTTTTTTGTATTGTAACAAATTCTAGTAAATTAAATTATCGTGATGGGAAATTATTCCTCATTTTGAAAACCAGTGATCCATAGCAGATGATGAGAAGCGCCTACAATCCTTCAAAGCAACCGGATAAACTCAAAAAGCCTCGCGGTCGGTCACGCCGCGTTTCTTCGTTCCTCCAGGTGACATTTTGCAGATACCAGGTTTTTTGCCCGACAGCAGCGGTGCATTGTGGGTCGGTCTCTGCCGCTTCGGCCTTTTGTAATGACGTGCCAGCGCTGAGCGGAGGTCAGAGAGTCATGTTGTGGATGCTCAGATCGGAGTCTGCGGAGTGTGTGTGTGTGTGTGTGTGTGTGTGTGTGTGTGTGTTTGGGAGAGAGAGATGGAGATAGATGTGGGTAATGGTGTGGATAAATGGATACTGATGCTTTTCTCAACTCAGGCACTCATTCACAGCCAAACTAGTCCCCTGGCAGAGGACAGAAGCAAGAGGCTGAGAAGGACAGAAAGAGAGAGAGAGAGAGAGAGAGAGAGAGAGAGAGAGAGAGGTTCCAGATGAAAACTCTCTCCGTTTTATCTTCCTGTCAATTTCCTTCTCGTCTCCCTGCATGAAAATTAATCAAACAAACCTGTGACTGACATTTGATTTGCGAGCACTTCCTTTGCTCTCTTTTTCCAATTCAATCAATTTATAGGCCTCACAGCCCAAAAAAAAAAAAAAAAAAAAAAAAAATCACTCAAATGGAACAACAAAAGCCAGTCTTTCTGATCTCTGTGATTTGGTTATTTGAGGTTTGATGCTGGGCTGTTTTGATAAAGCAGGCCGCCAGAAAACCCCTGATGTGCTTCATCCCCCAAGGAAGCCACTCTCAAATGTTTTGATCGTTGAATTTTACATCAGTCGGCTAAATATATGTTTCTCTTTCATTTGAGAATAAACTTTATAACTTTCTAGGCACTGACTTCTTTTCAAAACAGTCCAGAGGTCAACAAAGTTAAAGGCATATTCGGGGGAAAAAAAAAAAAAAAGTTGTTTGTGCCACCACCTGGGGTGAAAGAAACCATTTTTGCAGCCAAAACTTGAGAGCAGGTTTTATTTATTTATCTTTTTTTTTTTTTCTTCTGTTGCCTTTTATAAGATTCCTGCACCAAGACTCTCCTCTCCGTGTAGCTTGTTTTGTTTGGTAGCAAAAAAAAAAAAAAAAAAAAAAAAAAACATGCTTTAACTCAACCCTTGACCCTCTGAAGCTCATGAAATTCAAAACTACTCAAAAAAAAAAAAAAAATCAAATATTCAAAAATATTTAAAAATCACTACTGTGGCCAGTGCAGATGCTGTTTATTGATTGAATTATTTGTTTGTTCAGTTGTTCATTTGTTTTGCTGGAAAGCCCAGATTCTCATAGTAATTTGAAAAAAATGTGTAAGTTCTATCTATCTATGCATAAAGGGGCATTCCACAATTTTCATATTTAGAGTGTGTTTTTGATCCTGAAATCTTTGCACATGGTGAAATGATGGATTTATTGGAGTGATTTAAATGCGCATAAAACCCGACATGCGGTGTATTATTGCCCTTTGTCTCGCTTGTGCTGTGGGTCAGTTAAAAGCTTACATATTTCATTTTTAATTGCAAAGTCATGACGCGGCATCGGCGTTTTCAAGGCTGTGTTGCAGTAAAGAGACGCCGTTTTCTGGACTTATTAGCCTGCTGTTCTATATCATGGATCATATCCACATTGCTATTGACTGTTGATCGAAAATGTCTCGCGTGTAAATATCTTACGAAGGCACCAGCAGTTATCCTTACTATGTTGTCTCAAAATATCAATATCAAGGTGTTTGCTCAGAGACGTCATGATTATTTGATTTTGTCCGTATCCCTCGGCCCAGTTGTATTGTGTGACCTGAATCTTTGATCCAAAAAATGTGATTAAAAAAAATTAAAAATGAGAAAGCCAGTTTCAGTCAATCAGGGTCACAGGTCACGGCCTTGTTATTATGTATTATTTATTGATGTGATGTGATGGAAGTTGCATATTGTCAATTCAAGGCTGAATCTACACAAATCCTTCCTCAGTCATACAGTCCTTGTGTGTGTGTGTGTGTGTGTGTGTGTGTGTTCATACACCTGTGCATACACACAAAGCAGCACAGAATATATAACTTTAAACTCCGTACGTGGCTCTTTCGCACGGCGGCTGGGGTTACAACCAAAACAATTCCACAGCTCTCGCCTTTCTGCTCCGTCTTTTCTCCTCTCCCCGGCGATTCACCTATGCGCCTCGCCTCGCCTCGCCTCGCCTCGGCCCTCCTCGCTCGCCGCTGTGCAAACATGTTGTCAGCCGCTATAGAAACTGACAGGCCGCACGCAGCTTTAAAAGGCCACATCGGCTCTCCCGTTACACAACAGCGTTCCCTTTTCATTTCAGCGTGAACTGAAAAGGGTTCGCGCGCGTGCCGACACACAAATTTTCATATAAATTAACCCCCGCGGTGAATGGCTGAATCCTGTCAAGGCCGGACTATTCACCATCTATCCACAGACTAGGCGGTTCTTTTCTCTTTGTGCACCAGCGATGTCCACCTCATCTCACTCTCCTGTTGCATCTCGTCTCTTTAACGTAAAGGCAGACTGTCAGGTTTCAGCTGTGAGGCCACATCGCTGTGTTTATCAGTGTTAAGGCTTAATCCTCCTGTTATTTTCACATTTTTGAACATATTTTATGTTTGGGGTCATTTTGACCCCTGCAGTTTAAACTTCCACAAAATTATAATAACTAAAATTGTTATCAAAGTTTATGTGTTGACGACCTAAATAGCCCTTTAAATAAAACATAACTCCTCCCACCCCCACTTATACATCCAGTATTCCTGTTTCACGACTATGGAAAAATATGCAAATCACCTCAGAATCTCACTGATTGACCTAAAATTGTAAAGAAATATTAATTTTTGGTGTTTTAATGGCTTTATACTTTATACATTTGACCCCAAACTTAATAGGAGGGTTAAAACCCCTCAGGTTCATGTCAACACAAGTAACCCCCAGAATTAATGCAGCGCCTTTAAGTGCCTGTCTTGAATCTAATGTTTCGATGTCAAATTTGCACAAAAAACATAAACAGTGGAGCGAGATGGTCTCATATTTTTGGTTATGATGGCGTAAAAGAGTTGTCCTAAACTCCTGAGGCGTTTCTAATTTATATTCTTTTGAGAATTGAATGGCATTCATCATTCTTTACATCTTAACTTTGAAGCCTTTGAAAGAATAATCCAACATTTTGGACATTTTTCTGACTCATCCAGACCAACACTACATGTTCGAGACCATTTTCACCTCTGTATGTCCAGTGGTTCAGTTCCTATGGGTAGCGTTTTGTGCTAGCTTAGCATAAAGACTTGAAGTCTATGGGAGTCATTAGCCTAGCGCCGTCAAAGTGGAAAAATAAACTTTACAGCAACTCCGAAGCTGTCTTGTTTCCACAGTGGATTTGAAATACACATCTTGAGCTTTTCTTAAACAAACTCATTTTAGGAGAAGTTAGACGCTGGAACTATAACTGCTTATATTGTTTTAATGCCTTTCTCCTTTTAGCTTCTTTTTATTAATTGTTTTTATGTATGTTTTCTTGTGTTGCTTTCATATTGTTTAAATGCCTTTATGTTCTATGTAAAGCACTTTGAATTGCCTTGTCGCTGAAATGTGCTATACAAATAAACTTACCTTGCCTTGCCTTGCCTTGCTGAACAGGTTTATTTTTCCATATATTTTTCTTTCCATAGTGATCTGTGCACCACTGAAGGTTTTGGTATATAGAATAAAATAGAATAGAAGATACTTTATTCATCCCACAGGGAAATTCAGGTATCCAGCAGCTCAAAACGTAACACATAATAATAAATAGATAAATAAATAAATAAATATTTTAAAAAAAAGCAGCACAATATCTGTCTCACACTGGGTATGTTGATAAAAGGGTATTTTGCCCAAAATGCATAAGTATTCCTTTAAAGTCATTTCAGTTGAGAGGGACAAAGTGTGCACACCTCTAGCCATATTTTTCAGGTGTGAGGTTAAGCGCCCAACAATCACTAATTTTATTCTGTTACACTGGAAAATAATATTATTGCATGTTGGCAGCTTAACACAGTATGCAGATTTTTTTTTTCTTTATGGGATTATCTTAGTTAATGAACACTACTGCACATAAATATGAATTTCACTTAAACAATTAACCAGCTAACTAATCAAATAAATATATAGTTAATAGCAGACAGTGTGTGTGTGTGTGTGTTTCTGCATTAGTGCATGTGTCAGAACACTGTAATATGTCATGTACTAGACAAAAAAAATGCAACATGTACAACAATTTTCGCTTCCGTGTTTCATGAGCTAAAATCATATCTCTCATTTTTCCACAAAGCATTTCTTTCCGCATTTCTTTATTTGTTTACATGCATGTTATTTGCCACTGTTTTCCACCACAAATTGCTTTAATGGTTTCCTTACATGAACAGAAACTATTTAAACCTTTGAAATGGTCTCAAGTGTACATTTACTTTAATCTATATGAGAAGAAAGTGCAAAAAAAAAAAAAAAAAAAATGGGTTTCCAGTTGGGTTAGAACAGAGAACAGAACAGGTCGGAAAAGGTAGGAAAAAAGGGAAAAAAAAAAAAAAAAAAAAAGTAACAAGCACTTCAAAGCAAGAGATGGACACAAAATTAGGTTTGGGAAGCCAGCTACTCCACTGCCACACGTTTGATCCATTCTACTTCCTAATGCAATGCAATGCAATGCAATGGAAAAAAAAGTCATTAACTTGCTAATGTATTGCATATAGAGCCATTAGAAAGGTGTCAATGGGCTTAATATCCTGTTGGCAGGGGTTTGAATCTGATTTTAGTGATTCAGTTAGATCAGATTTTACTGTAATTCGTCACTTCACGTCTGCACTTGGCTTCAGAGTGGCTGCTGTGTGTGCCTCCTGTGGCTGGGCTCATTTCAATCTGCGGCTCTATTACGTTTTACCTCTCCAACTGCATCGCTTTTAATTTGCCTGTGTGCACTTTGTGGCTGGACCGCATCCAAACTGCACAGAACTACGATCGCGGTGCAAATCTGGCCACTTCAGCGTCTGCTTTTAAAGACCTGCTGGCTGTTTACCTACCACTGGATACTCTGTAATGGTTGGATGAAATCAAATTGTGATATGAAATGCAGCTGCAGGAGATATTTTGTGATAAAGTGTTGTAATTGACTTAGACTCACTTACCTTACTAGTACTGATCCCCATGTGTGGTTACATAAACATATGTAATGATTTCATCGCTAAGTAAGTAAGACTGTATGTTTATATGTAAATAAAACCATAATTGCAACTTTGGATTGACTAAAAATGTTCTGAATGTCCCCTTGATGTTGTCCAGAGAGTCCAGACTGAAATGTCAAAGTCTTTTTTTTTTCTTTTTAGTAAACATCTGTGTGATGTGTGTGTCCACAAACACAGATTCCCATTAAAAAAAGGACGGAGGACTAGCGACAGTTTCAGTTTCTTCATGAATCACCGGGTTCAGCCATGAGGAGGTCGGCTAAAAAGACAGATTGAGAGGTCAAACGGGGTTTTGCCGTCGTGCTGTGACTCCTTTGATTCTGAGTGGCAAGTTGAAGCTTTGATGATTTCCTTTGAACGCGAGCAGGGTTCATGCTCATAGATGTCTTGGTGCTGAGGTGTTGTCTCTCTCTCTCTCTCTCTCTCTCTCTCTCTCTCCCTTACACACACACACCTTTTATTTGTTGCAAACAAAAATGCTGCAAATTCTGTTTCGTATATTTCTCACTTCAATCGATGCTTTAATGTTCTCACTTCTTTTATTTCCTAGTTGCTTTACACGATGTGCCGCTGCTTCTAAGATGACATTTACTTTGGGGTATCAAACGGTAGGTGGAGGGTAATGGGGAAAAAAAACCACACACCAGCTCAGGAGCTTAAGCTTTAAGCTGATGTTAAAATCAGTACTGTGTGGTGCATTTATTTTTCAGCATAGTCCAATTCAATTCAATTCAATTTTATTTATGTATATAGCCCAGAATCACAAATTACAAATTTGTCTCAAAGGGCTTTACAGGAAAAACAACATCCTCTGTCCTTAGACCCTCACATTGGATGAGGAACAACTCCCTAAAAAAAAACCTTTAACAGGGAGAAAAATAGGAAGGAAGTCCCCACCTGTATTAACAAGCTTAGCTGCACGGTCATGGACATGGAGCAGCAGTCACGGGGTGGCATATCAGGAGAAGAGGGCAGGCGTGAGGCCAGTTTGAATCCACATTTCTGGACGGCAGCCACGGCCGCTGTGGACATGTGGTCCAGAGCATCATCCTCTTATCAGCTTTCCACGCCGGGTATTCTTGTTTTTCCTCCCGCTGCTGTCTCAGGAGATCAGCGTATAGTCGATGGCGGTGTGTGAATCAGCGCAGCCGCAGTGACGCTGTGACCCTTTTCCAGGGAGTCCAGCAGCAGCAGCAGCACTCCTTCTGCATCCCAGGAATTGGTGGCCATCACCTTGTCTGTGGGCTTTCCTGGGAGGCAGAGAGCCTGGGTGTTTCCACTGCTTCTGTTGTTCTTTTGTGCTGGAAGTGATGGACTCTGGTCTCGTCCACGATCAAATCACTTGAGAAAACTGGCTCAAAAATGTCAACACTGTCCATTGACAATTCTGGTTCTGCTCAGACCTGGTGTTTTGCGTCCAGATTGGTCCAGATTGTGTCTAGAATCAGCTGAGATGGATTCGACTTCACACCTGGCAGTAAAAAGGCATCTTGAGTGACCGCTTGTGTTCAGACATTGCGTCCACACCCCATGTCATGCTAAAGAAAAAATGTTAAGTGTTGTTATGTCCTGTTTCGTGATTTCCTGTTTTATTTTGAAATTTGACTTCCCTCTCGTTTCTGGTTACTTGCCCTTCCTCTTGTGTGTTCCTCTGGTCTGATTGTCTTCCCCGCCCTAATTGTTTCCACCTGTTCCCCATTACCTTATGTGTGTGTGTATATATAGTCAGCATTTTCCCTTGTCCTGTGCCAGTTCGTCTTGTGCCGTCTAGCCAGGAGAACCACGCCATTCACGTCAAGATTTTCACAGTTTGTTCTTGCCTTCTGCCTTGTTGTTGTATTTTTTATTTGTTACTTTGTTTTACTGCTGCCTTTGTTTAGCTCCTCCTCGCTTCAGAGTGATTTCAGTTGATACTTTTTGCACTGATTCTTGGTTGTTACTTTTTATTGATATTCCTCCTCGCTGAGTGATTTTTGGTTTAGTTATTATCCTCCTAGATTGTGTTGCTACTTTTGTATCATTAAAGACTGTTTATTATTCTGAATTTTTGTCTGTGGTCGTGCTTTTGGGTTCACGATTTTTGCTCGGCCTTGTCACCCCATGTGTGAAAACCTCCTACATCACTTCTGTTCTTTTCTGTTCCTGTGAGCCCGCTGGATTTTGGGGTTTCTTCTGCTGTTGAAATTAACATGCGCATCTGTTTATGGAGATGATGCAGTTGACCAGGTGGCCCTAGTCGGCTGCAGCCAGGGGGTGTACATGTTGTACGTTCCCATTACAAAACATGTGGACAAATGTGAACAAGCTGACACCGTGGACATTTTGAGTTTGTGGCAGATGATGCCTGGGAGATACCCAGCTCGGTGGCAATGTCACATTTGGTTACTTGTCAATCTGCCATGATGCTGTGAATCATGAATCGTGCCAGTGGTCCCCTGTGATGTGACTGTAAAAAAAAAAAAATCTTCCCTTGCCTTGAAAACTATTGGCCAACTTCAGTGATTTTTATCGAATAAAAGCTGCACTGACATTTATTCTTGCTTTCTGCTGTCATCTGTCCTGCTCTGTGTTTCATGCTCCCTTGCATTTAACACGGTATAGCTGTGATCTGCTATGGATGCAACCAGAAGCAAAAGTGCTCTTCAACTAATTCAAATTATTGGAAGGAGTTCGCATGGAAAATTTTAATTAGATTCTTTTAGGACACCCCAAGTCCAAAGTAAGTATAAATGCAATCTAACTTCAAATTGTTGGAGAAAATGCGGGGAGCAAATAGCACACCACAGTCATATATTTTGGTCATGTAATGTCGTAAGTGAATTCTGGGAAAATTCTGTCAGAGAGTTGGAGAATATTTTTGGTGTTTCATTTAGTAAAAATCTTTTGGTGCTATTACTTGGAAAAACACCAGAAGAAATTAGGAGGCAGGATGTTCACTTGTTTTTATTTTTAAGAGTAGCATTAATGAAACAAATTACAAGAAATTGGTTAAAGGATGATAATTTAATTAATTCTAAGTGTAAGGATCTGGTAAATGAGATATATGGAATGGAGAAAATAACAATGAGAATTAGAAATCAAGTCTATATATTTGAAGAAAGATGGGAAAAATGGGTGCGGTATACAACAAACAATACTCGTAATGATCCATAATATGAATGTTGTGTACTTATTTGTCTCCGAATAGGTCTATATCTTGGTCCATGTAGTGTATATCAGGGAAATGTGCCCTCCGAATGGAATGAAATCATATTGATATTTGTGTAATTAATATATATATATATATATATATATATATATATATATATATATATATATATATATATATATAATTTGTCTATTTTGTTTTTGATTGGTTGTTTGTTTTCTGTTTTGTCACTGTATTTTTGATTTTCTAAAAATGCAAATAATATTTTTTTTAAAAAAGTGCTCTTCTTCTTTTGGTAACAATTCCAGCACGTTAGCACCACCCACTTCCATAATCTTCTTGCAAGACAAAAAAACACACTTGTTGCAAAATGTACCTCAGGTTGGTTTGTCCTGTCTGAGCCACTGTAGAAACACAATGAAGCAACGTGGCAGTGCACATAAAACCGGGACCGGTGCTTCTGTAGATACAAACACACATTCTAACTTTATGAAAACACCACAACTCTTCATTTCTTACTAGATATGTTTATGAATATTACATCTTCCATTTCTGTTTGACTCGAAACCAAGGATGCAGATCACTGAAAGATGGCGGATATTTTCCATTTTCAAAGGAACCACTGACTTTCGAGGTTCCATCATCTGTGACAGCAAATAAATCAAGTTAACAGCTTCAAACTTTTCGTAGTTAACCATTCAACAAGTGGAACCACACGCAAAGTCAGAGAAATCTATTTAGCTCATCTCCTTCTAACTGAAGCCATGAACTTCTCGATCACTGCACGTATATAAAACACTGGGAAATCTACATGACAGCCAAACGTGGAACAACAAGCTTTTGGTCTCTTCTATGAAATAGTGGCAAGTATTTCAGAAATATAGTGATTAAAAAATATGAAAAACAATATGATTGAAAAGAATACCACAAGTTGAGATGTCCACACTTTACAGCCACATGCTGCAAAGATCAAGACTACCAAAAATATTAGGCCTTTACAGGAGCAAAACACAAGAGATTGCCTTCTCCAGTTAAGCTTTAATGAATAAAGATACATTTTTCATGAGGCAAAATTTTATTGCATTTAGCTAATTTTGTTTGGTTAATAATTAATTTGGGGTTTTGAGCAGTTAAATGAAGTTAAATGCATTTCAGTGTGCGGAGAGAGGGAGAGAAAACATTAAAATCCAATGGTTGCTGGGGTGAGGGACGGAGCAGGTAAGTGGATGCGCTTCTTGTGTATGCATGTTTGTGTGTGTGTGTGTGTGTGTGTGTGTGTGGTGAGCGTGTGCATGACAACTAATCAGGCCCTATCATTCTAACCTTGAGGCACAAAGGAAATCGAATACGCCACGCAGTCCCACTCCCTCACGTTACAGCTTGCAAACATACACAAGCTCCCTTTGAAATGGTCCAGACAGAAGTGTGTGTGTGTGTGTGTGTGTGTGTGTGTGTGTGTGTGTGTGTGTGCTTGTTTGTGTGTTTCTATAAGAGAGCAAGATAGACAGAGTGTAAAAAGGAGGAAGTGCAGAGACAGAAAGGAAAAAAAGAGAGAGAAATGGAAGAAAAGGCCGGCTGCAGGGAGCCAATAGCATTGATTCCCATTACGCTCAGAGTAAATTACATTGCCCGACCTCTGACATCAAGCTCAGGCCCAATCAGAGAGTCAATCGCTCTTTGACACTAGAAGACAATAAAGGACCACGGGGCGCCATGGTGTCTCACCTGGTAGAGTACATACCATGTACCAAGGCTGAGTCCTTACCACAGTAACCTGAGTTCAAACCCGGCCTGGACCCTTTGCTGCACGTCTGCCCCTCTCTCTTCCTTATCTATGTATTTATGTATCTATGTAACTGTATTTCTATGTACCAGTCTATTTATCATTAGGTCCAGTGATCCTGTCAAAATACTGCAGGGAACTGATTGGGCCTCTAATGGAGCTATAATAAGCTCTAGTTGATTAACTGATTCAAATAGTGATTACGGATACAAATCAAGTGTATTTCATATTAGCTCAGGATATTTTGGTCACTGTCAATCATGATGAGGCTCGCTAATCCCTTTTCGAGTAGGATGTGCTCTCTCTTATTCTCCTGATAGTAAGTTCATATATGCAGATTTTATATATTGACTTCATATCAGTAAAGGTTTTGCTTGCTTGCTTGCTTGCTTGTTTCACAGACGAAGATAACTCCCACCTCATTCTTTCACATGGGAACCAAATCTGTCTCTGAGTAGTTATATATATTTGTTTTGTTTGCTTTGTTACATGTGTTCATTTGTGCCAATCATTCAAATGATATTTACCACTGCTTTTACTGATCAGCATGAGTGATTTTACTTGTAAGCTGCACAGGTGTGATCGTCATAATCATAATAATCATAATGATGAATTATTTTAAGTTTAAAGTGAAGCACAAATGCAATAGATGCTATTAGAGCACATAGACAATACAAGATATACATAATTGCTCAAAGTAATAAAATTAATCATGGTGTCCCCTCCATGACCGCCGCCAAAGGGTTCTCATTTTGCCTGGTAAACTGCACCAGCGGGGGCACTGTGGCCTGTTTGTATGGTCGTTGATTCCACCCCCTTGGTGCCCCCTTGGTAGGGCCCCGAGTCGATTTGGCTCCTAGGAGTTTCAAAAGGCTGTCTGCTTTATTTCAATGTGTCTCTCGGTTTTTTTTTTCTTTTTTTTTTTTTTTTTAATGATGAAAGTGGAAAAATGGCAAGATTTGAGCATTACTGAAATATGTTTCAGCAAAATCAAGAGGAAGTGTGATATCGTCATGACGACCAGGCTGACCGGCCTGATTATTGACACGTTTGCCCTGTCAGGTTTTAGTTTGGCTGGTTTGCTCAGTGAGTTTTTGGACACTGGATATTCTGCTGTTTAATTTACACATAATTTACCAAGCTACCATTTGGATTTCATGACGTTTTGACCAGACTGGATATGGATTCAAAGTGTCAGCTGCTGGATTAAGGCATCATCTGTGAGTTTAATTTCCATTATTTACCTTTTACTGTTTCTTGTCATAGGTGGCAGTGGATGTTTGGCTTGATTGCGTTAACATCACATGATTTTGTCACTACTGACTGTAAAACTATACTTATTCACGTTCTGTTATCTGACATATCCGTGGTTGCACGCCTCGTAGGTCCAGTCTGCCTGGCTGGTTCATCCTTTATCTGGCTGAGGTCTGTGCAGGTTTTTGGCAAAAACCCACAGCACCAACCGTGGTTCTCAAATACCTGCAGCCTTGGTTTGCTAGGATGCTGTTTGTATTTGCACATTTCCCCCCTCCACTCCTCCCCTCTGTCCCCATTTGTCTTGGAAACAGGGAATATGAGGTGTTGTCAAACCCTGTATCAGTGTATAACAAGGTTGTGTTCAAATGGGATTTTTGGCATGTAAAGTTACCGGAGGCAGCATTGTTACTTGACTTCCTCTCCCCCAGGAAAAATTTCTTCGAAATAATAGTCTCTCCAAAATAAAGGCCTGACTATGTTGCGTATTGGAACTGGTTCTGCTGGTGGGTCCAGCCCGGACTGGACCAGCAGATGTGGGTTAATCCCCCTTGAGTACGGAAAATGTGGGGGAAAATCCCTAATTCCCCTTTTGACAGGAGCAAGGTTATGCTTGAGGCAGAGAGCGGGATCCATGAGAGTCACAACCACAGCTGTCACCTTACAATTAAATCCTAGAAAGTGCATATTGTCTTTGCAAAGTTAGCAAACTTTTGTGACTTTTGTCATAAAAGTGACTTCTGTTGTGTGTGTTTTTTTTTCTTTGCTTTGCTTTTCTGTTTTGTTTATTTGTTTGTTTTTGTGGTAAGGTGGGCGCAGGGGTGGTGGGGGGTTGGGTAGCATAACGCACCCTAAAGCATCCCAGATGTATGTCTATCTGTCAATCGATCTACTTTCTCTGTCACTTCATCATACACCCCCTCCCACCTACCTCTCTCTCTCTCTCTCTCTCTCTCACACACACACACACACACACACACACACCACACATACACGCACACACACTGCCCACCCCGCCGCCTCCTCTACCTCGTGTTGAGTGTTTCTGTGGGTGATAAAAGCTCAGGCGCGGTGGAGATGAACCGGTGGCCGCGCTGAGGAGCGCACCGCACGGGAGCGCACGGCGGAGGGGCGGATCTAAAATGACACGGGCACCTGTTCCCTGCTAAATCTCCCTTGGGTGTCTAACTCGTATTTCTGAACCTGTAAGGAGGGACTGGATAAGCCCTAAACCTCTGTGCTGTGAAACTGAACGAGGTGGAGGTGGAGGTGGAGGTGCGGGGAGGGACAGAGTCTCCAGATGGGTTGACGGAGTGAGCGGCACCGGTTTAAACTTCGGGAGGGTCCAAACTTCACGGCTCGGCCCGGCATGATTGTGTCCAACGTGAGCCTGAGCTGCGCGCACTGTCCCGCGGGAGGACACGGCACAGCGGAGGCGACGGCGCACGTGGTGGACGAGCAGGTCTCCGGCTCTCTCCCCGCTCCGTCCCTCAGCCCGACGGGACACCTGGTGGTGGCGGTGTGCCTCGGCTTCATCGGCACCTTCGGGTTCCTCAATAACTTCGTGGTGCTCGCGCTGTTCTGCCGGTACCGCGCGCTGCGCTCGCCCATGAACGTGCTGCTCGTGAGCATCTCGGTGAGCGACCTGCTGGTCAGCACGCTGGGAACCCCGTTCAGCTTCGCGGCCAGCACGCAAGGGCGGTGGCTGATCGGACGCGCCGGGTGCGTTTGGTACGGTTTCATTAACGCATGCTTGGGTAAGGAGGTTTTCATTTTATTATTTGTCACTGGAGACGGAGATTAAGTTAAAGACATGGAGTTACACTAAAGATCAGCACCTACAGTGAAACAGCATCATCTCTGAGAAATGAGGAAATTTTACTTTACAAAGCGAGTTATTCCAGGTCGTGATTTTATAACCCGCTGTTCAGTTTACACCTGTGATGAGTGAACTTTTCGTGAACTACGCAAAATAGCCTTGTTTGCAGCGACACCCCCGCACATTTCTGAGTTGATCCAATTTGAGCGGGTTTCATAAGCACCCAGGGGTCAGGTTCCTGGAACATGTGATCCTTCAGTTTGAGTTAAAAACCTGAAAATCGAGTAAATTAGAGATATGACGCCAATAAGCCACGGCGGGGCAGCTCGCAGCTCATCCCCAAGTTAACGTGATTAAAATCCAATTAATCCACCCTATTATCCCATTCATTTAAATCCTATTAAGCTGAGAATATATGAGCTGCTGGCTGCTGTTCATAATGTTGCGTGTGATGAGGACTACATGATCCCTGTGCTGGACTTGCACACCGAGTTTCCTTCAGAGCTGTGAGTGGTGGTTTATTCTGAGGATGTGGAGTTAACGCTTCATGCAGGGGAGGCTAGAAGTGGTGCTGATAGAGTAGCCATGAGTAGCCTACTTTTAATCCTTGAGATTATGTTTTTTTTTTTATTTTATTTTATTTAAAGTGAAGCGCTTATCCAGGTTGGTTTACAGGTGGAAGCAAACAGGGCTGCTTGTAGATGGGTCTACTGGTGCTGGGATCAAACTTGTGACCTTTCAGTTTCAGGAAAAACACTTTCACCATCCTCTTTCATTGTCACCGTGCTCCACAATGCTAAACCATGGTCCTTTTGCTGTAGTAAAAACTTTTTTTTTCCTCCATTGGAGCAAATAAACCCAGACAGAAAGCGAGCGAGTGAGTTATTTTCCACTGTGCTGCTGTCAGCGTCTCCATGCTTTTTGAGTTCAGAAAGCTTTTTTTCCCCTCGTGTGCTTAAACAGTTCAGTAATTTAGATTTTAGAGACTTTAATGGAATGATCAATCTGCTAATACACTTAAGTGTGAACCCACTCTTCCTCTCAGCTCCTCCCTTCCCTGTGAAGGAATTTACCATGAAAATCATGTGTTGCGTTAGCCGTTGTCTGACCTCAAAGTTAGGCTGGTGGTAGAGGATGGGTCAGACCCTCTAACCTCATGATCTCATTCAGAAGGGGTCAGCTGCTTGTTTGGAACTAATGACTCAACCTGTTCAGTAACTAGGTCTGTTTCTGGAAAGATTTTATTGCTTTATTACCTGATTGACTATGTAAGACATGCAAAGTGTATGTAAAATCTGAAGACCTTAAAAGCTTCTAGTCACCTCTGTCACACTGACAATCTACCTCAGAGCTTTGGTGTGTATGATTCTCCTGCTGTCACAGCATTAAAGGCCTAAAGACCATCTGACTGTTCATTTTTGTTGTAGAATACCACAACATCCCCTCATTGCATCTGTCTCTGTTGCTTTCGCCACCCTTGCTTCTCTGGAGTATTTTTTTTTTCCTGTAAAGTTCCTGGAACTTCACAGCCAAAGTTTCAGACACAAATGGTTGTCGAGGAGTAACCAGGAAAAAAATCAAGATAAAACAGTTTCTCCTCAACAACCTGGGTCTGAAAAAAAAAAAAAAGCCAGAGCATCCTTTGACATCCCAACGTCTCACCCAAAGCTCATCCAAGATGCTGTTTTTTTTTTTTTTTTTTTTTGGAATCCGACTTCTAAATTAACAGCAAAGGTAGCAACAACACTAAAGCTTGCTAACCCCCTGAAGCACCCAGAGCAGGTTTTGTTTGCTTCACAGTACATCTCCTCACATCTTGCTTGCCTGTGTGAGCAGCTGTCCAGTACGGTCCTGCAGGGCCAGTGGATACTCACAGAAATCAGCCGCTAAACCACACAAAGCTGGTCTTGTTCAACAAATTGATGCTCATTCTCTAATGAGACATGAATAATTAGATTTCACTTAATCCATAACCTGGCAACTTTAATCATGTATTTTTCATTATGTCTCTGGATCATAGAAAGCAACAGCCAAGGCAGTAACAAAACAAAAGCTGGCTGCAGCTGTGCTTTTACTCTGAAGTTCCCTTTGGAGCAGCTTAGAGGCTGAAGATCATCTCACACATACATCCAACTTTCCGAAGTAGGGATGTTAATCAAAAATCCACTTGCATGACAGCTGTCTAATGCAAACGCATGCTAATTTATGCAGGAGCCCTCGTGAATATTCATTACGGACATGAGACTTTGCCACATCCATGCGCCAATTCAGAACACCTGTTAACCCAAACGGTTTGTTAAACTAATCCACAGACATGTCGAGGGTTCACAGCACTGTCAGCATCTTATGAAGACCTTACACCTGTTGCTATGCCGTCTAATCGAACCTTTCACATGGCAAAAAAAGAAGCCTGTCTTTCGAGGTCGTCAAGATTTAAGTGCAAGCTTTGAGTGAAGCAGGTGGAAGCGAAACCCTCTGGCTTTGCCTGTTTGTGAGAGCCAAGACGGTGTCCAGTCCGTCAGTCATGGTATGATGACTGACGGACTGGACATCGTGAGTCATCGTATGACCTGCAATGATTACCCAGACAACATCGGAGCTATTGTAGCATGCAGCTCTTCGCTGCCACTGAAATAGTCTTACACTTGTCTTTAGGGATAAACAGTGATGAAGGAGACTCAGTGGTCTCTTCTCAAAGGGCTGCCCTGTCTTCCAGTACTCATACTACCATACTATTTAGTAGGCAAAAAAAAAAAAGAATTAGTTGTCCCAGTACATAGTATGTCAGATGCAGATGCAGTATACCAGGATGTTCTACTACATCCGGTCAGATTTCACAGCTGACCCACAATCCTTTGCGCAGCAGACGTTACGTCACACTGACTGAGCTGCGTGTACAAGCCACACCCACATACGGAAGACAACACACACACATATCGAATATGACAGAGGACAGCGCAGTATGAAACAGCACCGGCATTTTGACAACAACATTCAAATGTGGCGCTACGGACGGCGGCAGAAGTGAGCGAGAGGGTCAGAGGTCAGGGACGATGTATGTACTGTGTCCCAATAGTATGCATACGCATGCATACTGCATACTACACTGCATACTTTGTAAGGGCAGCTGCAGCACATACTAAAAGTAAAAAGTAGAAGTATGCGATATGGAACGCAGGGCTGGACTCTCGTTAGCGAGCTTAGGGACGTGAAGGGTGGAATGGACTGTTAGGCTATGTATCATAACATCATGAGAACCCAGATATTCCTCCAAAGATCAGGAAAAAGCTGCTAGGTTTGTCGCTTTTAAGGAATAACATGACCAAGGGGGGTCTGAAAACTCGTTAAATCTTGTGCCGTAGTTGCCAAGTTGGAAGTGCCGAGCGAAGGTCCGTGTGATTGACCCGTCCACCTCCTTACGCGACCAGCTGTGTCTTTCTTTCTTCTATGTTGCTGTATGCCTGGCTCCAGGGTCTCATTTGACTGGTTAAGACAGAATGATGATAGGAATAGATGGTAACAGCCCTCTGACCCACTAGAAGGTGCAGTAGGGACACAGAAAGATGAGGAGATGCTTTGCTTACTCAGAACCAGCACGCTGGGTCATTCATTTTACCCTAAGTCTATTCTGCACCATGTCCGATTTTAGTGGGGAGGGTTCAGGCCCCCAGGTGGAAAACCCGTTAAAATGCATCGTAGGGACTCAAAGTGAGCTGCACATGAATCAAAGACAAAGTTTCAGGCACAAGTGGTCCAGAATCCTCACCAGGCTGTGGGGGAGTGACCAGGAAAGACAAAGCAGTTACTTTTCAAAGAAAAAAAAAAAATGGATCTTGAGGTATCCCAAAGTCTAGCTCACCCAAAGCTTATCCAACAAACCTCACTTTTGTGAAACATTTTTTCATACAGTGACTTTTCTGTCAGTTTTTTTTTTGTTTTTTGTGATGCCTTTTATCTGCTACTTCTTAAAGTGGAGCAAATAAACCTAGAGAGAGAGAGACGGAGTGAGCTGATGGCTGAGGATCATTTCTTTCCCACTGTGCTCCTGTCAGCGTTTCTGTGTTATTTGAGAATAGACTTTTAGCTTTTTACTTTCCCCCTTCTGAGTTTAAACAAGTGATTTAGGGTGAATTTAAGTGAATAATCAATCTGCTAATAGACTTAAGTAAAGATCCATGCTCCCACTCACCTCCTCTCTTTTCCTCATTTCTATCTGTCACTGCTGCTTTCGCTGCTCTTGTTTCTCTGCAGTGATTTTTTTTTTGTTTTGCCGTAAGGTCCAAGGAACTTCTTACTTCTCAGGAACTTCTCAGGCAGCCTCCACTCTGTATTTCCCCATATCATATCATTTCATCATAACAAATGATTGCAATTCCTAAGCTGCTTCACAGTACATCTCCTCACATCTTGCTTGCCTGTGTGAGCAGCTGTCCAGACCGGTCCTGCAGGGCCAGTGGATACTCACAGAAATCAGCCGCTAAAGCACACAAAGTGTTCAAATTGATGCTCATTCTCTAATGAGACATGACTAATTAATTTTCACTTAACACATAACCTGGCAACTTTAATCATTTATTTTTCATGATGTTCCTGGTATATAAGGAACTTATAAAGCAATAGCCAAGGCAGTAACAAAACAAAAGCTGGCTGCAGATGTGCTTTTACTCTGAAGTTCCCTTTTGAGCAGCTTAGAGGCTGAAGATCATCTCACACATGCAACCAACTTTCCGAAGTAGGGATGTTAATCAAAAATCCACTTGCATGACAGCTGTCTAATGCAAACGCATGCTAATTTATGCAGGAGCCCTCGTGAATATTCATTACGGACATGAGACTTTGCCACATCCATGCGCCAATTCAGAACACCTGTTAACCCAAACGGTTGGTTAAACTAATCCGCAGACATGTCGAGGGTTCACAGCACTGTCAGCATCTTATGAAGACCTTACACCTGTTGCTATGCCGTCTAATCGAACCTTTCACATGTCAAAAAAAGAAGCCTGTCTTTCGAGGTCGTCAAGATTTAAGTGCAAGCTTTGAGTGAAGCAGGTGGAAGCAAAACTTCTGGCTTTGCCTGTTTGTGAGAGCCAAGACGGTGTCCAGTCCGTCAGTCATGGTATGATGACTGATGGACTGGACATCGTGAGTCATCGTATGACCTGCAATGATTACCCAGACAACATCGGAGCTATTGTACTATGCAGCTGAGGAGCATAATCACTCCTCACTGGGTTGCTCCCACTGGAATACAATAGTCCTACACTTTTTAAAATCAGGCATTAGGGATAAAAATGAAGGTAAAGAGGAGGAGGTGTGGAAGTAGTGTGCTGGAAGGATTATGAGTGGACAGCAACTGGGGAAAACAGTTTGTTGTGTGATTTGCCTCATTCTTGATACAAAACCTGAGAGAGAGACACACACAAGAGATGATCAGATCCCGTGCTTACTCAGGACCAGCACACTGGGTCATTCATTTTACCCTAAATCTATTCTGCACCATGTCCGATGTTAGTGGGGAGGGCTCAGGTCCCCAGGTGGAAAACCCGTTAAAATGCACTGTAGGGCCTCAAAGTGAGCTGCACATGAATCAAAGACAAAGTTTCAGGCACAAGTGGTCCAGAATCCTCACCAGGCTGTGGAGGAGTGACCAGAAAATCTTCGTGACATAACAATTACTTCTCAAAGTTACTTACTAGTAAAAAAAAAAAAAAAAAAAAAAAAAAAGGTCTTAGGCTCTGCTCCAAACAAACAAACAAACAAACTAAACCTTGCTGTTCTGGAACAGGTTTTCATACCGTGATTTTTATGTTGGTGCTTTTTTTTTTTTGTAATCCATTTTATGTGCCACTCTTATTCCTTCCTCATTTTGTTTTTTTGGTCTTTGTCTAACTTTTGCATGGTTGAACAGTATCATGTATGACTAATGCTGCAGTTACATTATCACTCACATTGGCTCCGCACGCAAAAACCATTGAATATTCATAGGAACGACAAGTAAAATCAGCTGCATTCAGAATAAAAGAAGAATTTTTGAGCGTGTGAGTTTGTGAATGTCAGAGTTCACATCTGCTGAACCCTGACCAGCGAGTCTGCACGTAACAAACATTGCAGAGATGATCATCACGGCAGAGGAGGCGTTGGTCGTGGCAGCGTCTTGTTTGCAGGGAGTTGTCAGACAGGAATAGATGATGTCACTACCTGGTTTGCACCACCTGGCTGGGCCATACTGCTCATGTGCATTCAGGCGCTTCACAGGAAGAGGCGAGGTTCACTTGTTAAATACTTCAATCATCAGTTTAAGTCAGAATATTATTCATTAAAGCTTTTATAGAATTATTTGTGACATCTCCTGGGTGCAATCTGATGTTGTATGGTGTTTATAAAAGGCCAGACTCTAGTTATTAATAAACGGACGGACAGAGATGCGGATCAGGACGTGGCAGAAAGTATACACTGCAAAAACTCAAAATCTTACCAAGATTATTTGTCTTATTTCAAGTCAAAAATGTCTTATTACTAGTCAAAATATCTCATTACACTTAAAATAAGACATGATCACCTCAGAAGTAACTTGTTTTTAGACAATTGTCTCTTGTTTCAAGTGAAAATTTGCTTGAAACAAGTGAAAATTTGCTTGTTTTATTGGCAAAATTTGTTTCTTGTTTCTAGCTAATTTTCACTTATTTCAAGTGAATTTTCACTTTTTCCAACTGGCAAACTTTGCCAATGAAACAAGCTAATTTTCACTTGTTTCAAGTGAATTTTCACTTGAAACAACTGAAAATTGTCTAAAAACAATTTACTTCTGAGGTGATCATGTCTTATTTTAAGTGTAATGAGATATTTTGACTAGAAATAAGACAAATATTCTTGGTAAGATTTTGAGTTTTTGCAGTGTAAGCGCTGAATTTGCTTTCCATGGCTTCTGTTGAATGTGCTGTTAGTTTCAGCTCATAGCGTGATGGTAAGGTTAGCATACCTACATGGCAGATCCTTCTAACAGTTTGCATAAGTGCATTTAGAAATAGTGATTAGATAAAATAAGATAAGCCCACACAGTCCCTCACAGTGCTGCAGCAGCAACAATAATTAAAAGTAGTGAAAGTGGCTCTGCATGTGCTATTTCACATATATTGGGGCTGGAAAAAAAAAAAAAAAAAAAAAAAGATGTGTGTGTAGGTGTTATGTACCTGCCCAGGAATCTCACCTTGCTGCCAAATCTGCAACAGGTCACACACACACTATGATTTGTTAATCATAGGGGGAAATCCACTGATATAGAAACCGTCTGTCAATCAACATGTGGGGATATCTGTATAAAAACTGCAGATGTGGCCACACATGAGCTCCTGTCCTGATTGGCTGTCCCAGATAGCACAGCGTAAATCGGCTGAACATCAGAAAAATGCATCTTGCCTATGTAGGTGTGTGTGTTGTAACTCTGTTTTAACTAGAGCATCACAGATTTTGTTGTTGTTGTTGTTGTTGTTAAAGAAAACGTGATGTAATTCTTTAATATTTCAGAACTAATATGTTATTCAGCTTTCTCTTTTGCTAAAAAAAATTAAAATAAAAAAAAATAAGTAGGGTGTACAGTGTGCAGCAGTAATGAAAAGAGAAAGCTCTTCCTCCCTCTCCAAACACACAAACACACATACTCACACACAAACACACACACTTCACATTTAAATGCAGCATTTAGGGACGCGCAAACTGCCAAAGCTGAATCAGGCACAGAAAATTGATTTCCATTACTCTTAACATTTTCTGCCGTCGCTCTCGACACATTGTTCGCCCACAACGCCCACCCACCTCGCCCCCACAAACACAAACACACCACGCTGTCTGCCAATCAGAAGCTGCCATCGTGTAGCGGAGTTGTGTGCTTGTGTGTAATCAATGCCTAAGTTTCCTTGCAGCCTCTGTGTGTAATGGAGGTGAAGTGCCTGTGGTGCGGCGCTTTAGCCCATATCTACTGATTAGCCCTGATTCAAGAGTTAATCACTTGAGCTACAGTTTTTTTTTTTTTTTCCAATGGGACACATTTGTCAATTATGACTCAGCTAATGAGGAATACCTCTGGGTGAATACAAATGGCCAGATGCTTCATTGTTGCCTAAACCAGTGTTTACGCGCACATTTTCTTGTGAGTGAATAGATTTTAGCCTCCTAATTAAGGGGTGTGAGTCTTTGGCTCAGCAGAAATTCAGTTTGATTCACTGGTTGATGATTCAATTGAAGAAAGATCTGTCTTTTTGCGAAGCGATTCAATTTGCAACCCATGACTCGAGTCAGTGCTTTAAGCCGAAATTTAGCGTCTTCTATTCGATCATCCAAAAAGTGCATCAGCTCCCCAAAAAAAACAAACAAAAAAAAACAATTAGAATAAGAATTAGATTAGAATAGATACAGCAGAGGCCCACGCTTTGGATGAAGGAAGACTGAATAGGAGTTGGTGAAATAATACGCAGATTTTTCTTTGTTTAATCGATGCATGTGTTTCAGCTCGTGTCATTCTCAAGGCCAACACGGCAAAAACTCAAAATCTTACCAAGAATATTTGTCTGATTTCTAGTCAAAATATCTCATTACACTTAAAATAAGACATGATCACCTAAGAAATAGCTTGTTTTTAGACAATTTTCACTTGTTTCAAGTGGATTTTCACTTGAAAATTTGCTTGTTTCATTGGCAAAATTTGCCAGTGGAAAAAGTGAAAATTCACTTGAAACAAGTGAAAATTGTCTAAAAACAAGCTATTTCTTAGGTGATCATGTCTTATTTTAAGTGTAATGAGATATTTTGACTAGAAATAAGACAAATATTCTTGGTAAGATTTTGAGTTTTTGCAGTGAAGCGAGAACATCTTTACGCTTTTGGTGTCGCTGTTTCTTTTATTCTATTATTCAGTGCAGGCTTCTTCCAGAATTTTACATCAATTAAAAAAAAATAGATGCAACAATGGAAGACTATTCCTTTTCTTTTCTGAAATAGCTATAATTACTTAAAGGTGCACTCTGCAAAATTGTCTGTGTTTGATTTAAGTGAAAACCCTTTAGACTCAACTGACAAAAGTGTGAAATAAGTACATAATGTATTAGTAAATCAGGATGATTATGTGAACCATGCAGCCACAACCATCACATTTTGTGTCTATTCTAAAAAAAAATAGATTTTTTTTTTTTTTTTAAGAACTGTGAATGATTCCAAGCATTTCATTTCATCTCAGGATGAAGAAAGAGCGATTGATTGTGTGTATTTCTGCGGGCAGACTGATGCGGTTGAATGGTCAGAATTCATCGATGGTAATATATTTTTGTGTTTGTGTGTGTGCACTTGTATGTGTCTCCCTCCGCCTCAGGCATCGTGTCTCTCATTTCCCTGGCTGTGCTGTCATACGAGCGCTACTGCACCATGCTGGCGCCCACGGTGGCTGATGGGAGAGATTACGGCCCGGCGCTGGCCGGCGTTTGCTTCTCCTGGCTGTACTCTGTGGCCTGGACTGTGCCCCCGCTGCTGGGCTGGAGCAGGTACGGCCCCGAGGGTCCCGGCACCACCTGCTCGGTGGACTGGAAGACCCAGACGCCCAACAACATCTCCTACATCGTCTGCCTCTTCACCTTCTGCCTGGTGCTGCCATTTGGCGTCATCGTCTACTCCTACGGCAAGCTGCTGCAGGCCATCAGACAGGTATGAATGTTATGTGTATGCAAATGCTGCATTTTTTTTCTGCATTCAAACAAATCCAGGTCTGGATCTGTGACAAAAAAAAAAAAAAAAAAAAAATTCAACTAGTATGATGAAGGATTTAAGCATAAATAATGAAAGTAGATGTGGAGTTCACCCACAATACGAAAAAAATAAAAATAAATAAATAAATAAAAAACCCACTTACATGAGTGCAATCTGTCCTTCCAGATAGTCTCTGTGTGATTTGGAGACTTCCAGTGTTTCTCCCTTCACCACAACATAATGGGGATGTATAGGGATTTGTTTCTGGAGCTCAAACTGTCAAATATTGACATGTGAAAAACTCACAGCAGCAGCTCTTCCCATCCAAAATCAGCGACATGGATAGTTTAGCTGAGATACATCTTTGCTGGCAGAATGGAAATCTAACCAAACTAAACAGAAACCACCTGGACAGAAAAAACTGCAAATGGCATGAGACAGAATATGCAGAAATCACACCATCCTCGGACCGTTCAGCAGAAAACAGGCCTTCGCCGTGTCCGTCTTCATCCTCATCCTCTCCCTCAGTGCTTACCCACAGGTGAAAGCCAACCCCGATTACTCTCTCGTTGTTGACCGAGCTTTGTCCGCTTGGTGTTTCGCCTCAATTATATTTCCTTCTTTCTGCAGTCCGCAGCTCATGAAAATCTAGAAAATCCAGGCAGGGTCTCTGCAGATACACACACTTCCAGTGACTCATGAGTGGAGATTGAGAGGGATTATTTTTTGCATGAGTCTATACATTGTTGTTTAGGAAAATCCTTCTGCCTTTAAAAAAAAATATTGAAAAAAATAAAAAATAAAAAAAGCATGAGTAACCTAACACACTATAGACGTAACTGAACAAAAATAAAAACTTGGCTTAGCAGTGTTCATACTGAGGAGAAAACTCACTGCCGCCCCATGAGAGGATGAGAGGAAGAGAAAAAATCCATGCTTCTATTTTTTCCAACTTGGACCAGTTCAGTTCTTTCCTCTCCTCCCGCGGTAAGAAAAACCTCTCACGCTTACAAACAGGTCAAACATGCAGAAGCCCTACTTTTACTCCTCACGCCGATCTCAGCCTCTCCGTTTTGGCTTCCTGTTCCTTTTAGAGTTGATATGAGGATTGTATTGATTCGTTTGAGAGCACGGTTTGGATTTCCTCCCTCTTAGATGTCAGAATTTTTAACCTTGCACGACTCTGAAATCGTCAGGCGAGGCCCTTCAGGCAATTACTGGGTCGAGGCTGGGGACCCGAGGCCATCATGCCTTTGCAATCGGGGGCCCCTTCCTTCAGGAACGAGCTGCCCGAGGATATCAGGCAGGCTTGCTTTTAATATCTGATCCCGGGCTTTTCTTTTCTCTATGTCTACTTTTGTGTGGCTCGTTTTTTTTTTTTTCCATTTTGTCTTCTCTTGTTAACTGATATCTTTGTTGATTATTATCGTTATTCAAGATTCAAGATTCAAGATTTATTCGTCACATGCATGAATGTACAGGTACAGCAGCAGTGAAATGTAATTGCAACAACTCCAGCACTGTGCAAGTAAAAAATAAAAATAAAATAAAAAAAATAATAATAATAATGATAATAATAATAAAATAAAATAAAAATAAAGATAAAATAGAAAGAATATATGACATTCCTATATACAATGAACAACCTGTATACAATATACAACAATATACAAAACAATATACAAAAGTACAAATAAGTAGAGGGTAAGTACAAATGAGTTATTATGATTATTATTATTATTATTATTATTATTATTATTGTTAAAGAAAAAGAGAGAGCGCAACAGCAGTGTGTTTCAAGCAGGAAGTGAAACCGATGATCATAATCAGGCTAATGAGCGGAGGCTGAGAGGAAACTAAGGAGCAAACAGAACGGAGGCAAACTGAGGTAGATTTGAGATACGACACCGCGAGCCCCTGGAAGAATCGGGGGGAAATTATTATCAGGGATGGAGCTTTGTGAACACACACACACACACACACACACACACACACACATCAGAAAAGCAGAGCGCTCCCTTATCTGTGGCCTGAACTACTCCACTATCAAAATGCCTCCATTCAGTTTGAAAGGTCAAAACGTGGGGCGCTTATATGGACAAAGGAAGATCTCTTGAGCCTTGGAGGTGGAGAGAAATGGGTAAGAATAGGTGCTGAGACATTCCATAAGACTTAAAGGAACACTTCACCCAAAACTATATAGTCAACCATATAGTAAATGTTAGACCCGATGGCTTGGACTTTTGCTGGGGAGTTATGTTGATTAACTCGACCTCTGAAATCTTTTATTGCGTTGCATTTATGTCGAAAGCAGTTGTACAGTAGAATCGTTTCAAAGGTATGGTGAAAGGATGATCTTCTAGTGTGTTCCTTCCTTGTCTGGTTTGTTGCCGTCCCCTGTGTATTCAGCTCCGTGCAGCCATCGAAAAGCTCCTCACACACAGTATAGCTGGAGCCCCCTCTCAGCTCTTACACACATTCAGGCTCAGTGTGCCTACAAATTGCCTTTGATAGAACAAGGTCAAAAGCTCAGGGGAAAAAAAAGGGAATGCTGTTGAAAGAAGGAGGAACCTGATGACCCCAAGAATGAAAACCGATGCAGACTCGTCCATTTTTCTCCTGAACCAGTGTATGTGTGATTTATCTCACTATTGTTACCCTGGTAGGAAGCAAGCCTTGGCCTAGTATCGCCATATAAACTCTGGCAGGGTTCATGCAACATACTGTCTTTCAGAGGCTGTAGGGGACGATTTAAAGCGAGAGTGAAGATGCTGAAATCATGTGAAACTAGACATCGTCGGCTAAATAATGCTCCAAAGTTCGGCTGAATTTTGGCGAGGGAAAAACTAGCGCGGCTATTTTCAAAGGGGTCCCTCTCACCTCAAGATATGCCCACTGTATGCTAATCCGATGCAGTTTGGGCCACAAACCATGCAGGTTTTTGCATAAAGTACAAATGTGTTATTTTTGCCTGTGCATCCTGGGGCCTCAGCAGCTTTGGAGGTGCATAAATTGGGTTTGAGTGGCAAGCGGAGACTCTTTTGGGTTCAGTGAGCCCAACTTTAACCCAACTGCAGATTTCTCACAGATATCTGCAAATGTAAAAAGTTCTTGACGCCAGATTTTTCCTAAGGGTCTTGGTGTCCTAATGTGGTATTTAGGAGGGATTTTTGACCATTTTCATCAAGTCTCCACTTGTCAAAAATGGGCAGATTTTGCACCAAATCCATGTAACAGATATTATCAACTCAAATTTGCTGCTTATGATGCATAAATACCCTGTGATGGACTGGCGACGTGTCCAGGGTGTTTCCTTGCCTTCGCCCTATGAGCGCTGGGATTGGCTCCAGCACCCTCCCGCGACCCTAGTGAGGATAAGCGGTTTAGAAGATGAATGAATGAATGAATGATGCATAAATAGGCATGGAAATTGTCATCATATGCTTCAGTCATAATGTTCAAAATCTAAATACGCTAGAAATTTTCAAAATTTGAGAAGGCGCCTAAAGAAAACAAAACAAAACAAAAATGTTTATTGCAGTTTTATGACAAGCAAATCTTGACACTGCCTCTCAAATCAATCTTACCCCTTTTCCACCAAAGCGGTTCCAGGGCTGGTTTTTAGCACTGGTTCTTTGTTTTTCCACCGCCCAAGCACCGCCCAAACTGGTTCCAAATCGGTTCCAGGCAAGCACCAACAAGCAGGGGCTAAACAGGAGCCAGAGAAAGAACCGATGACGCGACCCACCACGTCATTGGTGGGCGGGGTTACAGACCCAAACGGGAACAGCGAACGCTATAAACATATAGCCAAACGTAGTCGCCGTTCGTTCCGACCACGAATACGACAGGTAGCCAGCAATAATTGCGTTTTTCGCCTCTGGACTGCAATGTAGGCTTGTAAAGACACGAGCAGTATTTGCATCGCTATGATGGGCCGTCCATTTGTCGTCCATGTTGGTTATTGTGATTCCGAGCGAGCGTCTCGCACACCCACATCATCACGTTTTACGCTGACGTCATGACGTGGCTCTGACGTGGCTCCGCTTGGCTCTCGGCCGATGGAAAAGCAACCGGTTCTTTGTTGGAACCAGTTAAGCACCGGCTCCAGCACCAGCACCGAACTAGCACCAGGTTCTATTGGTGGAAAAGGGGCATCTGAGTACCACTGCTATGTTTCATCTGCTGTGGCCCTTTTATCCCCCCCTGAAGATCCCTTGCCCCCTTTCCATTAAATGGATCTGAAAAATGGGCTGGAGTGGAAGAGGCTAGATGCAATGTTTCATTTCCATCACCCAGAGTCAGGACATGCAGAGCTGTGCAGGGCTGAGTGTGATCAAGGCAAAGTCCATTTGGTTCATAATGTCTTTCTATTATATACAGTGCTTTAGGGACTTGCTGTGCTGCACTGATGTAATGACGGGGCGCTGCCTACAGTCCCTAATGGTGCTGCCATTTGCCTGTTTCGCTAAGCGTGGTTAAATTTATCCGGCTGATTGGCTGAGAAATGCTCACTCCAGGACGTGGATTTGGTGCTGTTTTATGTTTTTATGTGTGTGCGCGAGAGCAGAGTTACATAACACAACACACAGGGGAGAGAGGGAGAGCGTTATCGGCCATCAGCTGTCATGGCTGACTCAGCTGTATTTATGATGATCATCTGGCCTCCTCCTCACTCAACGGGATTCAAGCGTAGGGTTTTCCCTCAGCACTCATGTTTTTGTGTCTGAGACAATGGGGTTACGTAAAAAGCTGTTTTCCATCTGCTCAGTAAGGATGTGTGAAGACAACACTGGTGGCTGACTGATACAGGTTCTGACTTTGTTTTCGTTAACATTCATCACTAGAGACTTCTACTGTCTGACTGTGAAATTGGCACTTGCTGCCTTGTTTTCTCCTGACATCTGTTCCAGTAGCCTCCATGAAGACGTTCAAACTTGCGGTGAGTGTCAGCAGGTGAAGGGAGCGGCACCGCTTTCGTTTAACCCTCCTATTATCCTATTATGTTTGGGGCCAATTTGACCCCAGCCAGTGTTTAACGTCTCTAAATAAATCATAAACATCATTTTTTTTGCTTCATATTTAATGACTTTTCCTAATGTAATGGGCACTACCGGGTAAACATGAAATTCACATGATGATATGTTTTCAATGTCCTGTACACACTTTGTAACGCATCGGTTATAAATAACAAAAATCTGTACTTAGAAATAATATAAAGCCATTACAACACCAAAAATTTATATTTCTTTCCAATTTTAGGTCAATCAGTGAGATTTTATGGTGATTTGCATATTTTTCCATAGTCATGTAACAGGAATACTGGATGTATAAGTGTGGGTGGGAGGAGTTATGTTTTATTTAAAGGGCTATTTAGGTCGTCAACAAAGAAACATAAGGTACCTGACTCATAAACTTTGGTAACAATTTTAATTATAATAATTTTGTGGAGGTTTAAACTGCTGGGGTCAAATTAACCCCAAACATAAAAGATGTTCGTAAATTTGAACATAACAGGAGGATTAACAAAACAGGCGCTTTGCTTTTATTTCAGCAACATGTCGCGGATTTACCGAGCCTCTAAAGCGCTGCTGTTTGCTGGAAACCGCAACTTTTGTATTGTTGGTGCCGGGCGGAGTCGAGATGGATGGAAGCCGTCGATTCACAGGACAACTGACATGCAGCAAATTAACTTTTCAGCGTTGGCATGTCACCAAACCCGTATGGATCTTTCCAAATGATAATGATAATGCAAACCCAGTTCATTTTCATCAGGTGGAAGTTGTTTGAAAGACTCGGTTGCATGCACCCAAATTGCATGAAAAAGTTGTATGTGTTTCTTCGGCTTAAGAGTGCGTCACTTAACCCTTTGGTGCATAGCGGTCACTACAGTGGACAGCTGTTTAAAAGTCATTTTCTCCTAAATGCAATGGTTTCTATGGTGGACCCCCCCCACCCCCCACCCCCCATTTGAGGTTTATGCAGAGACTGTCAGTTCTTGTTGCTGAAAACATATTAATACCAGTATCATGACATGGTAATACCAGTCCTGCATCCTTAAAGAAGTATGGGGACTCACAAAAGTGTTCATGCCCTAAGAAGAGTAAAAACATATAAGAAAAAAATCTTGACTCAGGCTTTCATAATTCATGCATCAAAGGGTTAAAAAAAACACCTAGTTATCTCAAGAGAGGTCTGTCTGAAAAGCTTAACAAGTTTGTGTGCGTGCATCTGTATTTTGTTTCTTCTAAAAAAAAAAAATGCATATCGCTACAGGCTGTTGTGTGTGGAAAGACACTGGATTTTAGTATCAGTCCAGAGAGTGAAGGTGGCATCTTATTTAGCAGATCGTTAAGAGTGCAAGTAAAGAAACTGTGAAGAACACCGAGCAAGAGTGGGAGATGAGAAAGTTGAGAGTTGCGCTCAAGGGTTGGAGCTGAGAAAATGTCAGAGAATTAAGTTGGAAAGCTGGAAATAGGAGTTCAGAACGGGAGCTCAGAGCAGTTTTAGCTGAGCTGGTCTGCAGAGGAGTGTTAATGACAGGATTACAGGGGATTGTCTTCATTACAGAGTCTGGCGAGGCGCTTCATTAAACCTCAGGGCTTTAGACATTCACACCCTCTGTCAGCTAATAACAGGAGACAAAACCTCCCCATTCAGCTGGCACGCCGTGTGTGTGTGTGTGTGTGTGTGTGGTGTCTTTGCAGATGTGTGTTTCTCTGTGGGCGCTTACAGCTGACGTGTCTGACTGTGTGTGTGTGTGTATCTCTGTGTGTGACCGTATATGTGTTCTGGGTGTCTTTGCACATGTGTACAACGTGACTGCACTGACAAATGCATGATCCTGATCTTAACAAGTCAATTTGTCGTTTTTTTTCTTTAAACAAGTAAACACATCTGCAAGTGGGATGAGATGTTCCTACTTTTTTCCAACGCAATTTTACTTTTTTTCAGGAATTTCTCTAGGAACAAGTTTAAATATGTTCAGACAAGACAGAATAAGACAGATCAGCCCACTAAAATCAAGAAAATGACTCTTATTTTGGGGTTGACACTGATTTTTTTCCCCCCTTGTTTAAGAAACAAACATATAAAAGAGGAGATCAAGGCCAAGCCCGCAAGGAGACTTTTTTTTAAAACAGGAATATGAATTTTTTTTGAAAATATGGTGCTCCTTTTGTCACGTGGACGGTGAAAAAGCAACAGTTTGAATGCTCTGATGTCCCTGTTGTGACTTTTTTGCACGCCGGCCTCACACAGGCGGCGCTTTGATCATGACATATAGTTATTTTCCACAGCTTGTATTCATTTGTGGGTTTTTTGGAGGAGCTCAATTCTTCCTTTGTCCGTATAAACCACTCACCTTGTTTTTATCATTCCACTTCACTGCAAAAACTCAAAATCTTACCAAGATTATTTGTCTTATTTCAAGTCAAAAATGTCTTATTTCTAGTCAAAATATCTCATTACACTTAAAATAAGACACGATCACCTCAGAAGTAACTTGTTTTTAGACAATTGTCTCTTGTTTCAAGTGAAAATTTGCTTGAAACAAGTGAAAATTTGCTTGTTTCATTGGCAAAATTTGTTTCTTGTTTCTAGCTAATTTTCACTTATTTCAAGTGAATTTTCACTTTTTCCACTGGCAAATTTTGCCAATGAAACAAGCAAATTTTCACTTGTTTCAAGGGAATTTTCACTTGAGTTGCGTGTTTAGGAAAAAAATCTGTCTCTGTGTGGTCAGGGCCAAAATAACTTGCTAAGATGGAGATTTTTTGCAGTGTGTATCTGTATTTTGCCTGCAAGCATACAAAGTAAGTGTCAAAGAAGTATGGTTGCCTCTGTGTTTGTTTGTGTGAAGCATCATGCATGTGCTAATGTTGCGTGGGCTGGTGTGTGTGGCTGTCTCTGCGACCCCGACTGGCCCTCGTCTTCGTCTCCTGAGTGCATTAAGTGCAGAGTTGCGGTGTGTGCACAAGAATTTGACGTACCGCGCCATTTGCTGGTTCATGTGCCGTGCATCCGAGTGCTTCTGCGGTGCCTGCGAGCACAATTTACATCCAAATTATTACTTATTAGCTGCTGCCCTTTTCCAGAGTGACTAACAATAGCTGGGTTTTCCACCCAAGTGATTTTATGTGAATAAAGATGTATTGGACAAGAGAGAGAGAGAGAAAAAAAACAACAAATTAAAAAATAAATGGAAACAGCAAAGGTCAATAAAACTCAAAAGTCAAAGAGGAAACTGTGGTGGAAATGCATTTGTGAAATAAATGCACACACCAAACAAATGGTTCAGTTTTAAAAGCCGCTTTGGGAATCTTCACATACTGCCTGTAAAATATCTAATATGGTAAAAAAGCCATTCTCATAGTTTTTTATTTCACTCTTAAGTTTTTATTCAACACTTACTTTGCAATATTTGGGCAAGCAATGTGAATGTGTGAATGTGAATTTAAGCGATCTTAGCTGTTGGAAAAGGGATGTTTTTTGCTGCTGTAGCCCACAAGATAGGTGCATTTTTCCATAAATATGACCCAGTGCTGCTTTAAGAGTGGCAGATGCATCCACATCTGCTGCAAGTTGCTAATAAAGATGCAGCGCAACGTGCAAGAAAAGGAGCGGAGAGGAGGAGTGGTGGAGTCGGGACGCTCAGAGAGTGATGCTTCAGACTTGTTTCTCTTGCCAGTGAAGCTTTTTGACTTAATTAAAGTGAGCTGAGGAGAACAGAGCCAGATGTAGTGCGATGCCTCCCACCCTCCTCCTCTCTGCCTCTGTCAGATTAGGAAGAATGGCAGCTCTGTTGATGGATGCTTGTAGTCACAGGGAAGGAGAGAGAGAGAGAGAGAGAGAGACAAAGAGGATATGAAGAGTTATGGCTGTGTTTGTCTAGTTTATCAGGTTGGAAGCCAGGGTTGATTGCACACACTTTTATCATTTTTTTTTTTAAACTGGTAGATGCAAAGTTGCCCTTCTGCCTTTCTTTTATGCTACCACACACACACACACACACACACACACAAAGAGAGAGAGAGATAGGAAACAGAGGTAGTTTACATAAGTTAACTACCGTAATATAAAACACCCTGGCTTTATTTAAATTCAGTTTAAATCAATTAGAGCTAATAATTGGCCACTTGGCAACCATGTCACTCCTGGAAGGGGCGTTCGTCTCTCTGTGGTCCTCCATGTTTTCCTCCCCCCTTTTGGCTTCAGGCGTTTTGTGGGACTTGAGGGTCCAGGTCGAGGGAGGGGGGGTTGTTCTCTATAAACTGTGCGCGTGTAAAGCCCGTTTGAGACCGCATCTGTACTCTAAATAAACTGGAACAGGAACTTTGTCTTTATCTTATTCTTCATCTAGCCACATTCCATTGAAAAGTATAATCTGCTCACATTGTCATCTAAAGAAATATAAATCTGCGCTCTCTCTGTCACTGGTCCAAGCACAGTAGTCAGGTTTCCATCCAAATATATTGAAATTTTTGAGCGAATTTTGTCAGAATGCGCAAAAGAAAATGCAAATTTATGCCTGTTTCCATTCTTTTTGCTTTGCGATTATTGAGAGGAGAGTGTGCCGTGAGATGACGCCATAAGATAGCGTCTGTGTGTCGACTGAACAACAACAAACACTCAGCTGACACTCAACAGCTGATCAGGGACAGATTCCTCCTGAACTTGTCGGCTCTTGGGAGAAGTCTGCTTACTATTTTGGCAGCGCTAACTTTGTACCGAACCATCCTAAATAAGGAATAAGAGACTGATAATAATAATAATATTAATAACTAATCATAAGACTGTAGCATAGAAGTGTGACGTGGTATCCGGTCCAGTCATCATTTATTCGCAAAACCTGTTTCCACAGCAAAAAGTCAGATTTTCTTTTATCGATACGCTGAGAAATCCACCGAATTTCTGGCGTTTCCATCCAAGTTTTTTTTTTTGCAGTTTCTGAAAATGCGAATAAAATAGGTGGATGGAAACCCGGTTAGTAGCTGCTCATTGGCTGATCTTAAAACAGCAGTGCTGCCCGCCCACTCAGCTGAAGATTTTGTTCAGTCCAACGTGGCAACCCGCGACTGCTTAACGAATTGAATTGAATTAAGTCGCTCGCGTTTGAACCGTGTCCTCTGACCGAAAGGCGGCGCCGTTTTCTCACCCGAGCGGCTCGTTCAGTTCGACGCAGCAGCTGGAGGATTTGTTCAGGCTGAGCGCCATGAGCTCATTCAGCAACCGCATCCACGTGAAAACACAGTGGGAAAAAGCAGGGTCCTTGTGGGTTGGGGTGCATGAAATAGTACAGTTGGGAAACCATTAAATGCACAAAAAAAGTATGGGGCGTCCCCGGTGCTATAAGTCAGAGGTGCTTTAAAGCCAGAGAGCTGAGGCGGTGCAGGTTTCACGGTGCAGCGTGATAAGCTGCTGGGGGAAGAGTGCCAGGCTTGAAACACACTACAGCACTACAAGCTGCCCTCACCAAGCCTGTAATGCACCCATTCATTTATTGCTTTAAGGATCATGTGATTTACAGCCAACAGTGATGCTGTAAGGTCTCCAACCTGTCAGATTCAGCAGCTGACTCAGCAAATCCAAACAGCTGGCAGTCATACAGTACACGGGGCCTGTAAGCAAATAAACATGAGTTAAAGTAAGTAAATACACTACTCACAAAAAGTTAGGGATATTTGGCTTTTGGGTGAAATTTATGGAAAATGTAAAAATTTCACGCTACAGTGATATTATATCATGAAAGTAGGGCATTTAAGTAGAAGCATACACTGGTGATTTCCTCATCTCAAACAATTTCTTGAAACAAAAGCCAACAACAGTGGTGGATATACCACAACAAAAAATGTCAGTGTCAATAACTTGTCATGTGCCCTTGAGCATCAATTACAGCTTGACAACGACGTCTCCTGCTGTTCACAAGTCGACTTATTGTCTGCTGAGGCATGGCATCCCACTCTTCTTGAAGGGCGGCCCTCAGGACATTGAGGTTCTGGGGTACAGAGCTCCGAGCCTCTACACGGCGACTCAGCTGATCCCATAGGTTTTCTATGGGATTCAGGTCTGAGAAAGTGCAGGCCACTCCATCTGAGGTACCCCAGTCTCCAGCAGCCGTTCCCTAATGATACGACCTCGATGAGCTGGAGCATCAAACACCTGATGTGAATTTTGCTGTTAAACTCCTTGTTAGAGAACAGCAACTTGTGCAAAAAGTATTGAAACATTGAACAGTTGGACATGTGCATTCAAAAGTTTACAGAAGGTCACATTAAGTTCACCTGTAAAGGTTAGAATGCATTTTAGCTTCATCCTGAAATTTCACCCGAAAGCCGAATATCCCTAACTTTTTGTGAGTAGTGTAAGTCAGTAACTAAGTACAACCCCTGGCAAAAATGATGGAATCACCAGTCTTGGAGGAAGTTCATTCAGTTGTTTAATTTCATCGGAGGTGGTGCAGCAAAGTACTAGTGGTGTGTTGAGGTGTTCTTTTGTTGTTGTTGTTTTTTCATGATTCCATAATTTTTTCCCCTCTGCTTGGTCTAAAAAAGTAACTGTTACTGACTACCACGTTTTTTTTTTTCTTGATTTCTTTTAGTGTTTCTTAAAGCCAGAAAGTTGCCATTTGAAATGACTTTAGTTTTGTGTCATGTCAGTGATCTGCTTTTTTTTTCTACAAAATTAAACAACTGGTGATTCCATAAGTTTTGCCAGGGGTTGTATAAGAAAGTAAGCAGAGTTTTAGATTAAATGACAGACCTCATAATAGTTTTAAATGTGCAGGTCCAAGGATGCTCTGGTGATTTTTGTGCAACTCCTGCAAAGTACATGGGACTAGTTAGACTTCATTTGTTTGGCAGTTTTTAATAAAAAACAGAAGACCAGAAGACAAAAGTCTCTTGGGGCCGGCAGTCTGAAAAGATCTGAGGGCTGCAGCATGTATTGTTGGTATTTTATTACATTGCTGCCTCATTCCTTTTTGTCTGCCTGATTGGTTGTTTGTTTGTCAGCAGATTATCTGACTCTGCAAATCGGATTAGCAGGTTGTTTTTTTTTTCATGGGGCAAAGAGGAACCAACTCACTTTTCATGCCGACTGGCCCAAGCGGGTTGTAGGGATGTACAGTGGTCTCTCATTAATCGCGGGAGTTACGTTCTAAAAATAACCCGCAATAGGTGAAATCCGCGAAGTAGTCAGCTTTATTTTTTACAATTATTCTAGATGTTTTAAGGCTGTAAAACCCCTCACTACACACTTTATACACTTTTCTCAGACAGGCATTAACATTTTCTCACTTTTCTCTCTTGTTTAAACTCTCAAAGTTCAAACCTGCGTAGAAAAATAAGTCCAGTAAAAAAAAAAAAGCATGCAAAATTGCACTAAAAAAAATCCGTGAAACTGCGAGGCCGTGAAAGGTGAACCGCGTTATAGCGAGGGACAACTGTACCCGAACCCGAATACGATATTCGGAAGTCCACAAATTATGCTTTGATCCCGAATAGGTTTTCTGTCCGAAGTTTCTCCTCATTATTCAGGAGCTTTTTTCTAAAGAAAAAAAAACGTTTGGATGCGTGTTTTGAGCCTGATTTTGAGCCAGTTACAAGACATCAAAAAAAAATGTAACAATGGTGCGTGTTTTGAGTCAATCACATCCATCTGAGACTCTGCCACACTTTGGTTTTGGTGAGAGCCCTCAGGCTCAGTCCCTTACGTCATCACAGAGGAGCAGCAGGTGGATAAAATGGTGGATACTTTTTTTTTTTTGAGCGTCACAGCCCTCGTGAAACAACTCGTTTCACCAGCAGAATTTGATCCATTCAGTCCGATTACATTTGGAAAGTCTAGAAGAGCCACACGATTAAATTATTTTATTCCCATTCTAGTTCGCCGAGAGCTAAACCAGAAGTTAGCCGGCTACCTCGGCGGAAGTCTCTAGTGTACCCACCTCCGGTTTCTTCCCGAATCCGAATAACGAATCCGAACCCGAATACAAACAGTGCAATGGCTGTACACCCCTAGCGGGTTGTGGCGGCGGGCGTGGCGTTCCATAAAAATCATCTGACTTGTGAACAGATTCGGGAAAACGTGAAACTTTGCGGAAAGGTTAGTCATGTGGTAACAAAGAGCTGGTTCGTTTTTTCACTCCGAAAGAGGGTGTGCGATTAGGTTTTGGTGAACATTCAACATGTGGAACCGGCATGTCTTGGCAATTACATAGTTTTGGCAGAGGAATATGTTTTACTCAGCGCTTCCTAGTTTAGGATTGTTTTTTTTTTTTTAATACATTTTTTAACTGTAGACCACTGCTATAGCACCACCAGTGAGACCAAATTTTAATGGGCATCTTTTGGCATGGGAACGCAGTCAGCAGGTGACAAAAGAGACTGAACGACTCACCGTATTGCTCTCACCTCACACTCGCATGCCGGGTGCTTGTCACCTCATGAATGAATGAATGAGGCTACGTTTACACGGGTATTTTAAAAAACGGAGACATTTCCCTTCGTTTGTGCCCTTCATTTACACGCAAACGGCGAATTCGCCTCTGAAAACGATTCTTTCTAAAAACTCCGGCCAAAGTGGAGATTTAGGAAAACTCCTGTTTCGCGTTTGCATGTAAACTGAGAAAAACAGAGAAATACAGAGTTTCAGGCAGCCGACGTCACATTATGCACCAAAAGTGCGCGCAATGTTTACATTTGGCTGTGGTGATCATAGACATGATATATGTATATTATGTCTATGATGGTGATGATCATGGATGCATTCACAGTAGCAGTCGCATTTCTGTTGGTGCAGACACTTTCCATATGTTTGCATTTGCAAATACAGCTGCTATTTTTTTTTTTTCATTTTCGCCTTTTTTTTATTTCATTCTTCTTGATCTTGATTTTTTTTTTTTTTTTTTTATTAGTTAATTCAACATAGAGAGCAGGTATACATTTGAAAGCAGCCTCTATACAGTCAATAGCGGGGACATCTGCTCATAAACAAAATAATGAAAAAAAAAAAAAAAAAAAAAAACTAACTAAGGTTGGGCCACAACAATTATTACGTTTATAACTAAGTATCCATGATTATCACATATAGAAAAAGAAGAAAAGAAAGAAAAATACCTGCACTTTCACACAATTTTTTTTTTCTTTTTAACCCAACCCACCCCAACCCATCACCAGAGATCATTCTGTACATTTCATTACACTTTACAAATAGGATATTTCAGTGTGTCCTTATACATAGTGGGCAAAACGACTCCAAAAGACAGACAAAGCAAAAAAAAAAAAAAAAAAAAAAGCTGCTTTTTTATATCGAGGAGCAGAGACGAATGAGGGCTCAGATTTGGGTCCAACCTGGGCGGACTGCTATCTGGTTTGGCTTCTGATTGGCTTGCATGGCTTTCTCCTCCTTCCTACCCCGCCGCCCATAGGCTTGGGGTAGTTATGATGGCGCTCGACGGCGTATTTATGCGGGTTGATGTAAACGGAAACTTTTTTGAAAACGATGCCGTGTGCACGATGTTATTTTGGAAAACAGAGGGAGGGAAATATTCGTCTCTCAAAATACCCGACTAGGTGTAAACGTAGCCTGAATGAATGAATGAGAATGAGAATCAGTGACTTTCCTGCGACTGTGCTTTTAATGAAGCCCGTTTTTTTCAGAGCAACATATATATCGCACAATCTGACCAGACGCTGAACTCATTTAAAATTTGACACAGTGCCGCCGGCGAGCTGATTCGACTTGTTCACTTTAAGCTGTTGTACAGATGAACAGCTGATAGGAGAGACGACACACCACGTCTTCAGCGGCGCTCGGTGTGTTCAGTCGGGAAAGCTGCCGTTAATCAAACGTCTGTACACCACAATTAGCCGCCCTGTCATTTCAGAGTCGAGATGCGGAGATTAGGCTGTGCCGTGTGTGTGTTTGTGCGTACGGCTCGGGCAAATTTGGTTATTTCTTTTTGACAGTGACGGGAGTGAAGCGAATTTGAGTGAAACTGACAGCGAGAGATACGGCGATGAGGCAAGAGAAAGAAAGACGGGAGTTCAAAGTGAAGTTGAGATTGGCATCAGGCTCGGTTTCCATCCAGCCGACCACATGGGACTCTGTGTCTGTCACTTTAGTCCCCCGTGTGGATATACATGCCCGTGTGTGTGTGTGTGTGTGTGTGTGTGTGGTGTTCTGTCAGCAGGCTAGGTGTAAGGTTACCTGGGGGAAGATAATGTCCTGCTTACACGTGCATCTGCTCTAGCTCACGGATGCAGTGCCCATACACACACACACACACACACACACACACACTCACGCAGTTGGCAGAGTGTGATTAAACCTGGTGTGTGTACTATGAAGAAACCTGAGACCCAGAAATGAGAGGGAGAGAGGGAAGGAGGGGGACGAGGTGGTGCTGTCATTGTTAGGCTGTTTGGCAGCAAAATAACAATAAGAGGAAAAGAAAAATAGCTTTCAAACACTGACAATAGGATAGAATGAAGAAAAGAAAGATTTAAAAAAAAGAAAGAAAAAGCGGCTTCGGGACACGTTTTATGCAAATGACAAAAAGCAGAGAGAATGAGAGCGAGAGGCTCTGAATGATTCCTCTCTGGCGCAGGCTTTTGTGTGTTTGTGGTATTCATGATGATTTGTACAGCAGTTGCAAATATCATACGGCTTTGGAAATGTCTGTGTGTATGTGCGTGTGTGTGTGTGTGTGTATTTGCATATTTCTGTCTGACTGATTTGTTTTGTTTCCCTGTTTCCTATCACGGATATTAGGCTAATAGCTCTCATTTTCTAAGCGTGACTCCATCGGCGTGAGGGCTCGCAGCAGCAGTGCTCGCGCCGCTCCATATAGAGCCTGTAATCAAACAAGAAACGGCTAATTTAGCAAAATGACCGATAGCACAAAAACGAAAGAAATGACGGCACATTAGATAAGCGGAGTCCCTCATGACCCCTTAAGAGACTGAATCCTCCATGGACGACGTTGATCACACTTCATTTCATTGGCCTGTCCAGTGCTCATATTCAACTTTGATGCTTGCTGTACATTGACCCGTTTAATGGAAACACTCTGACGGTTTGGTAAAAAAAAATTCCCTTTTTCCGACTTGCCTGGACTGAGACAAGATGTTCGATGCCATTTTCACCGCTGTATGTCCACTGGTTTGGTTCCCAGTGGGTAGCATTTGACGTTAGCTTAGCATAAAGACTTGAAGTCTATAGGAGTCGTTAGCCTAACTCTGTCAAAGTGAAAAAAATAAACCTCACAGCAACTCTGAAGCTGTCTTATTTATACAGTGTATCATGTGTATCTGACATGCACATCTTTGGATTTTTTTATTTATTTATTTATTTATTTTTAAATTTTAGGAGAAGTTCTTCTCCTAAACCAATAGTCTAGTCATTTTATGAAAAACCCTTGGACAAATTGCAAGAGAAGCAAACTCAACTGATTTTGTATCCTCAGTTTGTCCTGAGTGAGGGAAAAAAAGTCCCAAGGAATCCCATTGGTGGAAAGTTTTGAAAATCACCTATTTATGGCCACATATTACCAAAAAAACACCCTTTTTAACACACAGGGGAAAGGGATCAAAATTTTACTTTCAGATATCACTATAAAAATTCACAAGTTGATTACACACACAAAGACAAGAAAAAAAGTCAATTACAAGTTCTTTGAATTATTCGGTTCTCACATGCATATCACACATTATCTGATTTGATATGCGCTAATTGGAATAAATGCCAGAACTGATATTTAAAGGTTACTATATATATAGCGTGAGGTTGTGTTGTGATTCCTTGGGACTTTTTTCCTTCACTCAGGACAAACTGAGGATACAAAAACAGTTGAGTTTGCTTCTCTTGCAATTTGTCCTGGGTTGACCCCAATTTTGGCCTAAAATTACCGGACTATGTCCACTGGTTCGGTTCCCAGTGGGTAGCATTTCATGTTAGCTTAGCATAAAGACTTGAAGTCTATAGGAGTCGTTAGCCTAACTCTGTCAAAGTGAAAAAATAAACCTCACAGCAACTCTGAAGCTGTCTTATTTATACAGTGTATCGTGTATTTGCACATCTTGGGATTTTTTTTTTTTTTTTTTTTTTTTTAATTTTAGGAGAAGTTGGATGGTGGAACAGTGATCCGCCCACCGTTGAAGGTTTCGGTAGATCTGGCAACTTCTCCTAAAACTTCTCCTAAAACAACTCTTCTTTTTAAATTCAAAGGTGTGTATTCCCGAAGCCTCGTTTCAAAACCCTTGTGGTGGCTCACTAGATGCGACCAGATAATCTTGGTTCAAGTTCAAGTTCAAGTTTATTTCAAGTCCAGTATCACTGTTTACAGTCTCAACGGGCTTTACATACCCACCAATTTACAACAAACAGGACAGGACTCCCTGATTTAATCCTCATAGTGTGAGAAAAAAAAAAAAAACAGCTGTAACAGGGAAAGCCACTCCTCAACAAGAACAGAACATTTGCTGTTTGGGTTGTCTGACGCTCTGAAATCGAGCCCAGCTTTGAGCAGACATGTTGGGTGGTCCGACACAACACCCATGCCACTTACATGAGGCAAGCACACACACCTGAGGGGTCCCACACACACACCTGAGGGGTCCTACACACAGCTATTTAGCAGACACACAGTCATTTGCCATACATCTCCATCTTAACAAGACATAAACCCTGTTTTTTCCCTCAAAACAGTGAAGAAGCGAAGAAAATCTGCCAGCGGGATGAGATAATCTGGTCTCGAGAGGATTTTTTTTTTTTTTTTTTATGTACAGTTGTCCCTCGCTATAACGCAGTTCACCTTTCGCAGCCTCGCAATTTCGCGGAATTTTTTTAGTGCAATTTTGCATGCTTTTTTTTTTTTTTTTTTCCCAGCGCATTGTGTTCTGTGTCCTGATTGGCTAAGGGACTGTAGACCATTGTCAATCAATCTCCTCCGTGCTGGGAGGTTTTGATGTTTGGTTTCATTCTATAATACTGGACTTCTTTTTCTACGAAGGTTTGAACTTTGAGAGTTTAAACAAGAGAGAAAAGTGAGAAAATGTTAATGCCTGTCTGAGAAAAGTGTATAAAGTGTGTAGTGAGGGGTTTTACAGCCTTAAAACATCTAGAATAATTGTAAATAATAAAGCTGACTACTTCGCGGATTTCGCCTATTGCGGGTTATTTTTAGAACGTAACTCCCGCGATAAACGAGGGACCACTGTATAAGTATTTCGAAACTGTAGCGGGAGCAAATGTGTAGAAGGAACATGTGTGTGTACGGAGTGGTAGGGGGAACATATACGGGGACGCACAGAGGTATGCAGGTGTGCAGAGCTGCCGGTCAATAAAAGAATACAGAGCTAGAGATGTCTCCCGTCTGGATCTTTATAGACTACATAAGTAAGGCATGTTACATGGTGTCAGAAGAGTACTGAATCCCGTCTCTCATAGTCGCTCGGAAGAAGTTGTCGGGCGAGTTAAATACATAAATAATTAACCGCGAGTCCCGGTCGGCGCGAAGCTAAGCTAACGCTAACCTGCGGTTAGAAACCGAGTGCAGTTAGTAAATAGCTAGTGAGACGGACGGCGAGGGAGCGTGTTGCGGCGCGGGAAGTTAAGAGACAACGCAGTGAGCCTGTGTAAAAAAAAAAAAAAAAAAAAAAAAAAAAAAGAAGAAGTATGGATTCCCTTTTCTCCATAAACCCACCAGAACACTTCGATTTCTCAGACTTTGCTAACTGGCCAACCTGGAGTCGTCGGTTTGAGAGGTTTCGGATGGCTGCAGGACTTGACAGTAAGGAGGATGAATATCAGGTGAACTCATTAATATATACTATGGGCGATAAAGCTGATGACATTTTGGGCACGCTAGGCTTGAGTGCTGAAGATCAGAAGAAGTATAGGCCAGTAAAGGAAGCCTTTGATAAGTACTTCATATGCAAACATAATGTGATTTATGAAAGGGCTCGTTTCAATAAGAGAAGCCAAGAGCCAGGAGAATCAGCTGAAGCCTTCATTGCTGCGGTTTATAAGCTAGCAGAGCACTGTCAATATGGCCCACTGCAGGATGAGATGATCAGAGACAGGTTGGTGGTAGGGATAAGACATCACGGCCTGTCCGAAAGACTACAAATGAACAGTGAATTAACTTTGGAAAAAGCAGTCACTGCAATAAGACAACATGAAGAAATTAAGAAACAGCAAACTATAGTGAGAGAAACAAATACTTCAGAGCAGAAAGAGACAAACGTGGACTCACTGAAATTCAAGAAAAAGTCACACAGAGAATACCAGACAGGGAAGACAACCTACGGAAAGGGACAAAAGAATTTCCAGAAAGGACAGAAAAGCTGTGGACGATGTGGAAAAGGACCAGCACACTCCCTGAACAACTGTGCTGCACGGGAAGCAGAATGTAGAAAATGTCATAAGAAAGGACATTTTGCAGCTGTTTGCAGGTCAGGTAGAGTAGGTGCAGTAGTCGAAGAGAAAGAAGAGGACACTCTTTTCCTGGGAGCGGTGTCCAAAGGAAAGAAACCTAAAAATTGGAAAAAGACACTGAAAGTGAATGGTCATGATATCACCTTCAAGCTGGATACAGGGGCGGATGCAACAGTCATTCCAGCTACCACCTACTCAAAAGAACGTCATGGCCCACTCATCAAAGCAACGATACCACTGTGTGGGCCCAGCAATGAACCTCTACAGGTGAAAGGTCAGTTTGATGGAGTGATGGCATATAAAGACAGGACGACTACACAACCAGTGTATGTGGTACAAAAGTTAGCTACTCCTCTGCTGGGATTTCCAGCTATCTCAGATCTGAAGCTGCTGCATCTGGTCGACAATGTTAGAGAGCTGGAGGCTGACATGAAGAAACTGTATCCCAAGGTCTTCACAGGACTGGGCTGTCTAAAAGGGGAGTACAGAATTAAGCTCAAGGAGGACGCCAAGCCCTATGCATTGTCGCTGCCACGACGCGTGCCTCTGCCATTAAATGACAAAGTAAAAGGGGAGCTCCAGAGGATGGAGAAAATGGGGGTAATTATGCCCATCGAAGAGGCTACAGAGTGGTGCGCAGGCATGGTGGTGGCACCAAAACCCGGAGAAAAAATCAGGATCTGCTCCGACATGACCCATCTGAACGAATATATCTGCCGAGAAAGACATATCTTGCCAGCCGTGGATGAGACCCTAGCCAAGCTCGCGGGGGCAACTGTCTTTACAAAGCTGGATGCCACGGCCGGGTTCTGGCAGATACCCTTACATCCAGAATCAGTCCCCCTGACCACATTCATCACTCCTTTCGGGAGGTACTGCTACAAGAGGCTGCCATTTGGGATTTCAGCAGCACCAGAACATTTTCAAAAGCGGCTGACACAGATGCTCACAGGGTTGGAAGGTACTGTGTGTCATGCCGATGACATCCTCGTCTTTGGTTCAACGCGTCAACAACATGACCACAGGCTGCACAAAGTGTTGGAGCGGCTCCAAGAAGAGGGCCTGACGCTCAACAACGACAAGTGTCACTTTGCAGTTGATAGGGTCAAGTTCCTGGGCCACATCGTCAGTGCACAGGGCATTGAGGCAGACCCAGGCAAGATTAAGGCAATAACGGAGATGCCAGTGCCCAAAGACGCGGCTGATGTGAAGAGATTTCTGGGCATGGTTAACTATGTGGGAAAGTTTTCTCCACGTATAGCGGAGCTTACACAACCATTACGTGAGCTGCTCAAGACAGACACAGAGTGGGTGTGGGGGAGTGCGCAGCAGAGAGCATTCGATGAGCTGAGGAGGGAACTGAGCTCGCCAGCAGTTCTGGCACAGTACAGCCTGAACAGAGAGACAAAAGTTGCAGCAGACGCTTCCTCCTTTGGGTTGGGAGGAGTTCTGTCTCAGATGCAACTGTCTGGAGAGTGGCGGCCAGTTGCCTTTATATCACGCAGCATGACGATAACGGAGCGCAGATACGCCCAGATAGAAAAGGAAGCGCTCGCGCTGACCTGGGCGTGTGAGCGTTTCCGGTCTTACCTGATAGGGATGGACTTTCTGATACAGACCGATCACAAGCCTCTCATCTCCCTGCTAGGCAGCAGAGCGCTAGACGACTTGCCGCCTCGCATTCTGAGATTCAGGCTGCGACTGCTCCGTTTTACCTACAGGATTGAACATGTGCCTGGAAAGAAGTTGATCACAGCAGATGCGCTTTCCAGAGCACCGATCCAAGCCCCGCCTACATCAGAGGACGAACAACTGGAACAGGATGTGTGTGCGTCCATCAACCTACTAATGGAGCACTTGCCGGCGTCAGAGCAGAGGCTGGTGCAGATCAGGACTGTGCAGGATGCAGATGATGTCTGCACAAGACTGAAACACATGGTGCTGACAGGTTGGCCTCTAAACAAAAAAGCTCTTCCGCCTCAACTGCAGCCGTACTGGCAGTATCACCAGGACCTGCTGATTGCGGATGGACTACTGATGAAAGGCGAAAGAATCATCATCCCTGTCACAATGCAAGAGGAAATGCTCAACAAACTACACGAAGGTCACCAAGGAGTGACAAAATGTGCCGCTAGAGCACAGCAGTCAATGTGGTGGCCAGGTCTGACCACACAGATTAAACAGAGAGTGAAAAATTGTGCAATCTGTGCACGTGAGGCCCACAATGCACCAGAGCCGCTGCTGACGACTCCATTGCCAGAGCGACCATGGCAGCGTGTGGCGGCGGACCTTTTCCAATGGGACAATGCAAGGTACCTTGTGGTTGTAGACTATTACTCACGCTACATTGAAGTGGCTAACCTTACCACCACCACTACAGCCCATGTGACAGGAAAGCTGAAATCTATTTTTGCACGTCATGGGGTCCCAGAGACTGTGGTCACGGACAACGGCCCCCAGTTCTCTGCAGCAGAGTTTGCAGCCTTCGCCAGAGACTATGACTTTACACATACGACCAGCAGCCCCCACTATCCTCAAAGTAATGGGGAGGCTGAGAGGGCTGTGAGGACTGTGAAAGCTCTCCTGAAAAGGGGGGAGGATCCACACAAGGCTCTCATGGCCTACAGAGCCACTCCGTTGTCACATGGATCATCCCCTGCGCAGCTACTGATGGGCCGCAACATCAGGACAACCCTGCCTGTCAGTAAGGAGAAGCTACAGCCAGGATGGCCTGACCTCCAGGCTTTCCGCAGGAGGGATCAGGACTTAAAAGAGAAACAGGCCTCCTGGTTTGACAAAAGACATAACACAAAGACAAGACAAGAGCTCAGACCAGGTCAAAGAGTCTGGGTGAAGAACATGAAAGAAGCAGGGACTGTCATTGGTCCAGCTCAGACACCGAGGTCTTACAACATAGACCTGCCCTCAGGAAGTCTCAGGAGAAACCGATCTCACATTAGGGTCATTCCAGAGACTCCCAGAGAGACTAGATCAGGCCGGACCATAAAACCACCAAAAAGACTTGATTTATAGGCTAGATAGGAAGCTGTGATTTTGTTAATAGGGCAGAATAATCCCTGCACAGCTTCGGGACACGGGTAGTCTACCCCGATCCCTAGAGAGGAAAGACATTCATGTGCAATGTTTGTTAAAAAAAAAAAAAAAAAAAAAAAAAAAACAATGTTGTTCTTTACAGTGGTTACATGTTATGGTAGACGTTGACCAGAGCATGTGTTGTTATGCACTTCTGAAAAAAAAAAAAAACGAAGGAGTAGAAAGGTGAATTAATGTGGTTTACTTGAATGTGTAATGCTCAGGTTAACTATTTATGTTTACTGTTCAAGTTTATTTTTAAATGCAGTAAAAAAACAAAACAAAATAAAAGTAGCTCTTGTAAGAAAGTCTGACAGTTAACTAAAGGGGGGAGATGTAGCGGGAGCAAATGTGTAGAAGGAACATGTGTGTGTACGGAGTGGTAGGGGGAACATATACGGGGACGCACAGAGGTATGCAGGTGTGCAGAGCTGCCGGTCAATAAAAGAATACAGAGCTAGAGATGTCTCCCGTCTGGATCTTTATAGACTACATAAGTAAGGCATGTTACAGAAACAAGGCAGAATAAGGCAGATCAGCCCAAATAGGATCAAGAAAATCACATTTGATTCAAGAAAAGTCTGGAGATGAGTTGACTGTTTTTGGAAGTGGGAAGATTTTTTTTTTTTGCAGTCCCTTTCTTGGAACCTGACCCACAAGCTGATCCTTTAACCCAGTCTGGGTCTCTCACAGCGGGCAGCAACAGTCTCAGCCTCCCTCTCTCTCTCTCTCTCTCTCTCTCTCTCTCAGGTGGGCAGGGCGAGTTCAGCTGCTCCTCCCTGCCAAGCTGCCTTTGTGCAGCCAAATCTGTTCGTAAGTGACTTGGCGTTCAAGTAAGCATACAGAAATTAATCTCCTCGGGGCCTCGAGCTGTGCGGTTCTTACGCAGATCGACACACACACACACACACACACACACACACACACACTTTTGAGCTGCTCCTTCGCAGGCTCGGCCTATTTCATGTGCTGATCGAGGGTTTGCGTGCTTTCAGGCTTCACTTGTGCACAGGTCTGTTCAAACTTTGCCTTTTTGTCAGTACTGCGGAGAAATCAGGCCGTGCACCTTTCACCTTTCCGTGCCTTTCTGCTGTGGCGTTACCTTTAATTCAGTTTTGTTTAGGACGACTGCACATGAAGATTGAATTGGTAACTTGCCCATGGTACAGTGATTGGAAAAAAAAAACACATAATAAATTTCATACATATATTATAAAATGAATTTCACATCAAAAGGTGGGTTTCTTAAAGCCATTCTCCAACTGCGCCGCGTTGAAACTGGAATGCCGGTGGAGGGTTCATGGAGTGCTTTCCTATAAATTTACTCCAGTGCACTTTTTCCACCCCTCAGGACGATGGAGTTTGTCCTTGATCGTATGTGTTTGTGCGTCAGCATCAGGTCAATATATATTTTTTTTTCCCCCCCCGCGTCACCTCATTGCCATTAAGGAGGCCTGAGATATTCTCGCAACACGCCTGGGCCCCCTGACGCAGCACCTGTCGCCAAGATTGAAAGGCAGCAGTTTGCCTTTGAGTAACACGGAGCGATGTTGGCCGCGCGATTCGGCTCCGCAAATCATCATTCAAAACGTGGCAGTTCAGCAATTGAGGCTTCGTGTACTCGTGGAAACGCTGAGCGCACTGGGTGTCTGTTCAAATCAGCACATCTGAACCATTTCTTAGCACCTTCCCTGGTGTATTTATTCCCCTCACGTTTTTTTTCTGACCCCTCTCTCATCCGCCTTCCCATTCAATATCTCGTCTGCTTTTGAGAAGGCAAATAACCCGATGCACATTAACCAACCAATAGCAGTGCAAGACATACACCTGTTTTTTTTTTTTTTTCCACACTGCAAAAACGCAAAATCTTACCAAGATTATTTGTCTTATTTCAAGTCAAAATATCTCATTACACTTAAAATAAGACATGATCACCTCAGAAGTAAATTGTTTTTAGACAATTTTCACTTGCACTTGTTTCAAGTGAAATTACACTTGAAACAAGTAAAAATTTGCTTGTTTCATTGGCAAAATTTGCCAGTGGAAAAAGGGAAAATTCACTTGAAATAAGTGAAAATTAGCTAGAAACAAGAAACAAATTTTGCCAATGAAACAAGCAAATTTTCACTTGAAACAAGAGACAATTGTCTAAAAGCAAGTTACTTCTGAGGTGATCATGTCTTATTTTAAGTGTAATGAGATATTTTGACTAGTAATAAGACATTTTTGACTTGAAATAAGACAAATAATCTTGGTAAGATTTTGAGTTTTTGCAGTGCATCCATCAGGAAAACGTTTAGGTATCGGCTCCCACAGTATTTGGCGACAAATTAGTACAATTAATGCTGATGTAGGTGTGGCTATACAGCTTTCCATACGCAGGAGCTTCTCTCAAAGTCGTGTTTTTGCATGTAAATAAATGTGGCAAGTTCATTCCAGTACAAAACAGCACATTATGACATGTGGTGGCTTTGTGAGAAGCCAGCAGCGGCTGTTACCTGGAAGTGACTTGGCAGCGGCGGCGGCGCTGAGCATCACAGCACCAAACAAAACTGTACGGTTGGAAAACATCCCCGCGCCGCGCTTCAATCAGAATCTGGATTGGGTCTCGATTGGGTCTTCTCCTCTCTTTCTCGCTCTCTTGTCAATTTACATTTTCACTGAGAAATGATTTGTGGATGTTTTGGGGGCTGCAGAAAGCAATATTCATGGTGGGCGAGGAGGATCCGATTGTGTTTAAATGCCAATTGTGCCTCTGCAGCGGCTGGCACTGTGGATTTCAATATATTCTGTTTTGTTGTTATTGCAGATATGTGTGTATGTGTGTGTGTGCGTGTGTCTGTGTGCATGTGTGCCTTGTTGGAGGTGTGTTTGAGGCTGCAGAGCCACATGGGAGCTCTTTACAGCATCTGTAGTTTTAGTGCTTTCTCTCTGTTCTGCAGTGAGAGGATTCAGTAATGAACCACAGAGCTCTCTCTCTCTCTCTCTCTCTCTCTCTCTCTCTCTCTCTCTCTCTCTCTCTCTCTCTCTCTCTCTCTCCATCTGTCTGTCTCTCTGCGTTCCTCGGGGCTCAGGTACAACACACAGACGAGTAGACCTGTCAGCACGAAGCCCTTTCTATTGGCTGACATCTCAAGTGTGTGTCTTTTTTCGTCTGTTGCTTTGAGCCCCATCAGCAGCAGCATGAAGCTCTATGAGTGACAGCGTCAGGCGTTGTGTTTGCCTTTTCAGTCACGTGACATTGGGCTTGCAGTTAGGTGTCACAATGCTCCATACTCTAGTGGCCTCACATGGTAAGATTAATTTTTCTATTTCTGCCGAGACACACCTTCATAATCAGTGACAGGTAACATATGGTTGTGTAAAGAGTGAGAGGAGCACACCGACACATTGCCACCTGCAGTGCCGCTGTAGCATTTCTATAGTCTCTGACACTGTGATATGACTCACGAGCAAATTGTAGGGGAAACACTGTTAGTCAATAGTGTAACAGTGAATTACCAACGAAAATAAATAAAAGCATGGTAGTGACACTGTTGTAACCTATGAAGGACAAAAAATGACAAAACAGTAAATATATAAATAAATAAATAAATAAATACACATATAAATAAGTAAATGCACAAATAATTAAATTAATACATTTTTCTACATGTATGTAGAAATACAGAAATAAATGTAGGAATAAATAAATAAATGTAGAAATAAATGAAGGAATAAATGAATGAATAAATGTGGAAATAAATAAAAATATAAATGAATAAATGTAAAAATAAATATATAAATATGCAAATGAATAAATAAATGTAGAAATAAACAAATACATACATACACACATAAATGTATAAATACACAAATAAATAAATAAATGCATGAATAAAAACAGAAATAATTAAATAAATACATGTAGAAATATTTATTAATTTAATTATTTATGCATTTATTTATTTATATGTGTATTTATTTATTTATTTATTTATTTATTTATTTATTTATTGTCATTTTTCGTCCTTCATACTAGTCCGTTGAGATAATGAACATATTAAAACAAGGCAGACGAAAAAAAATAATACAAGTCAGTGTGCTAGTATCAAGAAAATGAGACTTGCTCCAAGAAAAGTCTGGAAAGAAACATCAGGCCGCCCGAGGAGAGTTGAATCGAGGTCAGCTGGCTGGTTGTCGGCTCTTGAAGACGTTTCGCTTCTCATCCAAGGGGCTTCTTCAGATCTGGCCGACTGGAGGGGAGTCCCAGCTATAAGACTTGTGTGGAGACGAGCTGCATGAATGAAAAGTGAAACGTGAAAAAAGGGAAAAAAAAAAAAAGTCCAGCCGCCTTGATTCAGCTCTGCTTGGAAAACCGTGACTGGGATCCTTCACAGACACACCAACTTTGGGTGGCGCTGCTTTTCTCTCATTTCATTTGCACATGAAAAACCCCTTCAAACACTCGATAAGTTTAGTTTAGTTTAGTTTATTTGCACATTATGTGACTTGCATAAAAACAGTGAAAATAATAAATTTAAACATTGTGCAGGAGAGGTAGAAGCCAAAAGAGGCTTATAAAAATACCTCCCCTATGTAAAAATTAAACTGAAAATAAAGACAAAAACAACAGCAGTGGTCTATAATACAGATAATACAGAAATTCATGTCACAGCAAATAAAAGAAAGAATAGGAGAAAGAAGAAAAAAATAATAATAAATAATAATGAAAAATAAAGATTGAAAATCCAGAAGTGCTACAACTTGTGACTAAAAAATGATTTTCTCAGTTGTTTTTTGACAACCCTAACCCCACCGGGCGTGTCTTTGTGAGCGTGAATACACAATACAATACACAGTCAATCAATTAATCAATCAAGAGGGAACCACACTTTAATTTCATTATTCAACCTGTTGTATAATGACAAATAAACTTCCTTGTATCCTTGTATCCTTGTAAAGCGTGATGTTGTGGGAGGTGCATGCAGGTGAGGTCTGAACTCCACTCCTCTCTGTCTCAGGTCCGCAGTGTGAACTCGCTGGTGTCCCGTCGCCGAGAGCAGCGGGTGCTGCTGATGGTAGTCACCATGGTGGCGTGCTACCTGGTCTGCTGGCTGCCTTACGGAGTGGCGGCCCTGCTGTCCACCTTTGGCCCCCGTGACCTTTTGACCCCGGAGGCTAGCATCATGCCCTCGCTGCTGGCCAAGTCGTCCACCGTCATTAACCCCGTGATCTATATATTCATGAACAGACAGGTGAGGTGCTCTCTCTCTCTCTCTCTCTCTCTCTTACTCCACTTATTCAGGGGTGTCTGAGCATCACACCGCCTTTCAGATGCTCTGATCAGCAATATCATGTAACCATAGCAACCTGAAAGCGTCAAACATGGACAGCGGTTTTTTTTTTTTTATGTTTTTAAGTGTTTTAAACAACTGCAAAGGCCACATATCAAAAAGTTGCTTTATACTTTGGCAGCAGAATGAAGAGCAGAGATTTTTTTTTTTTTTTTTTTTTTTTACTCGTAAACACGGGTATCAAAGATATTTCCAAATTTCTCATGTACAGTTATGACTTCATGCGCCACGAGGCTTGGGCCAATATCTGATAAAATCAAAGTGCTACCATCCTCACTTATCCTATAACATCTCCTTGCGTTCAGTACATCTTTCGGTTTTACCATTTTTACAGTATTTCATGTTTGTTTTTTCCTTGTTATCCAATTCAGTCAAGACTTTGCTTTCTGTTTTCTTGTGTTTCTCTTGTTTGTTCTGTTTTAAGATGAGATGCTTTTACAATTACATTTTTTTTTTCACCCCTTCTTTATATTTTACGCAACACTGTGTCACGTCTGTGTTTCATCCCCGCGCGACTAATCTAAAAAACGAAACCAAACAGAATTAAACTAGGTCAGCGAGGCAGCGGCTCCAACAGCCCAATTATCTGTTTGTCCAATTATCGCTCCGTTGTTCAAGCGAGCCGGCGCCCGGGCCATCAGCTGCTAGAAGTTAGGAGAGATTCACACCCAGAGGAGAGCGGTGGAGATGCAAATAGACTGCAAATAGACCGCACCACTCGCAGTCTGCTGGCTCCTTATCAACACCTTCAAGCAAAGCACACACACACACACACACACACACATAACTGCACACAGCACGTCCATGCAGGTCCACACAGGAACACCATGAGGTATTGTGATGCCAAAGCCATAAAAACATCAACACAGCAACCCCCTCCTCCTCCTTCCCTGGTGGTGAGATACACATCACTGATATTCAAGGACAGAGAAAATAAAAAGAGGGAATGACTAATGAAGACGCTAAAGAGATGAGAGAGGAACTAATCTGTCGCCGCCGGCTTGCTTGATTGACACAGGAAACTTCAAGGTCCTCCGTGTTGCATTTTTCCATCAATAAATTATGACCACATTCATTCGGAGATGTGAGTATAATGAACGTAAACAAACACGGCCGTGTCAGATTCGGCCGGACCGCCGCTCGATTGATTCACGCGCGCAAAAAATATTTCCTCACTTGAAACAGACACACCACTTTATAGAGTTGAGAAGAGGACGGGGTTATTTTGGGCGGCCAGGGTTCTGAAATTAAAAAAAAAAAAAAAAAAAAAAAAAAATCCCATCTATTTTCCCGATTGCAGCCCGTCTGAGCGATTCCAGCACTTGGAGGGGCGTGAAAGTCTTTCATCATCAGCACAAACAAATCCCAACTGTGCTGAAATCATTCGCATTTATTGAAAAGAGATGAAAAAAAAAAAAAAGAAAAAAAAAGTTGAAAGTGAAAACAGCGATGGCCGTACCGGATTGCCGTAGTGATGTTCGTTTATCCAGGACTCTTGTGTGCGTCAGGGTTGAATCAAACCGGGGCTTGAACATGTGCGTAGCAACAGGCATCACGGGACATGTCGTCACACTGACCTCATGCTGCGTCATTTTAACCATAAATTAACCTTCACATCCTCTCCCTAGTTGTATTTACTACTTGGAAATTAGATGTAACTTTACTCCCTGCACACGACTTTCCCCACTTTGCCACACGGCGTCATCAACATGGAAGATTTTCGGAGCTCATTGTGGAAAAGCGTTCCCAATTACAAAACTTAAATAAAAGTTCAAAAGACAGTCTACAGTGGTGGAAAAAAGTTTTCGGACACCCTTAAAATTTTACACAATCTCAAATATCATCATGAAATATTTGTGGAAGAATCTTTTTTTGTGTTTCAAAAGGTGTGGCTGCATTAGACAGATACAAACAAATACAAATGATATTTTTTTGTTTATTGTTTACAAGAAAAACTAACAAAACTAAATTCTTGACCGTTGAATCTTTATCTTCAGGCGTGTTTCCTGCGTTAGGTTCCTTGTTTTAGCCATTTTTGTGTCTGAAGAACTTTCAAATGTGCTGCTTTATATAGACACCAAGCTTGGCAACAGAAATTGTGTCTTTTAATAAAAAGAACAACCTTCATCACTGGTACAAAAATGACCCAGTACTCAAAATTTCTTATGTATTTTTACGGAACCAATCAATTTTAAGTTTTTAATGGCTTTTTTAGGATTTGTTTAGTATTTTGGCTGTGACTGTACTAAAAGAAATTGCACTTGAAGACCTGAAGAGTGATTTGTTAATGCAATATTTCACAAATGCATGGGGTGTCCGAAAACTTTTTTCCACCACTGTATGTAAGCTTCTCAACGCTTTTTTTTTTTTTTTTTTTTTTTTTTTACACTTTATAACACATAGGACCTTGAATTTAGTCAGAAGTGATGGAGACATTTTTTATTTGTCACCCTTTCCTGTCTTCTTCCTCTTCCATCACCTCACAGTTATCATGTATGTTCATTACAGTGACTTTCATGCACCTTCAGTGTAATAAGTGACTTGTTGAAGAAAGAAAAAAGAGAGGGGGAAAAAGGAGAAGAGAGAAGGCAGAAAAGTGAGGAGGAGGGAGGGAGAAATGTGAAAGGAGAGAAAGGTGTCAGGAAGAAAGGAAGGAGGAATTAAGTCGGTAAAAGAAGGGAGGAAGAATGTGAGGAGAGAAAGCAAGAGAGAAAGAAAAGGGAGGAGGAAAGAAAGTGCAGAGGAAGGAAAAGAGGAAGATGGACAGTGGACGGAAGTAAAGAAGAAAGGAATGGGGGTCAAGAAGGAAGGAAGGAAGGATAGGAGGTAATAAAGGAGAAAAGGCTGGTGGAGAGGATGCTGGAAAGAGGGAGAAATGACGGAAAGGGTAAAAAAAAGAAGGGGCGAAACGATGTAAAGAAGGGAGGATACATGAGGAAGGAAGGAAAGATAGCAGGAGAAATGGAAGAGGTAAACGAGAACAGAAAGGAAGAAGTGCAGGAAGTAAGAATGGAAGGAAGGAAGGATCAACAGAATAAAGAGGGATGGAGAAACAAGGGAACAAAGGAGGGAGAAAAGAAAGAAAAGAAGTGGGACGATGTGGAAGAAGAAGGAAGAACGATAACAAAAAGGGAGGAAGGAGTGTGAGGGAAGGAAGGAAGGAAAGAAGGAAGGAAGGGCAGAAGAACGGAGGCGGTGTCGAAGCCAAGAGGGAAGGCAAAGTGAGCCGGGAAGGAACGAAGGGAGCAAGGAGAGAGGAGGAAGACAGGAAGGAGAGGAGGAAGGAAGGGAGGAGAGGTGACAGAAAAGAAGAAAGTTCTTTAATCTCCTAAAGGGAACGCAGCTTTGATTTTGATTAGCATGTGATGCTATTATCAGAGAGAAACACACTGTGGCGGTGACCTTTCCCGCTTTAATCATCACACACACACACACACACACACATGCGCACACACACTTTCTCTTTCTCTTTATCTGTCTCTTTTTATCTGCCTCTGTCTGTCTGTCTGTCTGTCTCTGTTTGTCTGTTGGACTGCCCGTCTATCTCTGTCACTTTTCAGGCTGTTAGACATTTAACTGTCTTTGATGACTGTCTGTTAGTGTGTGATGTTTTTTTGATGTCTGCTTGCATAGCACACTATGAAGCGCTGTATCTATATGGGTGTGCATCCATACACACACACATGCACGTTCACACACACACACACACACACACACACACTGCAGGCCTGTGTGGCGCTTTCAGTCTTCAGTTCCTCCCAGCCCATAACTATGGCAGCAGTGTGTTGAGGCGAGTTGAAGACTTAAAGTGCTGTGCAGATTCAAGCCATGGATCCACGGCGCCAACCATAACTTTATTTATTTTTTTTTTTTTTTTCCAAATATGTCAGTCATGTCAGCTGTTTCCACCTGATCTGTGACCCAGGAGACACATGCAGCTGCAGACAGGTGCACCTTTAAAAAAGAATAAAAGAAAAAAAAAAAAGTCACCTGGGAAACTCAAAGCACTCTGAGTTCTTTTGTGTGTCTGCCTCATGTGACAGTTGCGACTAATGATGTCAACATTTGCAAGACATTTGCAAAAACATAAATGCTGCTCCTGGAAAAAAAAAAAAAAAAAAAAAAAAGAAATGAATGATTGTATGTAATGCATCACTATGTGTGCTTTCCTGAATCCTAAATCAGATTTAATCATTGCATTATCCAACTAGTTTGATTGATGAAAAAATCTGATTCATATAGGGGAGAGTGGGGTAAGTAGTGCCAATTTTTACTTAAAGTGCCTTTAGAGCAAGGGGATTACAGTAATGCCTCCAACTAAAATATGCACATATAGTTTAGGATGTTGTGCATCCCTGGGAACAATCACTTTGGATCTCATATAAACTGTTTGAGAAATATAGCTTTCGAAAAAAAAGTGGTTTTGTGGCACAACTTGCCCCCGGTGCGGGGTAAATTGTGCCATTAGAGAGAATGCACTGGGGTAAATTGTGCCATTGATAATTGAAGTAAAACAGATCATTTTAATCTCACAAATGATAATGCTATATAAAAGCAAAACAAATTCAATACAAAATTTATTTAACATTTATTTATTATTTTAACAAGATCACAGGCCACTTTTCTATAACAAGGCCTAGCGCCACATGAACACATACCCAGAACAAAATAAAAATTCAGAAATGAGCACCTGCAAATCATCTTCATCTGAATCTGAATAGTTTTAGTGATCAAAGGTAAGAAGACAATGTACAATAACAATAAAATACAATAAAGTAATATATAGTATATAATCACACATTGTGCCACTGGCACAACTTACCCCAAGGCCCTTTGGTACAAATTACCCCAAGCCCACCATTCTGAAAAAAATGCATCCCCCAGCTGTTCTGAGCTAACATCATGCTAACTGTATAGACTCATGGTGTAGCTTACTAAAGTACTAAAACCTGTGTGAACTGTTTTCAGAGTTTTCTATAATTGTTCAAACACAGCAATCAAAAAACCTTGATCATGGAAATTTTACTTTGGAGGGCAAAAAAATGTTTTTTGAACTTAAATGTGCTTACCTCTCAAGCCATGTGTCTCCTTTCTTTGTAGGATGAGTGAAATGGATGCCTCTTCAAAAATATGTGGTCACATGACCAACTTCTTCTATGGTTTTCTAGATAACAGGGGTGGCACTACTTGCCCCTTGGCACAAATTACCCCACTCTCCCCTAATAATGTAGTTATTTTTTCTTTTCTTTTTTTTTTTTTTCAAATGAACTGTTCACTTGTTTCACATGTGAAAAAAAAAAATCAGTTCACAGGGGAAAATGTAATTTTCACGTGATAAAATGTGAAATTTCCTGTGGCTTTTCACATTAAAGGACTCTTCCAGTTCTATTTTGACTCATATCTGTTATTAAGGTGCAAATTATAAGTGATTGTAACAGAGGAAAGTGGTAATTTTATCGATGTAGAGCAACCTTCAGGTTTCATAGAGCGCTTTTTCATATTTTTTGAAGATGAATGTGAGTGAGTTCGGGGGTGAGTCAGCCTTGACGTCTCAGCCACCAGAGCATTTTCTTTACACACACAACAGGAGGTTAAAATAGCACCGATAAGGCCAGGCAGATCAAGATAGAGAAGCACAGATGTACCTGCAGTACACAGACACACACATGCATGCATAGCAGCACTGTCACATGTATGTCTGGTGCACGTAAAGACACACACACACACACACACACACACACACATATTCAGACACAGGTGAGGACTCGTCGGTCTTGAGATCCCAATCAGTCCCTGAGCTCAGAGATAATCCCCGGTGTCGCCTACTTGTCCTCTCTCCATCGCGCTCTCTCCCTCCTTCACCTCAGACATCCCGTTCTCCTTCACACTCTCTGCCTCTCACCGTCCGTCCTCCTCCCCCTCTTAACACACATCTCTCTCTCTCTCTTTCTCTCTCTTTCTCTCTCTCTCGTGGCCTCGGCAACTATCTTTTTTTTTTTTTCTTCTGTACTTCATTTCACTCTCTTGCTTCAAGCACTCATTTTTCTCCGGTGGGGTTTTTGCTTTTTAAATCGCCGAATCCTTTTGGCCCCGCAGACGAAGACCCTGAGATTGGAGACATTTATTGGAAGGGGGCGGGGGCGGGGGGGTTATTACCTAAAGATCCCCATCCAATATCTGCAGAAGTTGAAGAGCTCACTTTGCTGACTCCATATAGTCCCGACATATATTTCTTCACAGCTTCTAGAAATTAACATATATTGATCTGATTTCGTATATCATCACCGTTCAGGAAGAGCCATGATTTTCATATTTTAGTGCAATATGAATATTTATCCGCCCCTCTATTGGTTCAGAAAGTCCTACAGCCCTTGGGGGTTATGAAAGCGTTACAAAACTAATCAGATGAGACTTTTTCTTAGTTTGTGAGAAGTCGACACTTACAGGATGTACTCGTTTTTCATCGGACCACAGTGGTATCCATCATTTCATAAGAGTGGATGCCACTTTTTTCCCTTTTGTAGATAAGTCACTGTGGAATGAAACTTGTGATAATGACGATGATGATGTTGATGCACAAAGTGTCCTTCCTGTGTCTGCTTGACCTGCAGCGCCCTGGGGAAATGTAGTAGACTATAAGTATACGTGTGGAACTGGAGAGTATACTAAGTACACTACGTTTATCCAGGGGAGCGTGCCGTCTGCCGGCCCGCCTGCATGACGCGAGGAAAAACACAACATCTGCATGGAGCTGACCTGAACCTTTTCACCTGAGCCCGACTGTCCTCTGTCTGCTTCCACTGACAATACTAAACATGCATATCAGTCATTTTGCAAGTGTGGATGTACTGCTGTTACTACAAGTACTATTACTCTTATTGTTAGTCGTTCTACCACCACCACTACTACATGTGTACTCTGAGCATGTTAATGTTATTATTTTATGTGTGTCTTGGGATGCAAGTCAAATTTCAATTCTATTGGTACTAATCTAATCTAATCTAATCTAATCTAATCTAATCTAATCTAATCTAATCTAATCTGATCTGATCTACTACTGCCTATGATTTTTCTGCCATTGCTGCTACTCAGTCTACACTGCAAAAACTCCAAATCTTACCAAGATTATTTGTCTTATTTCAAGTCAAAAATGTCTTATTACTAGTCAAAATATCTCATTACACTTAAAATAAGACATGATCACCTCAGAAGTAACTTGTTTTTAGACAACTGTCTCTTGTTTCAAGTGAAAATTTGCTTGAAACAAGTGAAAATTTGCTTGTTTCATTGGCAAAATTTGTTTCTTGTTTCTAGCTAATTTTCACTTATTTCAAGTGAATTTTCACTTTTTCCACTGGCAAATTTTGCCAATGAAACAAGCAAATTTTCACTTGTTTCAAGTGAATTTTCACTTGAAACAAGTGAAAATTGTCTAAAAACAAGTTATTTCTGAGGTGATCATGTCTTATTTTAAGTGTAATGAGATATTTTGACTTGAAATAAGACAAATAATCTTGGTAAGATTTTGCGTTTTTGCAGTGATATGACTATTGTTTCTTCTACTACTGCTATTACTGCTGCAAAAGGTTGACTATTTCTACAGTACTGTTACTTCTAATACTACAGTACTTACTGGTACTACTGTCTGGGCCCTTTGGAGGAATATTGCTGCACTGCAGTAACTGCTACTGCTACTAGTACTACTACTACTCCTGCTGCCAGCAATAATAATAGTAATCCAGGCACTCCAAATATCAGGACATGTGACAACAGGGGCCCTAAAGTCCTGACAAAGTCTTTCACGGTCGAAGCATGTTGGCTTTTTTAATGATTTAGCCATCAGAGTAAAGGTTTTTTCATTTTTCCTCCCTCGTTGTTACATTTCCTGGTATTTAGATTTCCTTTATCACTGTCTTAAGTACTTTGTTTTCCCCGTTTCCAAGAGCACCCGACATATTCTTGATCTTTTTCTGTTTGTCAGTAATAGTAATCATTTTGTGTGTGTGTGTGTGTGTGTGTGTGTGTGTGTGTAGTTCTACAGGTGTTTCAGGGCCTTCCTGAGCTGCTCCACCCCCGTGCGAGGCTCCACCTTGAAGACACTATCAAGGGCGACCAAAACCGCGCGCACCGCCCGCCAGGGGAACGAGCAAAACATCTCCGTCGCCGCGGCCTCCACAGCCCGGCCCACGCCCAATCACGTCCACGAGTCATCCGAGGGAGCCAATCACGTGGCGCCGTGCGGCTGCGACGCCCCGCCGGCCCCCGCCGCTTTCCAGACTGTGACCGCCACCAGTCCCAAGCCCAAAGTGACTCTCGTGGCTCACTACAGGGAGTAAGGACAAAAAAAAAAAAAAAAACGAACAACAGGGAATGGAAAAGAAACTTTACAGGAAAGAAAGTGAGCAGAGGACGGGGGGCGCCGGCCTCCAATTAAGATACCGATCTCAGTTGATAGCAGAAAAGAGTTTGCACAAAGAGAGTTCAGCGAGGGTCTTATATAATTTAGATAAAGTCATCTGTTAAAACAAAGATCAAGGACAAAGCGTTCATACATTTACTTGATCTTCCTCTGCTTACCCGTGCTGTGGCTCCCAGTAGCGGCACATCACATGAAGCAGAGCGTCAACACGGAGCTCGGCGGCTAAGCGCAGTGTTTGGAGGATGTACAGGGATACTCGGGAAGATTTTTCCCCCTTGGAATGTACTCGTGGCGAAGTCGTCCAAAGCGAGGCCGGGCGTTACGCCGCCGAGCACGACCAACCCCGCTTCTACGTGTCTTACAGTGATCATACGCATACACACAGATCCCACGCTGAATGTCACAGCATGAATGCTCGCTCACCTGTCGCACACGTTCTGTAAACAGGCCAAAAATCACAAGGCAGCAAGCTTCTGTAGATTTATGTCGTTTTTGTCTTTGGTAAAGATAAAGACCTTAAAAGAGTGGGTGGTGTGCCCGTGCAGTCGGGGGTTAAAACCAGATGGAGTGAACGTGAAGAGGCTAATTTCAAAATGAGGTTTCCACTGTTTGGAAAAATTGATGCTTGCCCTCAACAAAAAAAAAAAAAAAGGCATGAAAGGAAAAGCACATCGCGGTGAAAGTGATTACTCATGTCGAGAGCTCTGCTTACAAAACCGAAATGTTTTCTGAGGGCAGGCTCATCTGCAGTTCTGCAAAAGAGAGTGCATACTCATGTAGTGAAGTTTTTTTTGAAAATGCTTTTGGAATGAATCCCCTGACTTGTGAATTTAGAGCTCTATTTTTTTCCTCTTTGTTTTATTTTCTCTTTTTTTTTTTATTTTGTGAGGATTTGATAATAAATGTGTAATGTGTACTCTTAGCTACGAGCCAAGAATTAGCATGTTTATTAGGTTGGTATTAGCATGTTAGCAATGGACATGGAAATAAGCACGATAGCACTTTACTGATGCAACGGGAAAAGATGGAGAGGAACATGCAGAATTGCATTCGCTCTGCCCCAATAATGCAATTACAAAAAAGATCCACGAAAATAGGTCAAGCCTTTTTGCTTGTTTTGATGAGGTATGTATCGCCGTTATGTAACTAAATGATGTTCTTTCTTAATCTGAGACATAATGCAGGACCGTTTCTGAGAAGCACAGTGTTCTTTGGCAGAGATTTGATGAACTGTTTGGTGACGGCTTTTTTGTAAACGAGGCGATGAAATATTTTGTCAGCACAAGTACGCACTGTTATCGGGATTACTAATTTTTTTTTTTTTCAGTGCGGATGAGTAAGGGAGGGGTATGCGTTTTTTTTTTTTTTTTCCCCTACCCCATTTTCATGCCTGTTAGTTAAGGATTTGTATTAAAGTAGAGTATTAAAGTGTATTAAAGAAAGATTCGTTAGCAGTGTATGCCACAATTTTATGCAATTAAGAACTGTCAAGGTATTTACCATGCCAGAGGAAGGCATGCCTTTAATTTTCACCTTGCTTTATAAATAAATAAATACGTATATACAGATACATACAGATATATATATATGGGCTTCCTGCCGTTGATGGTGGGACTGTCATGAAAACCATTAAAGGGACATTTCACTTTAAAACCTGTCATTGGAAGAAGTGCCACTGCTCTGAGTTCAGTAGTTGTGTGCGCGGCTGCTGTTATCTCTCTGTCGTTTGGTGGAAACATGGCTTTGTGTTGTTTGTTTCTTATGGACTTATTGGATTTTGCACTGCTTGTGTAACATAAATGAAATCATGTCACAGATTGATTTGGGTGTCGCCTCGTTCTGTTGTGTTCACTCTGCATCTTTTTGTCTAGTTTTGAGTGTGTGTGTGTGTGTGTGTGTGTGTGTGCACGTCTTCCTTCAGAAACTGCAGGGGTATACATGCAGTGTGGCCCCCTCTCTTTCCCATTATCTCTCTCTCTCTCTCTCTCTCTCCTCTAACTTATATTCATATATGTTGATTAATCCATGCATTATTAAGTGCAGCTTTAGAGGGAGGAGAGCAGATTAAAGCTCTAAATTACAGCCCCCGTCTCAGGGAGAAACAAACAGCGCTCAAACATTAGAACCGAATATTACATCTGACATCCATGAATGAATAATGAGACCAGGGCTGCACATGCACACACACACACACACACTCAACGAAACGTCTCTCACTCTACTTTGGGATGATGGCTGCTTGTGTGTGTGTATGTGTCGTGTGTGTATGTGTGTGGGTGTCTTTCTTGTCTGTCTAGAACACAATTATAAACATTGCTGCATTTCTGGAGTTAACCAGCCGTGGCTCCATCTCTTGCCAAGGCAGAGATCACGTAATAAAACAGATACAATGCGGACTGATTATCAGTTCCAGACATCTGGAGCATGTCCTCATATGGTATTACATATTGCTATTGTGCGGATGAAGTGAATCCATTTTGAGAAACTTTTGCTGAGAAGTTGCACGTGTCACATCCGAGCGGCAAACCGCACGCTGCTTAGCAAACAGAACGAAACAGCGTGGTGCACCATGTTCATCTTCAGTACTTCATTCTAAGACCGCACAGCTGAAGCAATTACTGTTATCTTTGCATTGTGTGGACATCTATTTAATACACTGCTTAGCACCCACTGGTTGCATGCCGCATTGCATTGATCAACATTTTCATTTTTGTTATACAAATCAAACTACTCTGATCTTTTTTTTTTTCTTTTTTTTTGTGCCAGTTACTGACACACATACCATAGCAAAAAAAAAAAAAAAAAAGTGTGATAAAATAATCCCAATTATTTCCAATACTCTGAAAAGCCCCCTACTAGATACCCAAAACACATGGATTAGCATTGGGAATACGTGAGATTATCTAAACCCATTTTTACCTTGTTTTGAGAAACACAAGACTTTAATACTGCAGTGTGGAAAAACTGGGCTCGCCTGTGTGTTTCTTCTTCTTTTTTTTTTTTTTTTTAGTACACAGTACACGCAAAAGCACTCTCACATGCAAGCTTTTTTGTTGATTTTTTTTTTTTACTCTCTCTCTCTCTCTGTGTGTTTGTGTGTGTGTGTGTGTGTGAGTGTTTAGCACTGCTACGTTTAATTTATGCTGACAATAGATTGCCACCCATCCTTGGACCTGCTTCCGCCTGATAGACCCAGTTAATGAAGCAGCTCAAGATATGATGGGTTGAAGATGGCTTGTGAATAACATTGCTTTTCTCATTGCGCTGTTTGGAGCTGGAATCAATTGTCCACATGATTTAAAGTATTCTGCGGCGCGAGGTAGCGGGGCCAGATGTCATAATAAACGTCAAATTTCATTTCAGGCCCAGTCCACAACTAAATACTCTTACATGGGTAGGTATAAAGAATTTCTGATTTCCAGTGCCTTCCAGGAGCATTTTTATGTGTTGTGATGTACTTTTTTTCGGTTTGCCCACTTTCCCTTAAGCTGCATTCCTCCTGCATTCAGCCAGGGGTCACATGTGCAGGTGGCGACGCAAATAGTAGAAGTGGTAACAGAGTGAGAGTTTTTGCAGCCAAGAAAACGCAGGAGTCATGCCCGCATCTCACAACACATGCTGCCACTGCACTGTTCAGTATTCTGGTCTGTTATTTAAGTTACTGGGAGGGAAACTGGCACCATTCCTCGATGCCAGTGTGTGTGTACCGAAACATTTACCACTTCTGTTTTAGATAACTCCATTATCTGAGAGGAGCTGGAAACATTGACACTTTTAAACTTTTAGACTAAACACCCATGTCTTTGGTCTGGCCTTTATGTAGTGTCTTATAATATTAATATTATCAAGATATTGATATATTGTTATTAATTATTATTAATTAATATTAATAATGTTATTAATATTAATATTATAATATTATAATGTTATAGTTTTATAGGTACTCTATTTCTTATTTATTATTTTATCTGTATTTGTTTTATTGTTATTTTATTGATAGTTTTGATATATTTTATTCTACATTCTATTTTATTGTTTTTCATATTGTTTTTATATATTACTCAATATCTTATTCTTGAGTTTTTATTATTATTATTATTATTATTATTATTATTATTATTATCATTATTATTGCTGTGTCTTTATTGTTTTAAATTGTTTCATATTGTTTTTATATTTTATTCAGTATCTTATTCTTGAGTTTTTTTGTTTTCTTGTATTGCTGTGTTTTTATTGTTTTAAATCTTTTTATTCACTCTCTTGTATGATCACTCTTATTTCTTGATCTTTTTTTTTTTTTTTTTTTTTTAATTAACCATATTTTATGAGTGTGCATCGGTCTCCTTGTCCTTTCACTTCTGATTTTATGCTTATTTGTCAATTCCGATGTAAAGCACCTTGAATATCATGCATTTGTTTGAAAGGTGCTATATAAATAAAATTTGATTGATTGATTGATTGATTGTAGCTGCACTGGGAATATCATATCTGCCATGTTAGGCCAGTTACCCATGGTGAAAAATGTTCCCTGAAACACAATTTATAATGCCAACAGGTTTTAACAGTAATACAGTGTTGTTTTCCTTGAATATTTCATACAGTAACAAGAATCAATACAGCAGAGAACTGACTGCACCAAACATCAAAATGATTAACAACAGAGAAAAGATGGTAATGTTCCCCCTCAGTGATGTGATATAAAATGGACTGGTCAGTCCGTCAGCAACACTCCCAGGACTATTAGCGTCACTGTGGCAATTACAACAAATCTAGATAAATACCAGCCACCACACACACACACACAAAAAAAGATGAGTCAGTCAAGATAAATGAGCTAATTATCAGTGTCCTCTCATTACCAGCCAACGCTTAGTGAAGGAGTAACAATGGAAAAAAAAAACAATCCCATTAGTAGCAATTGATTGTTTCACATGTCCTTAGCGTGTCCCTCCTCTGGCTCAATTGAAATTGGATCGAGCCGGGCCATTCTTCCATCACATCACTATCTCATCTGTTAGCGCGGCGAATTCAGTCATCCTACTGAGAAAGTGAGTTAGTGTCTGTTTCCATAGGATCAATACATGGATCCTCATTGATAAAGAGAGGCGGCATCCAGCTGGTTTTGCAGGATGAATGTCCAACCTGGTCCCACTGGGGTGAAACAGCAGACACAGAAATTTGGTGCAATGGTGATTGAGTGGTTATAGAAAAAAAAACAATCGCAAAAAAACTGAAAGGTAACAGGTTTAATTCTTGCAAAAGGTAACGAGTGTCTGTTTCCAGCCACATGACCTTGACAGAGACTCGTTCACTTTTAAGCTTAAGCATAAGCATATAGGCATAGGAAAAAGTCACATGTAGTTTGGACTTTGGATATGACTGTGTGTGACTGGGCTGGTTGACAAAATTCTGTAAAAAAAAAAAAAAAAAAAAAAAATTCTTTCAAGACGCCATAAAAATGACTCTTTTTCTTTGTACTTACCCCCCTACTTATGTGTACTTTTTGTATATTGTATATTGTATACAGGTTGTTCATTGTATATAGGAATGTCATATATTCTTTCTATTTTATCTTTATTTTTATTTTATTTTATTTTATTTTATTTTTTATTATTATTATTGTTATTATTATTTTTTTTTTTATTTTTTATTTTTATTTTTTACTTGCACAGTGCTGGAGTTGTTGCAATTACATTTTACTGCTGCTGTACCTGTACATTCATGCATGTGACGAATAAATCTTGAATCTTGAATCTTGAATCTTGGAGGAGTTCACACAAGGTATTTATCCAACTTTGACAATATTTTGTGGATGTTAAATGATGAGCTACACCAAGCATAAGGATAGCTTCTTATGAGTTTTACATGCACACAGGCAGTAGGTAGTAAATGACCCTTTGTTAGCAAAATGACCAAAATGCACCACCCTTAACCTGTCAACCCTGCTCTCCATCACCAGGTAGCGGCCTGACTCGCTGATCCATTATCTGACTGAGGTTTGTGGACCGTGGCCTCGAAATACCATCAGCCTCACTGTGCTGTGTATTGATAAATCTATGGTGCCGGAGTAGCAGATGGATTTGTAATTGTACCCTTTTCACTCATTCCTGCCCTGGATCCTGGATCTATAATACTCTCTAAACTAATTACTCAGAATTGCTCAGTTCCATAGTATTTGCAGCCTATATACTCACAAGTAGCAACATGTTGTCACAGAGGAGCAAGAGGATCATAGAGACGCACTGCTGCCTGTAGTAATCCGGTAATATACCTTTATTATTTCTATGATCATTCAGTGGTATCTGTGCTGCTGAAAATACACTCCAAACCAAGCCATGCAGTTGGATATAGTTTTTACTACTGCTGTTTGGTGTCACCTGGGAGTGAAGCAGGTAATGTTATTGAGGAAATTAACCTGCATTGACTGCACTGCGCTCAGCTGCAAGGTAAGGTTTATAATGTCAAAACTAAGATGCGTTTTCAGAAATAAGCATTATTAAATTCCTTAATGTCTACATCCAGTAAAAGAATAGGCCTATACAAAAAATGCATTTAGCCTAATTGCAGTTCTATTAAATCAAATTTATAATCACAATTATAACATTAAGTATTAGAATAGGCCTATGTAATAATCATGTAGTCCTAGTGTAAAGTATCCATACAGGGTTCAAGTGGATGCAGTGAATCCCAGAGAGGGAGAGAGAGAGAGAGAGAGAGAGAGAGAGAGAGAGAGAGAGAGAGAGAGAGAGAGAGAGAGAGAGAGAGAGAGAGAGAAAGGTATAGCGATGCACCTTAATTTGCATGATATTTCATTTGTCATTTAATTCTTCACTTGCAATTAATTCAAATGTTGTATGGAAATGCAATTTGCATGGATGGGAAAAACTTTTTTTTTAAAAAAAAGTGTCCTTCTGTGGACGGAAAGCAAATCACACAAATAAGCCCTTAACCAATATTAACCAACATAAAGTTAATGTAAGTTGCTAACTTTAATCCTCTTTTTATTACTCCTGTATCTTCTGTATCTAAGAATTGTTTGGCAAATAATCTTTTAATCGGTCACTTAAGTTTTGTTGACTATCTCCTATTTTTGATTCTTCTGTTTGAAGTTCAAGAAAAGTTTTTCCTGCAGTATTAATGCACAGTGATGCCCAAGTGTCTATTAAGATAAGATAAGATAAGATATTCCTTTATTAGTCCCACAGTGGGGAAATTTCAAGCATTACAGCAGCAAAGTGGATAGCAAAATATGAAGCATAATTTACATTATAAACAGTATAAACAGATAATAAATAGCAAAAAGCAATATAAACACTATAAACAAGGAATATGGCTACTTTTGTAACTTCTTCTACTTGAAACCAGCTGTGCTTTATTCACTTAGGGATGGCTTTTTCAGCAATTTACAAAAATGGAAAACGGTGTCGGTTTGAGTGGCTTCACTCAGCAGGCGGCAGTCTCTCAGCAGTCGCCTGTGACAGCGGGCAGAGGGAGAACACCAGCCATGTTTTCAAATCAAAAGGCACGAGTTCACTTCTCAAACCATTAGTCAACCACTGCTCACCCGAGGATCTGCACTCGCAAATAGATGGAGCCCGCCTCCTAATAAATGGCCCTCATTCAGCACAGCGGTCCTATTGATACCTATTCCTATTGGCTATGGACATGAAGACGCTCTGCTCTAATGGCCACCTGACGCAAGGCAACCAAAACTGTAAGGGATCCCTTGACACTGATCACACACTGTTCCAATGTTCTGCTCATCACCAATCAATCAGAAACTCATTGACACATCGCTGCAGTTTGAATTTATGGTTTAAGCTTGTGAATTTAAGTCTATAAGCTCTGGGCAGAGAAAGTAGAATTACAAATCCTGAAAAAAATGCGGAAATTAAGTGCTAAATATCACTATTTATGGCAGGCAAAGGATTTTTGATAGCAGATGAATAAACTGATGGACACGGACATTAAATGGAAAGATAGAGAAAGTGCAGCAGAGAGCGAGAGAGCACATGTTCATTAAAAGAAGACACCACATCATTCATAGTGATTGCTCCATGCTACTGAGAGCCTACACACTGTGGTGAGTGATTGTTGGTAACCTGCACTGTCCAAAGGTGGACTGACTTGTACGTAATGAAAGGGTAATTTTTTTTTTTATTATATGGCCTAAAGATTCATACATTTTAAAAGTGAAATATTAGTAACTCAATAAAGTAATGAAGCTTATCTCCGGATCCGCCTCATATAAAATGTATCAGTCTTGCCAAACTGCCAGACTCGGTAGTATATTTTAAGATTACAAGCCATTTCGCTTTACAGACACGAGAGAGGAGTAATTACATTAAAAGGGGAAAGTCAAAACCCCTCAGTGCTCCTGCCAAGGCTGAGGTTAGACTGAGCCACTGTCCCACACTTAAAAAGTCTCATTTCCAATGCAGTTTCACTTGTTTCATTTTTTTTTCTGTAAACAACTATAAATATGTTGTAGGATTGCCCCCAAATATTCGACCAAACATCAGTTAAAGACAAGAGTGTTAGTCACCCACATTTTTAATGGTCGGCTAGTCGCAGAACAAGAACAACCTCAAATTCAGACTAGATCAAAACCAAACCTAGAATAAGTTGGCTGGACTGTGTTTGAAATGCTACCGGGCTTTTATTTTGAAATGAGAGACTAGGGGAAGTGGTGACAATCAGGCACTCCGTCAGACAGGGACAGACTTTTGTGCTTTTAGACCACGGAAATCCAAAGTGTGCGATCATGAAGGTAAAGGACGTGCAAGGAGGTGATATGCAAACACATCTGGTTAGAGGGAGCCCGGATATGTGAAACAAGGCAGTTCAGCCAGCTAATATGAAATCAATCACATTTGATTCAAGCAAATTAGTCCAGTAATTTTAGGCCAAAATTGGGGTCAACCCAGGACAAATTGCAAGAGAAGCAAACTCAACTGATTTTGTATCCTCAGTTTGTCCTGAGTGAGGGGAAAAAAGTCCCAAGAAATCCCATTGTTGGAAAGTTTTGAAAATCACCTATTTATGGCCACATATTACCAAAAAACACTGTTTTTAACACACAGGGGAAAGGGGTTCAAAATTTTACTTTAAGATATCACTATAAAAATTCACAAGTTGATTACACACACAAAGACAAGAAAAAAAGTCAATTACAAGTTCTTTGAATTATTCTGTTTACACATGCATATCACACATTATCTGATTTAATATGCGCTAATAAGGAATATAAGGAATAAATGCCAGAACAGATATTTAAGCAGTGAATTAAAAGGTTATTATATATATATATATATATATATATATATATATATATATATATATATATATAGTAACCTTTAAAATTTACTGTGATGTAGTAACCTTTTAATTCACTGTTTAAGTATCTGTTCTGGCATTTATTCCAATTAGTGCATATCAAATCAGATAATGTGTGATATGCATGTGTAAACAGAATAATTCAAAGAACTGGTAATTGACTTTTTTTCTTATCTTTGTGTGTGTAATCAACTTGTGAATTTTTATAGTGATATCTGAAAGTAAAATTTTGAACCCCTTTCCCCTGTGTGTTAAAAACAGTGTTTTTTGGTATTTCATGGTCATATAGAGGTGATTTTCAAAACTTTCCACCAGTGGGATTCCTTGGGACTTTTTTTTCCCTCACTCAGGACAAACTGAGGATACAAAATCAGTTGAGTTTGCTTCTCTTGCAATTTGTCCTAGGATTTTTCATAAAATGACTGGACTAAATTCTAGAAAAAAAACATTGATTAGCATTGGAAACAAGAGGGATTATCTCATCCCACTGGCTGATTTATTTTCATTTATTTCAAGAAAAAGAAGATTGATAAACTGAATATGAGAGTAAAAAATGACTTGTTGGTTGTGTCTTCTTGTCAAATCAGTTTTTCTAACGGGCCTGTCTCCCACAAACTTGGTGTGCCTCCTCGATGACCCTCTTTGGGGACAGCTAGTCACTGAGACTCCCAGCATGCAACAGGAGAACAGACCTTTTCATGTAACCCTCTTCCCTTTTCTAACACCAAACTGTTTATTTCCCACCTTTGACTTTTACATGATCTTCAGCACTCAGCACACATTTGCCTGCTTTCTCCTACAAACTCACTTTCACTCATACATTATTCTTACTTTTTGCTGTTTTCTCATCTTTTTAATTCTCATTTAATTCTTTCCTCTGTTTTCTAAGCCTCATCATGCCTGAACATCTGAGGGAATCAATCACACAAAATAAGGAAACTAAATGATAGTGAACATGTGCTTATGCAGTAAAAACGTGTGTGTGTGTGTGTTTCAGTGTCTTGTTAATAAGAGATTTCTTCTGAGTGACTCCCTCCCTCCTCTGACCTCTCCTCTTCCTCCTCTTCCTCCTCTTCCTCCTCTTCCTCTCTCTCTGGCCTTGGCCATGAGATGCCAGTCTTTCGGCACAGCTGCGAGCCGACGTGCTTTCAGTGTCGACAAGAACTTAAACACCGACGCACGCGAACACACCGGGTGCGCTTTTGTCGAAGGGCACGGTGAGCCGGGAGAATCTGTTCATCGCACAGTAAATAACACACACACACACTCACACACACACACACACACGCAGAGTCATACACAAAGGTTTCATCATTTGGCGACATGAGCGCCGAGCCACGTGAAGCGCGTTTTTATCGCCACGCTATTCTCCTCCATCCGTCTTGTCTTAACATGTGGCCTCTCTATCCCGAGGATGATGAAGAGGAATGCCATTAGTCATCTTCACCCCATATAAACATCGTCACTAATATCCTTGACCTCTGTGGGCCCTGCCGATACGCTGTCGCCATCTCTCCCCCACCCATTTTCTGTCTCGCTCCCTTCCCTCTCTTTGGCCGTCGAATGAGAGTCGTAAACATCCCGCAACACCGAGACTGAGACGCACACGCACAACAACAACAACAACCTGTGTGGAACGTAAAGGTGAGATGCTCAGGGGGGCAAAAAATAATCAAGAAAGGAGGGGGAAACTGCCACTAATGCAAAAAAATATCAATATTTATTGGGTACTTGGAAAGTTCTTGTGAGCCTGTGTCCATGTGGCCTCTCACAGCCGCGTTATTATTATTATTTCATGCTTTTGTGTAATTGGAAATGCTGCCCGACAAATGATATTTTTGCATTGTTGGTGACCGGAGAGAAGCTGCCGTTTTTGGTGAAAATAAAACAAGTGGGGACTAATTAAGCGCCACCAATAATAACTCACTTCTGCATCTTAATGACTTTCTTCTACTAATACATTTATTCAAATACTGTACCTAAGTACAGTTTGGAGGTTTACTTGAGGTGTTTCCATTCAGAGAGACTTTTACTGCACTACATTAAAGCCTTTTCATTGCACTCCATTAATCTGACAACTGAAGTTACTAGTTATTTTGCAGATTGCATAACATTAAATATGCTGCGACGTTAGAGTGTAAACAAACCAACAATATAAGGAGAAGTTAGAGCTGCTAATAAGTTTGTACTTTTGCTTAAATAGCATTTTGAATGTAGGACTTTCACTGGCATATTTTTCAATTGTGGTATTGCTGCTCTCATATACACAAGAGCTATCTTTCTTGTGTTTTTATTATATATTTTTTTTACATTTTAAACGTTCACTAGCAAATGTTAAGTAATGCTTCATAATGATAACCTTTTCCTATCCTTGACCAAGCACTCTTGTACAGTAAGGAAGCTAAAAAAGCAAATAAAAGTGGCTAAAATGGCTAACATACTAACATTAGTAAGCAGTCACACATGCACAAATGTTAACAGTCAAGTGATGTTGACATATGGTGTGTCTCAAATCGCGCACTCCCGTTAGTGCACTGTCTGTAAGTACACTTAGCTGACACTTACCAGCACAGTGCGCGAATTTCGACAGTGAAGGGTGTCTCAATTGGCGCACTTCCCGTTGTGCACTTACCGGAAATGACGATCGCCACAGTCGGCATCAGGCGAGCCAACCGCGGCACCGGCCGCTCACCTGTCAGCTCCGGCAGACCTGACCGGGTGGGCGCGGTACCGGCTGGTGCCGCAGCCGGCCCGCGCATGATGCCGCATGGTGCCGCATGGTGCCACGGCCGGCTTTGGGTTTCGGTGGTAAAGTTATCCAGAAGTAGACGTGTGCACATCCTATCTTCAAAATAAAAGCATCACCACTGCTTCTAAGATATTAGAGTTTTATTTTTGTAAACAACCGGAAGTGACTGTACTTTGCACAATCGCTAGCTTGAGAGTTATCCGAAAACGTCGAAGCAATTTTCAAAACAGACATTATTTGGACAAACTGACCACATATTTGGAATCTACGTAGTTACTTTCTTGTCTGAAAAAAAATTAAAACTTAATAAAGTGACATATTCACAGTCGTAAAGCGAAAAGTCAACTCAGATTTTTTAGGTAGCTCCTTCCGGTCAGTGGTGCCGTCAGGGTGAGAAGTGTCCATCGTTCCACACTCAACTTTTTGACCGTTTTGAGTGTACATCCGGGTATTTGCAGTGCACTGCATTTTGTTAGTATTTTCAGTGTGAACGCACTTATGCACTCAAAATACTAAGTGTAAGTGCAGAAGTGCGCGATTTGAGACACGACAATAGTTTGGCTATAAGTCTAAATGTTGATATGCAACATTCTCTTGGTTCAGAAATGTCGAAATTTCAATATATGTTTTGGTTTGCAGGAACGTAAATTAGCATCATCTTATTCTGGTGAATGGTTTGATAAAAAAAAAAAAGTCAATGAGTTCACTATGTTCACTAAAAAGAGATGCTCAAGGGCGCCCCGGCCACTTGTTGCATGTCACCCCCTCTCTCTCCTCTGGCTTTCTTGTCTCTCCTTACTGTAACTGTGAGAAAAGCAGAAATGCCAAAAAAGAGATGTTCAAAAAGAGCCATTCGTTCATGAAAAGCCCAACACAACTCTTAACTTACATCCTAATCAAAACATTAAAAATACTTAAGCCCAAATTAGCCCAACAAACAATACCCAAATCGAATGTGGTAAAATGACACAATTTATCTTCCTGGTGAAGTTGAGAGGACTCTAACATGTAAAACCCTTCCACAGGCAACGTGAAGGACAAAGAAATCTGAGCTATAAAAAACAATTCACGCTAAACGGCTGCAGCCATTTCAGACACGAGCAGTTAAACCCGAACGTAATGAAAATCCACCTCAACTCATAGGAGATTCTCACGCTGCTGGAAAATAAGGAACAACGGTTTTATGTCACCGTATTAAACTGTGACCATAGATCACTGAGGGTACGCAAGTCACAACGCAAAGTGCAAAGAGTGCACACACATTATTATAACTTTGTGTTACAGTTTCTGTGTGATTTGCGAAGGTTTAGATAGATAGATAGATAGATAGATAGATAGATAGATAGATATACTTTATTGATCCCAACCAGGGAAATTCTGGTGTTCCAGCAGCAACAGTAGAAACATACAATAAAGTTAACTAAAAAAGAATAAAGGCTAAAAATATACAATAGAGACTATAAAGACTAAAGACTCAAAAAATACAATAACTCAAAAAATACAATCTGCCTCAGTCTTCCCAACACAACACACAAAATAATCCACCACTGGTGACGTTTCTTGCCGAGGAACAACCTGCACTTGGCGTCCTGTAGGGGAGAGTGGGGTAATTTGTGCCAATTTACCAATTTTCTTCCAATTTACCCCGCACCGGGGGCAAGTTGTGCCACAAAACCACTTTTTTTTCAAAAGCTATATTTCTCAAACAGTTTATATAAGATGCAAAGTGATTGTTCCCAGGGATGCACAACATCCTAAACTATATGTGCATATTTTAGTTGGAGGCATTACTGTAATCCCCTCGCTTTAAAGGCACTTTAAGTAAAAATTGGCACTACTTACCCCACTCTCCCCTATCTATCCGCCTCGAAGGAGTGCAAGCTCACTCGAATTGCTGCAATGCACTGGTGTTCATCGGTGGGATTATGCCAGGCGTCCGTGTCATTATTTCTGGAAAGAGTTGTTGCTGTCGAGCTTTTTGTTGGAAATTATTGCCCGTTTGAGCTCCACAGTCAAATATTAATGCAGCTCCATTGTACTAAGGGTGGAGGGAGGCAGGGAAGGTTGCGGCACACTGGAAACCCCACCAAATCACAATTTTGGGTGTACCTTCCCTTTACTAGTGGACTGTTATTCACAATACCTTTTTTTCCCACTGAGGTTAACAATCTGATTAAAAATGCCAATAAAACTGTTTGCATGAGTGTTGGTTTAAGTTTTAACACCATGTTCTCTAAATGCTGCGTCTGAGGGCATTCCACAGCAGCACATAAAGTCTTGGGGAAAGACACACACACACACACACACACACACACACACACAGACAGACAGACGTGCTGCCTTAGCTTTGCTTTGATGATTACTTCCCTGCCTGCCTCTTTCTTCCTGTCTCTCCTCCCCGACGTCTCTCTCTCTCTCTGTGTTTACCTGCTGAGTCCTGAACTTCATGACTCTTTATCTGACTTCAGCTTGGCTCCATGTGTGTGTGTGTGTGTGTGTGTGTGTGTGTGTGTGTGTGTGTGTGTGTGTGTGTGTGTGTGTGTGTGTCGGCTCAGACCACAACAGATGAGGGAGAGAGAGAGAGGAGGAGCAGAAGAACAGACATGAATTTGAGCGTTAACTTCTAATATCAAACTGAATGACTACCACAAAGACAAAGACAAAAAAATATTCTCCTTGATGGAATTTTTGATGCATTATAAATACCTGTGCTTGACTGATTAAATTGAATATGTCTGATATTGTGTTTGCAAAAAAATATAATGTTTAGAGTTCATCTGCTGGTGGTCAGCCTACGTGTTGTATCAGCTTACAGACTGTCAAATTTATTCAAAATAATGGGTCTTACTCAGGTAAGATGTAAAGCCGGTAAAGGTGAGGTAGAATGAAAGAGTAATACATACGTGCGAGCCATCAAATTTTGAATAAATAGTGCTGAGTTCAAACAGAAACATATAAAAATGTTTCAGGGTTGACACATATCATCTGTTTCAAAAGATGAGTGCTATTATTTTGAAGAGATTTTTAATCTCAGTGAGCCTTTCCTGAAAATCACAGGCAGTTTTACTCAGTAAATAACTGAATGCATTCATTCAACATGAAAAATTAGTACATTTAATTGGTATTTTTAACGGTATTTTTAATTTAATTGATATTTTAATCACAAGACTCAGACTGTGACAAGAAAATTGAAATACTGTTAAAATGAACGCTGATGATCTCACCTCCCGTCTGTCCTCCAAAAACCTCACACACACACACACACACACACACACCCTCTCTGTCAAGGGTTAAATGTGAAGGCCCTAAGGATTGGAGAAGGGGCCATCTGTTGCTGTTTTAAACAGCTGCTGTCTCCCTCGCACACACACACACACACACACACACACACACACACACACACACACAGGGACACAAACCCCAGGCATCATGGCTCCAGATGGCACAGCTGCACGGCCCGACGTGAAAAGTTTTGAACACACACACACACACACACACACATGTACACACAAACATAAAGTAAAGAGGCACACCGACATATTTCAGAAGGCACACGCACGCACACACACATTTAGACCTACATGCAGTACTGTACTCCAACAAACTTGATTAGCGTGGACTTTGTCATGCTGAGAGAATGGCTGCTCCACTTTCATGGCCCTTCAGATTTAATTTCCAGACCGTCCCGTTACTTGGTTTTAATTAAATGACGAGAACGAGACACACAGCAGGAAGCAGAGCGAGAGTTACTTCTGTTAACCAGTTATCTCTGGGAGCAGATGGGAGGCATGTCTTACCACTTGACTTCCACACACACACACTCACACACACACACACACCTGGCTGTGTTTTAATAAGTGATTAATATTTAATCATACAAGCGAGGGACATGCCCCCCCTCCCCTCCCCACCCCAGCCCTCCGCCCCTGGACGGCCGGATGATGAACGAGTGCTTAGAGCGAAGGATGGCAAGATAAACACCGGCACATCGCCAAGACGACAGCGGGAGGCGGGGCCATCTATCACACCAAGGTTTCCACGACAACCTGTCGGCGGCGGTGGCGGCGGCGGCATCGCCCGGCGACCGCTCTGCGCTGCTGGCCTTTGAGAGCCGCGGCCCTCAAAACAACACGCGCCGCGAGAGCCAACTAATCACCGAGTTGTGCTGCTCAATGGCAAACGGGGTTGGAGGAGAAACAAAAGGGCAACGTGAAACTTTGCAAAAGGGGACGAGAGACAATAGACAAGATAGAAAGAGAGAGAGAGAGAGAGAGAAGGACACTTGGCCTTCAGAAGTCTACATACTCTCTCTCTCTGGATTCGTTTTTCAAGTCTAGACAAGCAAATGAACCGTACCCCTCAGAAGGGGAACAGAAACATAATTACATCTGCATAATAATGTCAGTGTGTGGAACATGTAATTGTTTCCAACACACCTAACATCGCTAAGTAATTAATAGTAATTTTCATGTAAATTCGGTATGAAATGAGTTCACAGCTTTTTTTTCTCTCGCTAAGCAACCCTGCTTTGCAACGATAAGACCGGACCGGCCCGCTCCACTTCCACCTGTCTGTCTCTGCCGCTCCATCGCTTTCTGTGTCTCTCTCTCTCTCTCTCTCAGCCTCCCCGTCTCTCCTCCAGCGTTCCTGTTTTCTGCAGGGAATGAAAAGAAGCAAAATCACCGAGTTAGACCAAAAAAAAAAAAAAAAAAAAAGACCTGATGTGTTCAGTCATAAAGGCTTAACAGCGAACGAGTAATTAAACATGAGGTTTTTGGATTACTCTACAACGCAGAGGTTAAGACTTGCAGACGTGTTTGGGCTCTAGTCCGCGTGTCATCATTATTTCATGTGTCTTTAAATCCTATTTTTTTCAACATAACGGGAGAGGGGGATTAGCACTGCGGGAGAGTTTTGCTTTACTTTCAATAGGTTTCTTTAAACCAAATGTCATACTGAAATTAAGAACAGCGCTATTCCACATTTCAAGGCTTGTAAGCCGTTACCACCGGCTGGGGGGGGCAAAAGGTGGAGCCAATATGGAGGAGGGGAGGTGAATAGCTCTGTCATTAGGCCTATAGTTTACTAATTTGGGTTTGCAGGCCAACAACTACAAATGTACCGTATTTCACCAATTAATCGTCCGGGCGTTTACACAAAATCAACTTGGACTCCTGGCGTTTAAAAGAACCAGGCGGCTATTCGCTGCAGGCCTTTATTTATTTTTACACAGACCTGCACCAGGCCATTATTGTGATGACAGTTACTGTCCAACATATTTACAGTCGGTCGATTTAAGATTACGGTACACCCTTTTTTCTAACGTTAGCTAGCGCTCTTATTTTGACAGAAAACGGAAGTGTGGCACAGTTATTGTGCGGCTAACTGTTTACTCCTGCAAAAATAAGGTGAGTAGCTTTATTTTGGGTTACCTCAATATAATGCAAATAATCGCCCCGGCGGTTATTCGGGTGGGCGTTTAATACGCAAAATGCGTGCAGACCCCAGGCGTTTAAAAGAACCAGGCGGCTATTTGCAGCCGGGCGATTAATTGGTGAAATACGGTAATTTTCTTAAAAAAAAAAAAAAAAAAAAAAAAACAGAGAACAGAGAAGGTGTAAATGCAAAGCAGGCCACATTTGCAGTGTGACGCTGGCTGAATCATCTGTACACACCAAGAGTCTTAGGAGTATAAACACCACTGACGGTCACTTCAGGACAGACCAAAAACACCCCACCCCCTCCATCACGCAGCCGCGACACAACAAGCTGTTTGATTGTCAAAATATGCAGGTCAGCAACTTCTTTTTTTAATACTTTATTTGTGGCCATCATTTGCTTTTCATCTTTTTTTTTTACATAGTTTTCTTGTCAAACAGTGATGACACACATATATATTTTATATGTGAGTGAGTGAAACACCCTGTGGCTATTACAATACAGAAAGTGATTAATGAGTAGGTCTAATAGAAATAAATAAAATCAAATTTAAACAGACATCCATCAGGTCTGCAACTTCAAGCATCTGAAAGGACACAGTACCACACAATCTGGTTTTCAAATGGACTCTATTCGCTCATTCACTCGTGCTTGCACTGACATTATCTACTGTGCAGTTGTTAGTCGAAACCGCCACACAAGGCGAGTTAGCCCCAGTCCCAGCCATCTACAGAATCACAGAAGTCAATGAGGCATTAATGAGGTCAGTTTTAAACTTCTTTGGATCCACATTATAATCATTTCTCTACAAAACACTGGGATTATGCTGCACGAGTTGTTTGCCGAAACCTGATGGGCATTTTCTGCTGTTGTGGAGCTGTAAAGTCATTATCTCATTAACTTCAGTAGCTGGGGGGGGGGGAGAGTGAGCTGACTTGCTGAGGTTGGTGGTTCAGTGGTGCAACTTCCTGCACTGTCCTTGGAAATGAGCCGATAATGAGAGAACATTCATTTTGGGGTGAACTATTCCTTTATAATAAATTATTATTACATATTATCCACAGTACATGTTAACAGAGTCATTTTTAACACCGTCGCTGAGGCAAATGTATTAGCAGCCCTGCCACATGTACAGTATATGTGCTGTGTTATGTTATGTTTTTGGAGAGTTTCTTTAAGATTTCTTATTTATTTATTTACCGGGGCGTGCCAAGGGGAATTAATTTTTTTTTGCTTTATTCAATAGAAAAAGAAAAATGAAAGGCAGGGGAGAGAAAGAGGGGATGACATGAAGTAAAAGGCCTGGGCTGGACGATACACGGCGTGCGCTCCACCAGGCGAGCCACTGCAAATGTTCATTTTAAAAGTACCTTGTTAAATTACAGGATTACCATCATTAAAACTAACTTGTTATACTTTTATCAGTTGAGAAATGTAACATATTAGAGTATTTTAGAGCTACTAAAATTGGAACTGGTGCATGCCTGGTGCATTTTGATTATTTTTACTGCATATGTCTTACGATAGTCTTTGTTTTTAGTGTTTGCTGACTGTGCTCATCAGCAGTAAACCTGTACAACCTTATTAATTGTTTTTACACAAACAAAAGAATCAGCATAGGAAATAATGTTCAAATTACTGTGATAATGATTATTTGAATGACAGAAAAATAATGTTTTAGGTGACCAGGTACCCAAAAAAAGCATTCTGAGTACTGTTTCTTTATGATGTGTTATTCCCTACACTGCGTATATGGCATGTAAAGCAAAGTGAAGCCCGTGTGCGTCGTCCCTATCGTCCATAAGCGGCTACTTTTTATTTTAGGGCCTGCAAGTTTCCGATCCCCTTTTCGAAGATGCAAAGTCAGGCTGCTGGAAGTCCGTGAAGGAGGACGGGAGGGACGTGAATGACAATGTGGGACGGTTTTGCGGGGGTAAAAGTTTCCCTCAAATCCCCTATTTTCAACATTGTGGACTTTTCCTCAGCTTAATCCTGCAGATACAGAGCTTGTGCAAATCTGCTTTGGAAAATCGCTGACTCTGTGCTCCTCTGCCCTCTCTTTGTGTGATTGCGAGTGCAGATGGATCTCGCGCGGTGATGGAGTCACTCTCTCATACATCTTGAAATACGCCGCGCCACTGACAACTTTTTTGGAACTATAAAGGTCATTTTCCTCACTTGAGGTAATGCCAGTTGCCTGATGTCACCCAACAGTTTTATCATGAAGCCTCAAAATAAACAGTCTTGTCTGTAATCTAATCATGTAAAAGAAAAATCCACCCTGTAACACTTAATCCCATTTAATTGCATTCCAGGCCTTATTTTATTATTTGGCGCTGTATTTTTCTTGTTTTTTATGGATACCCGGTCAGATGCGGACAACAGAAAGTCGTGTAGAGATATTTTCGGCACAGCTGCAGGTTATAGAAGGACATTTTTCAGCTATCTCAAACGTCAGCAGTAAATGTCAGGTTTTGGTGTCGGTGTCTCGAAGATAAAAGAGCAAAGGCTTCTTTTTAGACTCATCACTGTGCGCCCACATTCAGCAGTCGTACCAGGGGAAATCGTATCAGAATAGGCAGAGATGCCGATTTCTCCACTGATGCTATCCTAAAGAGACAAGAATGCAAAATATTTTGTGTTTTGAGCACACGGCGGAAGAAGGAATATTCCAACGTTTTAGGCAAAATACACTTTTTCCTACTTGCCCAGACTGAGACAAGACGTTTTTTTATTTTATTTTATTTTATTATTTTTTTAGACTTTATTTGAGCAGGCACAGTACACATTAATTAACATCTGCAACAGCTGTAAATGTGTCAGTGTTAGCCGAAGCTAATTTTCAACTGTAGTCCCTGGGCCATGATGTTAAATAGGCAAGAGCTAGAGGAAGAGAAGCCAAATTAGAAAGCACAAAAGCATGCAGATTAGTTAATTAGTTAAAAACAAGGTTAAATATAAAAATAAAATAAAATAAGATTAAAAAAAATGGAAGAAAAGGTACATAGAACATAGCAGCACAGTAACAGAACAAGCACATTGACCATATGAACATGAGCAACGTGTGCAGACAGACGTTTGATACCCTTTTTTTCCTCTGTACGTCCAGTGGTTTCTACGGGTAGCATTTCATGTTAGCTTAGCGCAAAGACTTGAAGTCTATGGGAGTCGTTAGCCATGGCTCAGTCAAAGTGAGAAAATAAACCTTACTGCAACACTAAAGTGGTTTTACTTACACAGTGGATCATGTGTATGTATGCAAGTTCAGAAATTTTCTCTGAGGGCTGTTGAAAGGCATTTATCTTACACTTTGGAGGCTTATAGTCGTAGAGTCGATGTTAGAAATTGCATGATTTTCTTCATCGCTAAAGCTCCACACCAGACAGATATAATAGATAGATACTTTATTGTCATTGCATATTTCTACACAATGAAATTTAGTTTGGCAACAACCACCAACTTAGCAGCATCAGCGAATAAATAAGATAAAAACAATAAAAAACAATTGCTCCTGAACCCAATAAAGAATCATGAAGTCTGTAAAGTGCAGTCAAGGCCAGTTCAGATGTTCGGCCGTGGGTTCAAACATTTGTCCGTGCCTTCATCACCGTTCACCTGCCTGAAGGAAGGGTGTGAAGACGGCAGTGTCCAGGGTGTGTGGAGCCTCTCCCGATGTTTTCAGCTCTCTTCAGGAGACGGCTGGAGAAGATGTCTTTCAGATGATCCTCCGGGCTGTTTTAAGGATCCGCTGCAGGTCTTTCCTCTGCTCGGTGGTGCAGCTGGAGAACCACACAGTGTCAGGACCCTCTCGATGGTGCACCTACAGAAGTTTATGAGGACTTCTTGGGGGCGTCTGGCTCGTCTGAGGGTTTGCAGGAAAAAACAGTCTCTGCTGTGCCTTTTTCACCAGCTCACTCTCCAGATCCGATAATGTCACGTGAACAAAATAATCCTCAGTAACAGCACAGGAACTGCTCAACATACGTGTGCTGTGCTCGTTAGCGGTCACACTGAATTCAATCTACGCGCCAAATCTTGAAGTGACATCACATGCGGGCGTCGAGGAACATTTGAGTAGCACCAGCTGGCATTTTGATAGAAATAAACATTGTTCAAAACAGATTCAGTGCTATTGCTGCCTCACAGCCGACTGACAGGCAGGCAGTTTGCCATTGAGCTCATAATGTGGGAGCGTCATAGTATACAGCAGCAGGTAGTGGGAAACCGGCCAAAATCAAAGACTACGCCACTGTTTTCACCACCAAGGACAGATGTGTTTCTATTAGTAGTACGTGCAGATTTGCAGGTCATCACATTTGTGTGTGGTCAGTGCAACTGTTTTCTGAAAAATTACATCCATTTAATTACTTTCCCAGTTTCCCTAACACTGCTTGTACCTCTGAAGAAAACCAGCAATGGACTTTTCCATCTGTGGCCAAGTTTTGTTGCATTTAGAGGCAAAAGAGACTTTATGTGCTCGTCTCCCCGTATATGAAAGTCATTGTAAAATGATTCAAAGCCAACCACTGTAAAATGGCTTAACTGGTAATAGAAGACCTTGTGGCAGACTGTAAATTGTCTGGTGTTTAAAAGTATTAAATAGTCTGTGATGTTTCTTGACCTCTGTCGGATTGAATTGAAAGGAGCGGCAACATCAGTAGGATTTATCTCCGCCTACACAAGGCTCCGGCACAGACGCTCCACCGGCACGCAGAGATGATATAAACACATGGAGCTCCAGCAGAAGTTCAGCCAGGAAGACTCTCATCTGCTCAGGCGTCAGCTTTAGTTGCGTTTCTCACTTCTCTCTCTCTCACATGCTCATTCATGACATTCCCTCCTGGAGCCGATCAGCTTTTCCCATCACCCGGTCATGTACATCCAATAGCACAGCAACACACCTCCCCTGTTTGCCTAGCATGTGTTTTTCTTAATGTTCTTCTTTAGTGCCGCTTACGTATCCCGCCGCCTCCTCCTCTCCATCTGGACCTCACAGCTTCATCGGCTCTTCCGGCCTCCCCAGGCCGTCCTCTCGGCCTCCTCCTCCACCAGCAGGACTCCATGTGGGGGATTTCATGACACTTGCTGCCCCTCAATCTCAAAATCTCCCCGTAGAGTTGAAGCACCTTTATAATCAAAGGACCTCTCGTCACCTGTCTGCTGGAACAAACAACTGCCTTTCCTCCGTTCAAGGATTCAAGGAACTTTATTGTCATACCAGCTCACATTTACACGTTAGTGGTACGAAATTAGAACTCAGGTCCCAGTATAAATAATTAAATAAAGCAAGGTAAAAAAAAAAAGAAAAAAAAAAAAAAAGAAATGTAAACATAAAATATAAAATATATAAGTATGAACAGTATATATCTATAAATATAAACAGTATGTATAAACTATAAACAGTATATGTAAATCAATATAAACAGCCTATATAAATGTAAACAGTGTATATATAATATAAACAGTGTGTATGAATAGATATAAGAAGAATATATATAAATATGTACCAAGTGACAGAATTAATTTCACTTTGTTCAGCTGCTGTATGATGAATGTGGGACTTTCCTGGATGTGTGTGTCAGTGCAGGGGAAAGACAGCGATCGAGGAACTAGGAAAAAAGATGGGAGAGGGAGACAGAAAAGAGGGATCATTCAAAAGGGGACTGATCCTCCTGGTATTTTTTTTTTTTTTTTTTTTTTAACCTTCAAATCATGACATCTCATAATCAGCGGCGTGCGCTGGAATATTCCGGCAGAATGTGTCATTCTGTGAGCCTGCCCTTTAGCAAGACGCCTGCTGTGTCGCTCTCTCTCTCTCTCTCTCTCTCTCTCTCTGTCTCTCTCTCATACCTTCTCTTTCCTCTGTCTCCCTGCTGTAAGTCACTTTTAAAGATGTCTTTCTTTTCCTCCTCTAATTTTGTCTCTTTACTCTCTTTCTACCGCTGTCTTCCCTCTCTCTTTCTCTCTCTTTTCCCCTCCCGCCTCTCTCTCTCTCTGTTTCTTTCGCTCTCTCTCACTCGTCTTCCCTCTTTCACTTTGTAAAGATCGGTAATTGGAAGTGAGAGCCGAGTTGGACCCCCCGCGGTTCTCAGCCCGCCGGCGGTCCGCCTGGTACACTTCCTGTTACAATCCAGCACAAACGCTCTGAACCCAAGGTGACTCAATTAGCACTTTTTTTTTTTTTTTAGGTGACGCATCGTGCCGACATAACATGACAGCTCATGAGTCACTTCCTGAGGTCCATCATCTCATACGTCTGGAATATAGAGAAACATGTTGTCAAGCAGTAACTCGTTATCTCTTATCCTTCACAAAGGCAATTAAAACAACAGAGTTTGATTTCATTTTAGTGGGGAGTAGGGATCATTTTCTCCTGCGGTGCAAATCGAAATTTTTTGGAACAAAGTGGCTAGAATTAAAGATTTTTTAATGTAAAACTACATTAACAGCTACACGACAAGTATTACAGTAATAATGCAATGCCGATCTGATTTTCCCTACCTGACTTGCCTCAATTAGATTCACACGGTTTGCCCAAATTAAAGTCACTGGAGATAAAGCCGCTGCCAGGAAATCTCCTCTAGGAAATGAGAAATCAAAACTTAAAGTATTAATCTGTGACATTTGCAAATAAATGTCAGTTTTGTTGCTCTCTAATGTCAAATGATATAACACAGTGGTGATTCAGCCGTTTGCTCGCCCGCATGCGGGGAGTGTTTTATGTCGACGTCAGCGGCGGGAGAAGTTTGTTTGTAAGTAATCAGAGGAGGAACTGGGTGGTTAGTGCGAGGAGCGACAGCCACCGTGACTCACCAGGAAGAAAAAAAAAAAAAAAAACACCACCTTCAAAAACTTAAACTCAAAACTCAAACTAACAAAACACCAGCGCTGCATCTGAAGAGTGAAAAGCACTCAAAGATGCACATGAGGCTTATTTTCTTTCATTCTGGTTCTGGAGTTCTGGTACTTCTGTACTGGAGCTGTAAGTGAAATGCATTCACTCATTCATTCACTCACTCACCCTCTCACTCAGTGACCCACTCACTCACTCACTCACTCACTCACACGCAGGCTTACAGCATTTATACCCCTTTTCCTCCAAAGAGGTTCCAGGGCTGGTTTGGAGCCGGTGCCTGACTTAGCACCGGTTCTTTGTTTTTCCACCGCCCAAGCACCGGCCAAACTGGTTCCAAACTGGTTCCAAACTGGTTCCAAACCGGTTCCAGGCAAGAACCAACTTCGAGCAGGGGCTAAACAGGAGCCAGAGAAAGAACCGATGACACGACCCACCACCAGAGTCCTGCACTGGGTCGGGTACCCGCAAAAACAGCTGATTTGCGGGTGGTTTTGGGTGGAAAAAATAACATGTGGGTCGGGTCGCGGGTTTTAGATTGACACATCAAAAACCTATAAAATAATAATAAATACAATATAATAAAAACATAAGTTGTAAGCTGGTTGTAAGGCGGTGACATGATCCATGGGCTGTGACTGCAGCAACACGTTACGGCTCGTAGCTGCTGAACGTTGCTCAAGTCTGGACAGAAAGTAAGTTTACTATTACACATGTAAGGTTCCTTTTAAGAGATTAAAAGTTTAAAAGCATTAAACGTAACAAACTGATTTTACAGTCGTATGGGAGAAGAACACAGAGGGTTGATGATGGAGCTGAAGTCAGGCTTTTATTGGAAGAGCTGCTTCATTCAGGTGCGTTGTTTACTCACTGGCACCTGAACTGCGGCGATATGCTGTTCAATATTCAGACAGTATGACCCAAAATGATTACTTTAAATACGGGTTACAGGTCGGGCTGCGGGTCGTGTTTCAACGGGTCGGATCGGGTTGCGGTACTAATCGGGCTGATGCGCGGGTTTGCGGTTCGGGTGCGGGTTTGTACGTCCCCGGGTCGGGTCGGGGCGGATCTTGAAAATTGGACCCGTGCAGGACTCTGCCCACCACGTCATTGGTGGGCGGGGTTACAGACTCAAACAGGAACAGTGAACACTATAAACGTATAGCTAAACGTAGTCGCCGTTCGTTCCGACCACGAATACGACGGGTAGCCAGCAATAATAATGTTTTTCACCTCTGGATCACAATGTAGGCTTGTAAAGACACGAGCAGTATTTGTCGTCCATGTTTGTTGTTGTGATTCCGAGCGAGCGTCTCACACACCCACGTGATCACGTTTTACGCTGACGTCATGACATGGCTCTGACTTGGCTCCGCTTGGCTCTCGGCCGATGGAAAAGCAAACCGGTTCTTTGTTGGAACCAGTTAAGCACCGAACTAGCACCGGGCTCTTTTTGGTGGAAAAGGGGCGTTAGACGTGTCCCTTTCATAGTGATGGGGAGGAGCAAAGAGCTTGAATGGGATTTCTTTTTTTTCTTTTTTTTTGGAGAAGTGGGAGCTATTGCCATGAAATTTGGTGTGTATGACGTCTGAGCGACCATGATGAATTTGACGCCATTTGGCCCATAGGTGGCGCTGTAGCTTTTATTATTTTTTTACGCTTCTTCAATCTATTTCCTCTCTCTGTTTCAGCTGATAAGTACAAAAAGCCGACCGGCTGGTAGTAGACGTATTTTTTTGAAGTGATATGAGGACATCGTATCACGGGAGCATGTCTCGCTGCCGCTCCCAGGAGGCGTCTTGACTCACCGTCGTAAAAAAGGAGGCTGCATTTTATCTCACGTTTCAGAACACAGGTGCAAATAAAGAGCGGTGCTGAGCGTCTCTGACATTGTGGGTCCTTGTTCTGTTGTTTGTAGTCACTTCACTTGTCTCAGCGGCGCAGCTATCGCTCCTTTAATCGGAGCCGCCGTGAGTCGGTGTACGGTAGTCTGACGTCACTCTGTGGTGAGATGATGAAAAGTTTCGGAAAAGTTAAAAAAGGGTAACAAGTGTTTTTTTTTTTTTTTGCATCACAGATCAGACAAGATCACCAAAGTGTAATACCTCTGAGCATAGCTTTAACTTCTCATAGTAACCATTAATGCATTTTGCAGCAGCTGAAATATCCATAAAGTGTAAATATATACAAAATATAAACTTTTTTGTTGTTGTTGTTGTTGTTGTTGTTGTTGTTGTTGTTTTTACCATTTTCAGGGATCCAGCTCCGCAATCCACCTCAAGTTTTCCATTATGAATTAGGAACCACAAGAGGGAGTCTCAGCTCTTACACTTAGTGTGTGTGTGTGTGTGTGTGTGTGTGTGTGTGTGTGTGTGTGTGTGTGTGTGTGTACTCCTGACAGATTATCTGAGCAAAGGTTTTGACTTTGAATGCTGGAGGAAAACTCACTCGTGGATATATTTAGGAGAAGAGAAAAAATGTCTCTCTGTCTCTCTCTCTCTCTCTCTCTCTCACACACACACACACACACACACAGATAGATAAAACACCATGCCATCACACACTTCTTTACTCACTCAGGCAATGTTTGCATCACTCTTTCGTCTCGTCTCCTCTGTTTGCTCTTTTTACTCTGTCGTGCCCCGCGGGCGTCCAGAGACAAAAGGTAAAGAACAGAGCGCCTCTTTGCTTTTTACAGCGATGTGATCTCTCCCTCTCTCTTTTACAACGCCGTGTTTTATCTCCGCCTGTCTTTCGCTCGCTCTCTTTCAGCGCTCTTCAAGGAAACACGTCCTCTGCAAACTCGCTCCACATGCCTCGGTGCAGCAGACGGAGAATAAAGACTCGTACACATACTGTGCGCGTGTGTTTTCCTGCTGTAACCATACAGTTTATATAGGCCACATCATGTTTTATAATTCCCAAGGCACTTCCAGTAAAAACCAGGTTTAATTACAGACCCTTTACACAGTTTGCACTCATCTCTTCTCCCTCAGTGTGTAATACCACCTCAGCCAAAAGCCCATCTTTCTTCTCCAGTGAAACGCAGCACAAAGAATCAATGAAACAAGGTCACGTCTTGAGGATTTTAGCGTCTTCACACTGTTTACCTGTTAGTTTGAAAAGATTTTATCGCTTGTAAAAATTTTACCAATCACAGATGGCGCCATCACCGATCTGTATCACCGAACTTGTCACGTCAAACGAGGCGTGCCGTGGTCTGAGGGCTTTGGCTTCGCTCCCAACGGCCGATTCAAAGTGTAGATTATATAAAAAAAAATAAATAAAAAAAAAAATAGAGGCGCACGACCTTCCTGAAAAGCTGACGTAGGCTAAATCTGCATCATTTTCCAACGACCTCTCGTTTTAAAACTCGTCTCCACCGCGCCGGCTTTTATGTAACGACCTTTCATTAATCGTGCAGGATCCCCCTTTTATGATGCGGCCGTTTGCTCAGTCATCAGTCTGTCACACAATTGATTTTGACGAAGTGATAACTCACAGCAACAGCTTTTTTCAAAATAGCACTTCACTTCACTTCACGCGCCATTGATCGGATTTTGAGGAAATTTTGGGAAATAATGCATCACGTTCGGCCCAGAGGTGACTGCAGCCTGTGTTATAAGCTGCCTGTGTTGTAATTATAATAAAGTGTGTTTTGCGTTCCGCCTTTTCTGTCACACATCGTTTGCTGTGAGTGCTGAGGCCAAAGTGGGGAGCTGACCTTTGACCCCACAGAGGGCCTTGCTGACGAGATGAGAGGCAGTGCCAGGCAGAGGCTCCTGGCTTGGATGGATGCCCAGCACAGGACGGGCGAGAGGGCCTCGGGATCACCGTCGGAGACTGGAAACACTGAATTATGCACTAATTTATATCACATATAAATATATTTGACATATTCTGCATTGAGCTGACACTGTTGTCCCAGAGCAGAAGAGCTGACAGCCCATTTCCAGACACACTAGAGACTGCAGAGATCAAACCCGGGACCTTTCAGCTACAGGACGCTCTTTTAGCCACCTGCCACTTTTTGATGTAAAAAGCTTCAACTTTGTGTCACTGCAAAAATGCATTGTTAACTAAAGCAGTTAGAGGAACCCAGCAAACAGGCCTACAATAAATCAGTTCCACACATAAATGTATTTCAGCTACTAGTGTAGTTTCCTTTGGGAGTTCCATACATCTAAAATGGATGCGGTCATTGATATATATGCATTGTCAAAAATGTTCAATAGTCAAAAGGATTCAAATCAATTCATTTATTAAATACACACACATTACACTGAATGAAAAATGTTTATGATTTATTGTTGTAGATTAATTTAACTGCAAAATCAGTGTGGGCCTAGTGAGGCCTGTTTGCTGGGAATTTTGCCTGCAAATTAAAATATGAAGACATGCAGAAATATGTTCGTGCTCATATCTTCAAGGAGCTTTTCCCCAGCTTTTTAATATTTCTCACAATAACAATGATGAGAAGAAGAAGAAGAAGAATGATAAACTTTATTTTTTTTTAGCACCTTTCATATCAGGAAAAGCTGCTCAAAGTGCTCTACAACACAAAACAGAAAACAGGTATTAAAAAAAACAGAAGACACAAGGAGCAAAATGTACAAAGGAAAATAATTACGAGATAATAAAAAACCTAAAAAGATTAAAAAAGAAAAAAAAAATAGGTAAACACTAATAACAAAATAAGCTGTAAATGATGAAATCAGTCCTGAGATGTGTGAAAGCAGAAAGTATAAAAGGTATAAAACAAGTATAGGAACTGCAAATGTAATATGAAAATAAAAATCAGCATCGTAAAAATAGGTTTTAATCTGTTTCTTCAAAGGGACAGCCTCGCAACCCCCCCGGCATACGGATTATTTAATGCACACATACATATATACATACATACATACATACTAATTACACATATAAACACAGTTAGTGTTCTGACCTATAAAGCACTATCAAAATCATTCATTCATTCATTCATTCATTCATTCTTTCTTTCTTTCTGTCAGCCAGTGCTTCCTCTCTTCTTTTCACAGCATCACTGATGATGTTTTGGATGAAGTTCAGGTGTTTTATCCCAGGACTGCACTGTTTCTCACCTTGCACATCACTGTTTGGGTGATACACACACACACACACACACACACACACACACACACACAGTTCTGACAGCCCAGATGGAGCAGTGTCTTGCCAGCTGCTTGCCTCTTGTTCCTGGCACACCTGTAACATTCAAGTCTCTGCCAGTCAGTTTATAGACATGAGCAAAGCTGCCAAAAATCCAAAGCATGAAGCTTGACAAGAACTCAAATATGTATCAAACGAATGACCTTACCTCACACCTTTTTTTTTTTTTGGAGAATATCGTAAGACCTTGCAATCACTCATATGTCATTACAGTGCTTGGCAGAACATTTGCAGCGATTAACTTGATAATATGAAGTGGAGGGTGGAGGCCTTCTTCCGAAAGCTCTCTGGTTGCTCTAAAACTGGAGGGTCAAGAGGTCACGGTTCACATAGAAGCTCGAAGGCAAATGAAGCATGGCCTTGGATCTGACAGGTCGATAGTGTGGGCTGGCTGGGGATCAGATGCCAACATGCTGTTTGTAAATCTGGCCACAGAATAGGGCTTTGAGAGCTTACAGCGTTTGAGAGCTGCTCTTAGTGTGGTGAACAGATAAATTTGTACACATAGCATCCAAAAAAAAAAAAAAAAAAAAAAGGTGAAAAGCTATACTGCATTAACAATGAGCAAAATGTCATATTTGTCTCACGCCAGGTCAGACTACATGAAATCAGCCACAATTCGACACAATTTCCATTATTGCACCTGAATATGAAGTACATAAACAACAGCTGGGCGGCTTTAAACACGTGGCAAGTCAGAATTTTCTTGTTTTTGTGTGTAACTGGCGTGACAACTTCAACCTGTGATGTGTGGACGCTGGCTGACACTGATTGGTCAAAGTCAAATGTGTAGTGTGGTCTCTCTCTCTCGGCTGAAATTTGGCAAGAACATGTCACGATTTCTCACTGTCAGCGCCGAATATGGCATCGCGGCCGTCATGACACACAGAAATATTGTGTCGTCTGTTCCTGGCATTTGCAATAATGTGCCAACTTGGTGCACAGAGCTGTACTGGCAGCGATACCAGAAGCACACACACACACACATACTCACACACACGTACATTTTGAGATTTTGTACCGTAACAGTCACATGGTTTCCCCCGACCGTGGATCAGTTCCTGTCTTCTGGTTCCTATGTCACACATGGATCTGGCTGCAGAAAAGTACAACCACAAAAAAATACAGCAGTTGGCAGACACTTAAACACCCAAAGCACCCTGCAATGCCATGTGTGCATACTTTTTTTTTTTTTTTTTTTATCATGGTTGGGCCCACTGTGAATCCAGCTGGAAAACCCTGACACTGTTGCTGTCATGCTCCATCAACTTTCTCCACACAAGGCCACTGCACTTCTACCTTGACTGTACCACTAATGGAGAGGCCAGTATATGCAAGCTTTGCCCTTTATTCTGCCGGGACCTCAGTGGCGCTTGGGTGTGAAATTAAAGATGAAGCTGGCAAATGATAACATGGCCCTGTGTAGCGGGTTTGCCTTAAAAAGGAAAAATCCACGCTCACGTACTCCTACACTGTCACAGCCTGTGATCCTCCTGGAGTTATTCATTTTTTTTTTTTTTTTTTTTTTTGTGCAGCCTCAACCCTTCCAGCTTTCTGCTTCTGTTCGGGATTTCCTACTGCACATTTCCCAGAATGACACAAGAGGCCGTTCCTTTCAGGTGCAGGTAATGACAGATTTTACAGCCACCCTTTCACCAAATGCACAATGCCCTGTGGCTGCACTGCATTATGGTCAATTGAAAAAAAAACTGTCAATGAAGAAATTGGTAAATCTGCCTCTTCTAGGACTGATTTCTCCCTCTATAATTGATGAACGGTGCAAGAAAGAAGCCTTTTCTCTCTGACACCAAAACCTGACTTTTGCTGCTCTTCTTTAAAATGGTAGGTGTGTCGATGGTGATGACATTTTAAATAAGGAAAAAAAAAAAACCCACAACAATAAAACAGGCACAGAGAGTGAAGTACATCACCGATAGCCAAATGTTTTAGGCTGGGCTTTTACTTTGACGGGACAGTGGCTGTTGCATACAGCAGCTGTGTCTTGTGTATCTCAGTGGGAGAAGAGCGTGGAGTTCAGTTTCCACGGCAGCCATCCATGCAAAAACCACACACCCTCCCACTGCGAGCAGGATGAAGGGGATAAAAGCATCCGCCCAGTGGCATTATGTTAATTGCGACGTTTTAACCGAATTCAGTGGAAAACAAAAAGTTAAGATGGACACTGGAGAGACTTTAAAGTGTTTTGGAGTTTGACACCATAATTGCACTTTGGCTAAAACTGTTTTATCAATACAAATTGAGCGAGTGATTTGCAACCTCATTATCCCGCCGAAGCCCCATTTATCTGAGCCATTCCGGATATCCATTATCTTCTTTTTTTTTAAAACCTTTTTAAAATGTTTATTAGGAAAGAAGTATACTGAGCATCTTTTTCAACATGATTTAGCTTTACATTAATGCAATTCATTCATTTACATATGGGAGCTTCCACTGCAACTAAAATGTCCAATAAATCTCACTAAACACAGTTTTTGTTTGTGGTCAGTTTCTAATATTTTTTAGATAACCCCCCCTATGGCCAGTTACACATTTCCCAGCTCATCTTGTTTTATAAAGACACAATACCCGCCAGAGCAAGAAGCAGATGCAGAGAGAGAGATATAAAATGAACAGCAAACAGCGCTGCACACACAACAGAGGCAAATCAATAATTAGTCTCATCTGCAGGCCTATCTGCAATCGACATTTTGTCAAAACACATTTTCAGCAGCTCCTTGGCTAGAGGGTGCAGAGGGGTGCTTCCTAACAGCAGCAGATAACCAGAGGGGGAAAAAAATAAATAAAACAGAAGACAGACAGAAAATAGCAACTTTAAGAGTGACGATGAAAAGGCAAAGTTTGGATTGTAATTATAGTCATGATTACGAGAGACTCTTCAGGTTGCAGGCAGGAGAGTTTTGTTCTTCAGGTTCTTCGGCCCTGCAGGTGTTACACTCCAGGGGTGCAGGAGGCCAGGAGGTATCTCAGTATAAATATTATTAATATTTATACTGATTTTTATATATTAATATATTTTTTTAATTCTAATATTTTTTGATTTATTTTAATATTTTGTATATTTTATTTATTCTATCCTATTTTGTTTTATTATTTTATTATTATTATTATTACTACAATTATTATTTTACTTTATTTGATTTTATTTTAATTGATCTTATCTTGTTTTATCGTGTTATCCTACTGTGTTTTTTTACCTTTTTATTCTGCTTCTATTGTGTTATCTTGTGGTGTTTTATCTTGCTGTGCAGCACTTTGGAAAACCTTATGTTTGTTAAAATTGTGCTATATAAATAAAGTGGATTGGATTGGATAAACCCCTCAGCTCAGTCCCAGTGGCTCCCATCAGCCCTGCTTGGGTTTCTGTCAGCTCTTCCCTCCCTGGAGCCGCCGTGCCTCTACACTGCTCAAAATGAATCATTATTTTCATTTCATCAATTAATCAGATTCATTTTGAGCATGTCAGAGTTTCTAGTTTGGAACAAGTTAAACGATCATATTAGTGTAATTTTACCTTCTCATCAACAGCTGTGATAGCATCTGTATGTCAGAAATATTGGCTCCAAAACTTCAGCAGCTTCCATAAAGGTCAAGGCTAACTCATCCCTGTTCACTCCATTTATGATGAAAAAAAGAAATTCACATGTGAAAATGCATATATAATTATAGTCCATATACAAAGAATCCAGTCACATGTGAGAGTGTGGAATTAATGTGAAGATGTTGCTCTCATGAGTGATTCAATGTCAAATGTGTTGTTTTCACATGTGAAAATTGCAGTTCGCATGTGAGGAAACTATGGTCACATGTGATGATGTGGTATTCACATGTGAAGATGCAAATTTCGTGTGATTTCATGTTGTTTTCACATGTGGAAATTCTAGTTCAAAGGCCACTTAAACACGAAAAAATTAATTCCACCAATTTTCTTTTCACATGTGGAAAACTTCAGTCACGAGAAAATAGCAAATCGCATGTGGAAATATCTGGTTCACATGTGACCTTGTGTTCTTTTCACACGGGAAAAGTGAAAATCACACGGGAAAAGCAAATCACAAGTGAAAAGTTAAAGTTCACATGTAAACACTGCCAGTCACAGGAGAAAATGGTAAATTCACATGTGAACTTCAAATTTTCACATGTGAAAAGGTAGATTATGTTCTGTACATTTCTACTGTATTAGACAGGCACAGTGCAGATTGACAGGAAATAAAGTAATTCAGCCATGACTTCTCCTTTGATATTTTACACAACTTTGTGCAGTCTTATTCAGTGGCGGTTCTAGCAAGTTTGACCTGGGGTGGCGAAAAGGTGGCATGACGTTCTGGCTGGGGGGGCAGAGGTTCTCTCACATGGTGGGCGCAACCATTTTTTCTTTATTTAGAGGGGTGGCAGGGAGGAGTGAATTCTGAACTGGTGCGTAAAACATCAACTATGGAGAAATATCTGCAACATTTATCATCAACGTTTTTCAAAGTAATATTTATAATATTTCATTGCATGCAATTAGGGTGGCAACTAGGGTGGGAAGGCATTTTTCTAGGGTGGCAGCTGCCTCCCCCTGCCACCCCCTAGAACCGGCTATGGTCTTATTATAAGGCAGTGACTGACGGTTCAACTGCAACATAGAGGTATCAATGTTGCATCAATGTAGAGTTTTTTGGTCACCTGTGCATCACTGTGCATAAAATCAGCAGAAATTTAGGCTCTTGTTCGGTTTCACCTCTTATTTGTTATACGTTAGAGGCCTGCTCTGCAAAGTTTGACGTTTCTGAAGCTTCACCAAAGAGTAGAAAACATTCCCTGCATTTGAGACCGCTCTATCGCTGAAGATAACTCAGCACTCGGCTCTTCTGAACCATGACCCATGAACCAGACTTTAAGTCCTCCACCTGCCACCTTAATACTGTTTCTGCTGAACTCCTCAAACATGCTTTTAGCTTTTTTATCTACTGTCAGCGGCTCTCTGACCTCCAGCATTTTCCATCCAGGTTGAAGCGAGTGCTGGTTCAGCCCCTGCAGCAGAACCCTGCGCTGGAACTGTAAAGCTGTTTCCAAACCTACTTTTTAGTCTAAAGTTGTCAAGAAAGTCATTTTTTTAATTATTATTATTTTAACAACATGCTTGAAAAAAAAAAATCGATTATTTCAGGCTGCTTCATTGCATCCAGACTGCTGAAACCTCCATTTGAGTTCTTGTGCAGGCGATCGAGCAATTTTAGTTCCTTCAGTTTCGAGTGCAGCTTTTGAAATGTTCCAGTTCAGCAGCATGACGTCCAAATTTCATGATACAGCGCTTTGTCCGGCTCTGTTTAATGGGAGGAGCAGGGAGCAAGCCTGTTGGAACGGGGCTGCACGTTATGCTAAATAGGCATCGCATTAATTCTCATTAATTACGTGAATGTTGCTACAGGACACATTTAAAAGTCGAATTGCTCGGGTTCATTCGAGCTTTGGGGAGTTTAAAAGGTTGCTAATGTCTGGGGGCTAAAACTTTAAAACGAATCAGTACAATCTCAAAATCAAATCTGAAACAAACAGACAGCCATAATTGCGGTGATAAAACTGCGGGAGACAGTGTGTTTTCCGTGTAAGCTGTGGGCGAGAGAGAGTAAAAGCAGTTGCGGTGATCTCAGAGAATGGAAAGAAATATGTGGCATTTCCTTCTCCAAATCAGCTTAGGGTAGTGTTTGAATAAAGAACAAAGCAGAAATGCCCATAAAAAATAATAATAAAACTGAAAAATAAATGGGAAAAGTAGTTTTGGACAGCCTGTTCTTAAAACATGAAGGCTTTTACGTGGATTATCAGACAGTCAGGGTCGCTGGAGGGACACATTATGTTTGTGGATAAGATGACTGACGGGAATTATGTTTTGATACCCCATAATACCTGTTTAGAGAACCGATTAGCGAGATGAACCAGACTGGAGCAGCAGGATCTGGAAAACCAAGCCAGGCTCTAACTGAAGCTGAACAGGCGGCACACAATATTTAACTCTTTCTGCTGTTTTCCTCCATTTAGCTCTTTAGCTCTCCCAACCTGTGACTGCTCACCTGTCCAGGCTCAGCTCGCCCTTCCTGCTGATGTGGCTGCACAAAAAAATGATCTCCAGATGTAATCCAGCTGTGGTCAGCGTTCGTTCACGCCCTAAACTTTATCACAGTCGACCACAGGGCAGCGTTTGTCGATCTGATGTATGAGGAATTGTTTAAACTTCAGATTAGGGGATGCAGAAACACTTGTCAATAACTTATACATGATACATTTACCCATTATTTATAACAGGCGAGGAACAGGCCACATTCAAGGATACAAGGAAGTTTATTGGTCATTTAACAACAGGTTGTATAATGAAATTAAAATGTGGTTCCATCTTGATTGATTAATTGATTGTATAAAAAATAAAATTATTAAACATGGAGGAGTGCAGATGGTGCATTTAGTAGTCTCACAGCCTGAGGGAAGAAGCTGCTAAGCTATATTCATAATATATGTCAATTAATTTGGCTTGAATGATTTGTTGGTGAGTATGTCATAATTAATTAGTCATTTGTAGATGACTTGCATCATGTTTGTGATATGTTAACATCGCGTAAATGCTTGTTACTAAGTCATTCGAATGGTTATCAGTTACTAATGATTCATTATTATTTCATAGTTAACTAATCATTTATTGTTGGCTTACATGTTTGTGATATGTTTACATAGTATTAACTAGTCATTTAGTCTTTTAATGTTTTTGCTCATGATTTATTCATCAGTAACTAATGCCTTATTAATGACTTACTAATGATCATTATTATACAGTGTAACTAAGCTATTTCTTACATATACAGTGAAATACAGCACACAGAAACTGATAAATTCTCCCTAAAGTCCAGCTGTCTGTATGAAGCCAGGATTGGCCATTGTCTGTGCTCTTTTGCTGTTTCAATTACAGAAAAAAAAAAAAAAATGTGTCAAACAAAGCTTTCTTAGTGACTGTGGACACGGCTGATCTATTTTAAAACACCATCTATCAAGCATGAGGCAGCACGAGCCAACGTCGCTTGCTTGATTTGAGGCTATAATTAAGCTGCCTGCTTTCTCGCTGGCTTGCTGGACTTTTCAACCACCTGCCAACACATGAGGTTGTGTGTGTGTGTGTGTGTGTGTGTGTCATGTGTGGATGTTTAAGGTTGCGGCAGCAGCGGCACGGTGATGTGGACGAAGGCCCCGGCCGAGCGAGTCTACCCTCTCTTCCTCCTGCATGCCAGCTGGTGTGAGGTGGTGCTTCGCGTTCCCCGCTGGGCGCTATTTATGTCCCTGCCTCTCTCTTTTCATCTTCCGCTCCGTACTAATATGTGATGACACAAGGTCAGCGAGTCTGTGGACATTTCAAACCGACCTGTTGTGCATGTGAATGACCGGGGGGAGCCGCAATGATGACAGCTTGTACACCGTGACCGCCGCGCCTGCCACCACGAGGACAGCAATTACAGACGAAAATGAGTGGAGAAATAGCAGCAGGAAATAACGTTTCTACTGTCTCATGTCTGGTAAATGCTTTGGGAAAGATAGCTGGATGGTGTGTGTGTGATGCGGATGCGAGTGTCTCGACGCGGTGAGAGCTTCCCTCCGGACCTCCCGACAGGCGGTGCTGTTAGTGCGTCTGAGTGCTCTCGGATCAATGAAGTCAGGCCTGTGCTCTCCTTGACCCCCTCATGCTGTCTTTTGTGTACATGGAATTGACTGAGAGAGCCGGCAGCACGGTGGAGGAGGGAGGTCAAGAGAGGGCCGAGATGAAAGCGGCGGGGGGGGGCGGGGGCCAGAGAAACCCCTTATATAAAGAGAGAGGCGCAGACCTGCCCGTGTGAGTTCAAGTCCTGCTTGACTCGGCTGAAAAGCCATTCCGAGAATCCACAGCTCGCTCCTCCTGACCTGTCAGCATGAAGACGCTCAGCTGGGAGCTTCAATGACTGACTGGAGGAACACGGAGGACAAAGACGGATTTTAGGAATGAATCCATCGACAACTCTTTACAACTTTACACTTTAGCACTTTGCACTTTAATCAGCCCCTCGGTATACACTACTCACAAAAAGTTAGGGATATTCGGCTTTCGGGTGAAATTTCAGGATGAACCTAAAATGCATTCTAACCTTTCCAGGTGAACTTAATGTGACCTTCTGTAAACTTTTGAATGCACATGTCCAACTGTTCAGTGTTTCAGTACTTTTTGCACAAGTTGCTGTTCTCTAACAAGGAGTTTAACGGCAAAATTCACATAAGGTGTTTGATGCTCCAGCTCATCGAGGTCGTATCATTAGGGAACGGCTGCTGGAGACTGGGGTACCTCAAATGGAGTGGCCTGCACTTTCTCCAGACCTGCATCCCATAGAAAACCTATGGGATCAGCTGAGTCGCCGTGTAGAGGCTCGGAGCTCTGTACCCCAGAACCTCAATGTCCTGAGGGCCGCCCTTCAAGAAGAGTGGGATGCCATGCCTCAGCAGACAATAAGTCGACTTGTGAACAGCATGAGACGTCGTTGTCAAGCTGTAATTGATGCTCAAGGGCACATGACAAGTTATTGACACTGACATTTTTTGTTGTGGTATATCCACCACTGTTGTTGGCTTTTGTTTCAAGAAATTGTTTGAGATGAGGAAATCACCAGTGTATGCTTCTACTTAAATGCCCTACTTTCATGATATAATATCACTGTAGCGTGAACTTTTTACATTTTCCATAAATTTCACCCAAAAGCCAAATATCCCTAACTTTTTGTGAGTAGTGTATAATTTAGTGTTTAAGCAGTGGTGAAATGCGCACGGTCCCCTGAGCCTTGGCCTGTATGTTTTATGATCGACTATGTTGTTTGTTTTGTTTTGTTTTGTTTCTTTTTATTCTGTTGTGTATGAGCGTTATGTACAACGCCAACCTGCCAATGGGACTGGAGATGGAAATTAGCCGCACGGCTACAATCTCATGTGTTCACATTTATATGTGCATTAACATGTACTGTCCCATTTCTTTTAAAAAAATAAATAAATCTACAAATCTACAAACTCGCTCCTGTTTTATTCCACACTGAGTTGTCGTTTATTGTTTTATTCACATCTTCTGTTTTATTTTGTCTACTGTCTACTGTACTTCATATGAATCTACTGTACTTTATATGCATCTACTGTACTTTATGAGTCTACCGTACTTCATATGAGTCTACTGTACTTTATGAGTCTACTGTACTTCATATTAGTCTAATGTATTTTATGAGTCTAATGAACTTTATATGAGTCTACTGTACTTCATATGAGTCTAATGTATTTTATGAGTCTAATGAACTTTATATGAGTCTACTGTACTTCATATGAGTCTAATGTACTTTATATGAGTCTAAAGTACTTTATATGAGTCTAATGTACTTTATGAGTCTAAAGTACTTTATATGAGTCTAATGTATTTTATGAGTCTAATGAACTTTATATGAGTCTACTGTACTTCATATGAGTCTAATGTACTTTATATGAGTCTAAAGTACTTTATATGAGTCTAATGTATTTTATGAGTCTAATGTACTTTATGAGTCTACTATACTTCATATGAGTCTACTGTACTTCATGAGTCTACTGTACTTTATGAGTCTACTGTACTTCATATGAGTCTAATGTACTTTATATGAGTCTACTGTACTTTATGAGTCTACTGTACTTCATATGAGTCTAATGTACTTTATATGAGTCTACTGTACTTTATGAGTCTACTGTACTTCATATGAGTCTAATGTACTTTATGAGTCTACTGTACTTCATATGAGTCTAATGTATTTTATGAGTCTACTGTACTTCATATGAGTCTACTGTATTTTATGAGTCTAATGTACTTTATGAGTCTACTGTACTTCATATGAGTCTAATGTACTTTAAATGAGTCTAATGTACTTTATGAGTCTACTGTACTTCATATGAGTCTACTGTACTTTGAGTCTACTGTACTTCATGAGTCTAATGTACTTTATATGAGTCTAATGTACTTCATATGCATCTACTGTACCTCATATGAGTCTACTGTACTTTATTTGAGTCTACTGTACTTCATATGCATCTACTGTACTCTATATGAGTCTACTGTACTTCATATGAGTCTAATTACTTTATGAGTCTACTGTACTTCATATGCATCTACTGTACTTCACATGAGTCTATTGTACTCCATATGAGTCTAATGTACTTCATATACATCTACTGTACTCCATATGAGTCTACTGTACTTTATATGAGTCTACTGTATTTCATGAGTCTACTGTACTTTGAGTCTAATGTACTCCATATAGTCTACTGTACTTCATATGCATCTACTGTACTTAATATGAGTCTACTGTACTTCATATGCATCTACTGTACTCCATGAGTCTACTGTACTTTATGAGTCTACTGTACTTCATATGCATCTACTGTACTCCATGAGTCTACTGTACTTTATGAGTCTACTGTACTTCATATGCATCTACTGTACTCCATATGTATCTACTGTACTTCATATGCATCTACTGTACTTCATGAGTATACTGTACTCCATATAGTCTAATGTACTTCATTTGCATCTACTGTACTTCATATGCATCTACTGTACTTCATATGCATCTAGTGTACTTCATATGAGTCTACTGTACCTCGTATGCATCTACTGTACTTAGAGTTCTCATATTCTGCCCGAACCCGACCCGACCCGACCCGACCCGACCCGACATTTTCGGGTCGGGTCGGGCCTAAAATTTACGTGAATTGGGCGGGTCGGGTCGGGCTTCGGGTTCTGTGGGGGATTTTTTTTTTTTTTTTTTTTTTTTTTAAATAAAAAAATAGAATTATGTGTTCTGTTATTGATTATGACGTTTCATTTTTATGTGACTGGTGGAGAGAGTGAGAGACTGGATTGGATTTGGAGGCTAAACTGTCAGTGACAGAAAGACAACCAGCTGTGCGAGCGCAGCGCAAACAAGTGAGAGAGCGTTGCAGCAGTATCCTGCTGTGCTGGCAGACTCGGCAGCAGGGACGGTTTCTGCTATGGGCAGTGCAACTGCCCAAGGCGCAATCTACTTGGGGGCGCACGAGAAAAAAAAAAAAAATCTCCAGTTTTCTAGACTACCGTATTGACCCGCACATGCCGCGGCACCATCAGTCGGCATCAGGCGGGCCGGACGCGGCACCGTCCGATACCGCGCCCACCCGTCAGGTCTGCCGGATCTGACAGGTGAGCTGCCTGATGCTGGCCGGTGCCGCGGCCGGCTCGCCTGATACCGACTGATGGTGCCCCGGTGCCGCGGCCGACCGGCTCTGCTAAATAATGGCGAATTTGGCGATTTTTTTTTTCGGGCTTTATCGGGCTGTCGGGCCTAAAGTTCGGTTAATTAGTCGGGTCGGGTCGGGCCTCGGGCTGGCCCAGTCAGGCCCGGGTCGGGTCGGGTCTTAATTTTCAGGCCCGATGAGAACTCTAACTGTACTCCATGAGTCTACTGTACTTTATGAGTCTACTGTACTTCATATGCATCTACTGTACTTCATACACATCCACTGTACTCCATATGCATCTACTGTACTCTGAGTCTAATGTACTTTATATGAGTCTACTGTATTTCATGAGTCTACTGTACTTCATATGCATCTACTGTAATTCATGAGTCTAATGTACTTTATGAGTCTATTGTACTTCATATGTATCTACTGTACTTCATGTGTATCTACTGTACTTCATATGCATCTACTGTACTTCATGAGTCTAATGTACTTTATATGTTGTCTTTTATTGTTTTATTTGCCTTTTCCTTTTTTAATTCCACCCTGTGCTGTTTTATTCTTTTTAATGTTTTTTTTTTCATTTAATGTGTTTCAAATGTTTTTCTTTTTATTGTGAAGCACTTTGAGCTGCAATTCTTGTATGAAAGGTGCTTTACAAATAAAGTTTTATTATTATTATTATTATTACAAACACAAAATAATTTAAATGTGAATCTTATGTTTATGTCTACAGTTATGTTATCAGTGTCTTTACCATTTTTCAAAAGGTAAACACTTCACTCTGGAGAGAAACTGTATATTTAATATAGGACACAGCGAGTTTGTTACATCTTTTAGTATCAGTGATTTCATATGAGGGTTTTTTTTAAGGTTGTAAAGAGGATGAATAACTGCAGAAATAGAGGTAGTGTCATAAAAATCTGCCAATGAGGGATCACTCCCAGTGAGTCCAGTTTAAGAAATTAATTGGATTGTAGGAACGTAAAATTAAATATCCACCAGCAGAAAGAAGTGAGTAAATTGATGGAGTAAAATAAAACAATTTATGTGACTATTTTATGGTTTTGTCAATTCAGGCTGACAAAATCACAATATTTTAGAGACTTAAGGAGTTCTGTATGGTATATAAAATTATGTTAACGAGTTTTTATTCCAAAATAGATAAAACACTAACCTCTTCAATTAACGCAGCAGTAAAAGGCAGGCACAGAAAATCAATTTCAACCTCGCTATGTGAGCAATATATCAGGGCTGAGTTTTCCAAAATCACCTCAACACACAGAACATCTTTCTCCCATTGATAGTGAGTGGGTAAATATGATTTTTAGGCCGGGTGGCTGCATCAAAAGCAAGGCGTCACTCAGTAAAGCAAAGGCACACCCTTTTCTGGAGCTTTTATTAGAACATTCAAAGTGACAAAAAAAAAAAAAAAAAAAAAAAATCTTTACATAATCCATCATTGGCAACAAAGCAACAAACAAATAAAAACATGTGGAATGCAGAGACGCGGAGGTGAAGCTGAGCGTGGAGAAGTGAAGAAACTGAAAAGCAACAACAGGTCGAAAGCAGCGACAGAGACGAGAACATTGTTGGAACACCTTCAGCCTGCCAAGTGCGCTCCTACGGCTAAAGAAAGGCGTGTGTGTGTGTGTGTGTGTGTGTGTGTGTGTGCGAGCATGTGTGCATATGACGTGCATGTTGAGAATTTCTGGACATTCTGTGTCAGTCGGTCCATAGACTTCCCATGTGTCCCATATCTGCTCCAGTTAGACCGGATGTGCTGTTACTATCAGTGAGGCAGTCTAGAGCATATGCTAAGCTGCAAGAACATATGTCCACCTATATGCACGTGTGTGTGTGTGTGTGTGTGTCTATGTGTGTGTGTGTGTGTATGTGTTCATTTCTTGCGGTAGTCGTCTGCATAGGCCCTGTGATCATCCTGCTCGGGGAACTTGTCTCCGTAGAGCCTCAGTATGTCCTGGAAGCTGGACATGCCCTGTGAGGCCTGGGGGTAGGCCATGTAGGGCTCCTCCTGGCCGCTCTCGTAAGGCTCCGCCTCCTGCTGCTCCTGCTCGCTCTCCGCCGCCCCCTGGCTGTGCTCCTCCGAGACGTGGCGCTCCGGCTGGGCCTCCTCGGGCTGGGCCTCCTCGGGCTCGTAGCGGCGCAGGCGGCAGTCGGGGTCGTACTCGGGGTCGCAGTGAGGGTCGGCGGGCTCGATGACGCCGGCTCGGGAGCCGTCAGAGTTGAGGTGGGGCTCGTAGTCCCGGGCGGGGAGGGCGGGGAAGGCGGGGAAGGCGGCGTGGCGGGAAGCTCCGGAGCGAGGCTCGCTGGGCCTCACTGGGAAGCACTCGCGGTCGTAGCCGATGAAGCAGTCGTAGCCCTCTTTGGTTTTACCCGGCGGGCCCAGAGGATGGTGCTCCTCCTGGGCGGGCTCCTCGTAGCGGGGCTGGGGAAGCGGGTACTGCTGCCTGGGGACGGCGGGGCCGCGGCGATGCATGGCGGCTGCCGCTTCACGGAACATAGCAAAAGGATCGTTGGCGTTCACCTCGGGGGCGGCCTCCATGCGTGGAGAGTAGGGGTCGCTGGACTGGGCTTGGGCCATGTACTGGCGCAGCATGGCGTACGGGTCACTCGCTGGAGCCGGAGCTGGAGCCGGAGCGCTCGCCTGGCGGTACATAGCAAAAGGATCGCTGGCTCTGTTAGCGTTAGCATTAGCGTAAGCTTCTCTAAACATAGCGTAGGGGTCGTGGCGCTGCTCAGCGGCAGGAGGGGCAGCACGAATGGCAGCGGCTTCCTCTTTGTCCTCGTTTTTGTACGTCCCCGGGGGTGAGGAAAACCTGGTGGCAGTCAAAGGGTTGCAGCCATCCTCAAACAGAGGATTGCAGGAACCTGGGCCAGCAGGGGCAGGAGGGTTAGGGGCACGGGGCGCCTGCAGGGGCAAATAACACAAAAAACCACCATGATCAGATTCTGCAACAGGCGTCTATATGGTACAGCACTTGTTTTGGAAAGCACTACATAAGTAAAGTTATTATTACTCTTCTTTAGTAAAGATTTGAGTGCGAAAAATTTTGAATCAACAATAGAAAAAATATACCACGAGCGAGGCTGCATAGGCGCAGTAGGGGTCTCTGAGCGGGTCGCAGCCCGGGTACTGGAGGTAGAGACCGGAGGGGGCTTTCTGCACAAGCTGGGGTTTGCAGTTGGGGTCGCTCTTGGGGTCGCAGCCCAGGTGGGCGTAGGAGGGCAGCGGCCCGGCGGAGGGCTTGTAGCCGTAGGCGGCTCTCAGGTGGTACTGGAGACACTCGACGTCATCGGCAGAGCAGATCCGCAGCAGCTCCGCCTTCTGCTCCTGAAGAGAGAAAAACAGGGAGAATCAGCAAAGGTGTCGTGCCGGTTAGAGAGACTGTCGCACAACAGCCAAGTTACTATGAAACACTTTAAATAAGACCATCAGCTCATATGAAAAAAACATAAATAAGGACAAATGGTTTTTAGTTACAGTGAGCTTTCCCAGCATTGTAACACAAAAATATTTTTTAAAGCACAAATATTCTTTAAAGAAATATTAAGCATGAAAAATAGTTTTTCCCAGCCTTGTGAACCGCTAAGGTTTGTATCAAACTGATACATACACTGCAAAAAGTCAAAAGTTATTTGTCTTATTTCAAGTAAAAATGTCTTATTTCTAGTCAAAATATCTCATTACACTTAAAATAAGACATGATCACCTCAGAAATAACTTGACTTTAGACAATTTTCACCTGTTTCAAGTGAAAATTTACTTGAAACAAATTTTTACTTGTTCACTTGTGTCACAATTTGCTTGTTCCATTGGCAGAATATGTTTCTTGTTTCTAGCAAATTTTAACTTGTTTCAAGTACATTTTCACCAGAAATAAGACATTTTTACTTGAAATAAGACAAATACTCTTGGTAAGATTTTGACTTTTTGCAGTGTATTTCATAAAATCTAGAAAAAATTTCTTTTTAGTCCATAAGACGTTATTTTATTACACCAAACAGCCTTTGTGAGCCAGTGGGCTGACACTGAACTTAAATCCTTCCATAAATCACAGTAAGGAGGAATATATGATAATGCAACGGCGGGTACCTTGGAGAGGAAAGACTGCACTGCAGGGGAGTAGTAGTGATACCCTGAGTGGGGGTCCTTGACTGGGACAGCAGAGCGGACGTAAAGAGGAGCCGGGGCCTTGACGGGCGCGGGGGCCGGGGCCGCGGCGGCGGGGAGCACCAGGGGCAGGTAGGGGCTCTTTCCCTGCACCAGAGCGGCGTACAGGCAGTACGGGTCTTTGGTGGGATCGCAGGTTTTGATCGGCGCGGGCTTAGGGGGTTCTGGTTTCGGCCTGGCGGTGTAAGAGGCCACACAGTTTGGGTCTTCCGAGTCGGCGCAGGACTTGTAGATCTCCCCCAGGTGGCGCAGGTAGGCCTTGTACGATTTGCGTCCCTCGGCGCGGTTCTTGTTCTGCAGGTAAGCCAGGTAGATGCGGTCCAGCTCCTGAACCTGAGAGCGAGGGAGGCATTTAGTGAGATACTTAGACACATCGGCAGAGCAAATTGCAACTTTCACGAGGAGAAAAAGACACAACTGAATTAAAAATCACCCCTTTTCACCACGTTGGCTGATTTTTCTTGTCATAATGTATACCCATTTAAAGGTGCGCTATGCAAAACTACTGACAGCTGATATAAACAAGACTCACTTAACAGAAAACATTGAAATAAGCATGTAAATTATCAGTGAGTTGGGATGCACTGCAAAAACTCAAAATGTTACCAAGATTATTTGTCTTATTTCAAGTCAAAAATGTCTTATTTCTAGTCAAAATATCTCATTACACTTAAAATAAGATGATCACCTCAGAAGTAACTTGTTTTTAGACAACTGTCTCTTGTTTCAAGTGAAAATTTGCTTGAAACAAGTGAAAATTTGCTTGTTTCATTGGCAAAATTTGTTTCTTGTTTCTAGCTAATTTTCTTATTTCAAGTGAATTTTCACTTTTTCCCCTGGCAAATTTTGCCAATGAAACAAGCAAATTTTCACTTGAAACAAGTAATAAGACATTTTTGACTTGAAATAAGACAAATAATCTTGGTAAGATTTTGTGTTTTTGCAGTGTAATAATGCACCATGTAGTTTAAAGGGGTCTTCACTTAAATCAACCCTGGGAAATTGTGCACGGTGTCCATTTGACAATAAATGTAAAGATAAAAAAAAATACCAACTTTTCATTCTCTTGAATCAAACTCCCTTTAGTTTCACTTTCTGGACGGTGCATCTGTAACTCATGCTGAACCAGTAGGTGTGAATAAAAACCAATAAAACATCAAAGATTTTTTAACTACCTTTCTCCTCAATGATCTCTAATTTATTTACACCTTTTGAACAGGAGGAGGAGGAATGAAATGCATCAAATTTGGAAAGCAAGATGTTCTCAAAATGTCCTTCTACTCTGGCTTAAAGAGGAAGCGTCAGGGGGAAAATCCAAAGCGTGGTGTGCTTCTTGTGTTTTACTCACTGCCTCTTGGTTGCCGTTGTCGGTGAAGTACTTGTACCAGCTCCAGAAGTCGGCGTGCTGTTTGTACCAGCTGATGTTCCTGCGGTGGCGGATCAGCCTCCTGTGTGCCTCTGCGGCGGCCGCCTTCTCCTGGATGCTTTCCCCCGCTGAGGACGGGAAATGGAGGGGAGACATGCTCACTGGGAGGTCAAACTCAGGGACTTTTCAGTGACCTTCAAGGTTTCTCCCGATCCTGTAACCCTGTATTTGTCATGTCTTTTTTGTGTTTCTTGGACGGGATGTAACTTAAACTGAATTTCCCCTTGTGAGACAAATAAAGTATGATTGATTGATTGATTGAGGTTTCATTTGGCGAAATTCAAACGCTCATAAAGTGGCACGTTCTGGGGCAAGACATACATATTTTTTTTCTTTTTTTCTCAAATTTATTCCAGGATGAAAAAAAAAAAAATGAGGTAGACTGATAAATTTGTACGTTATATTTTAATTAAAAAAAAGATTTTCATTCCCACTTCATTAAAGAAAAAAATCGAGCTTTAGGAGACAGAGAAAGTGGAAGAATAGTTTTGAAAATGGATTTCTGTTACACAAGTGGAGTCAAGCGGTGTAAGCATTAAAAAATAATCACGGACACATTTATTACAGGCACGGCGTGGTCTATGAAAACAGCATTTTACAGTGGAAATCACATCCTTACCGTTTCCTTTGTGTTTCTGCACAACCGGTCCAGCAGACAAGAATCCTACAGGGACAAAAAAAAGAAAGAAAGAAAAACAAAATAGCAAAGAAAAGCTGTAACACACAGATGGAATTGCTTATTCTGTGTATTCTGACTTATTTTTTTAAAGTGCCTGTAATCCATAAATGATCATGTTTGACATTAAATCTCAAACACATGTTATACAGGGCAGAGGTAATTGGCTCTGCCTGAAGGGCTGGTGACTGCAGCTCTTTGTAGATTTTATAGGTGAGCCTGTTAACAGCAAGCCCACGCTGCGCTACCTCAAAGGGGCTGTGTGTGCACTTGTGTGGATACGTGTGTGTGTGTGTGCGCCTACGTACACACACACACACACACACATGCACACATTTCTGCACGTACGTGTACTGTTTGACCCCGGCGGAGGAAAGAGTGGATTCAGCTCTGCTCCCGATCTCTTTCATCTCCACGGGGAAAAGGTGTTAATGCCTCACAGAAGGAGAGGAAGAGGAGGAGGAGAAGGAGGATGAAGAACGAGGGGGGAACAGCAGATGACAGGTTTAAAGGAGACATCCAGAGGGAGCGATACAGGGGCTTCGCGGCGCGTGTCGGGAGTGTTAAGCGTCTCGCTCCTGATAAAGGTGGAGGGAGTGAAAAGGAATAGGAGGGGAGGGAGATGGAAAGGAGGCGGGTGTTGATAAGCTCTGATGGACTAATCAGGGAGATACGCGGCGAATCGTCGCGTGAAAGGTCGCCGGGAAAAAAAGAAAAGAGTGCAACGAGCCAAAGTACGGAGAAACTGGGGGAGAAGTGAAGGTGACCGGGGGAGACGAGGGCTAAACGACGCTGTCTCGGTGTATCCGCTGCATCGTTTTTTACAAGCCTGTAAAAAAAAAAAAACGGCTGGCACATCTGGAATCCGCAGGGCTTTAACAGGGTGGTGGTGGTTTGGAGAAGGTGGGGGCAATGCTGACAGGTACTAATCTTTTACAGGACCAGGAGCCATGAAAGAAACCCACCCGTCTTCCCCCTTAATGCTTCATCCTCCTCCTCCTCCTCCTGCTGCTTCTTTTTCCCCCTCTTTCCCTTCTAACTATCAGACAAGTCTGTTTTTAAAAGCCGTTTTTAAGAGAAAGATGAGGCTTCAGGGAGGCCGGGTCTGGTGTAAATATGTCAGGAACAAACTGGAAACAGGCGGGGGGAGGAGAAATCAGCCCTCCCTTTGCGGCGGACCGGTGACATATGATGGTCAAGGGCCATAATGGAGAGCCGGGCTGTCATGTACGTGAGGCGCAGCTGAGTTACAGCCATGTTAGACCGATGTGGCCATGAGACGCCTCCGTCTCCTTGAACCGGCGAGGGCCTCATCGCTTAGAGAGATGAGTCCATATTGGCAGAACGTACACTTAAAAAAAAAAAAAAAAAAGAGACTATAAACAGTTTATACTATCATAACTCAAGTTAGAATGCCTTTACTGTCATTATACAAGCAGTACAATGAAATTAAACATCACAGAACATCACGAGGGACAGCTCGCACACCCAGGCCGTGGACTGTTTGCTCTCCTGCCCTCAGGGAGGCGCTACAGGAGCTTGAGGAGAAAAACAAACCGACTCAAAAAAAAAAAACAGTTTCTTCCCCCGGGCCATCTACGTGCAAATACATAATGCAATTTAAGCCAAGTCAGATTCATTTAACAGGTTCACAGGAGATATATGAACACATGAAGAAAAAAATGAATAAAAGCAGCATGCGGTTGTCTGGAAGATGAGGAAGGAGCCAACAGAGAAAAGCAACTTTGTAAATGTGTGCTGAATAAAAGCAAATGCATTTTGTTGAGCACGTTTGGGGATTAATTGACCTCCAAAATCTACAAAACAGTCAATTTATTCCAATGTACCAACTGTAGTTTGAAGATAATCACCGTCTTCATGCAGCTGCTATTTGGAAAAGTGTAAAATGATGCATGTTTGTAATTTTACAGTGGAAATGCGAAGTGTTTATTTCAAAGTGTTAAACAAGCTCATCATTTAGTATTGCTGACAGAAAGTGAACCTCTTCCTACTTTCCCTTAAAAGTGAACCATTATTTATTTTATTTTTTTTTCATTTCATGCTTTTATTTATTTTGTCAGAATGGGTAACACCCATGATAATCTTGCTTATTAATATTATAGTAGCCTCCTACATATTACTGATTATAGCCCTGGTAAAGGCTATGTGTAATGTTCCTTATTCCAGTGTGTGTGTGTGTGTGTGTGTGTGTACTCACCAGGCAGTAACACCACAGCCAGCGCTGCAATGATACACACACCGGAAAACGATGTTCTCCGTCCCCCTGCCATGACTCGGCCTCCTCCTCTCCTGCCGGGACCACACACACACACACACACACACACACACACACACACACACACACACACACCAAAACAGTGTTTCCTCCACAAATGTTCCAATCCAATCCAACTTTATTTGCATTAGCACTTTAAAGTAACCACAGAAGTTCAAAGTGTTGTACAGTAAGATAAAAACATAAAACACATAAAAACATAAAACACAGGACAATACAGACATCACAGAAGACAGTAGGGGAGAGTGGGGTAATTTGTGCCAAGGGGCAAGTAGTGCCCCCCCTGTTATCTAGAAAACCATAGAAGAAGTTGGTCATGTGACCACATATTTCTGAAGAGGCATCCATTTCACTCATCCTACAAAGAAAGGAGACACATGGCTTGAGAGGTAAGCACATTTAAGTTCAAAAAACATTTTTTTGCCCTCCAAAGTAAAATTTCCATGATCAAGGTTTTTTGATTGCTGTGTTTGAACAATTATAGAAAACTTTGAAAACAGTTCACACAGGTTTTAGTACTTTAGTAAGCTACACCATGAGTCTATACAGTTAGCATGATGTTAGCTCAAAACAGCTGGGGGAGGCATTTTTTTTCAAAATGGTGGGCTTGGGGTAATTTGTGCCAAAGGGCCTGGAGTAAGTTGTGCCAGTTTAACAACTTGTGATTATATACTATATATTACTTTATTGTATTTTATTGTTATTGTACATTGTCTTCTTACCTTTGATCACTAAAACTATTCAGATTCAGGTGAAGATGATTTGCAGGTGCTCATTTCTGAATTTTTATTTTGTTCTGGGTATGTGTTCATGTGGCGCTAGGCCTTGTTATAGAAAAGAAAATAATTAAATGAAATCATTTTGTATTGAATTTGTTTTGCTTTTATATAGCATTATCATTTGTGAGATTAAAATGATCTGTTTTACTTCAGTTATCAATGGCACAATTTACCCCAGTGTATTTTCTCTAATGGCACAATTTACCCCGCACCGGGGGCAAGTTGTGCCACAAAACCACTTTTTTTTCGAAAGCTATATTTCTCAAACAGTTTATATAAGATCCAAAGTGATTGTTCCCAGGGATGCACAACATCCTAAACTATATGTGCATATTTTAGTTGGAGGCATTACTGTAATCCCCTCTCTTTAAAGGCACTTTAAGTAAAAATTGGCACTACTTACCCCACTCTCCCCTACATATAAGAACATATAAAATCAACAACTTACACGGAGTTAAAAGCCAAAGAAAAGAGGTGAGTTTTAAGAAGAGAAATAACAATAATAACAAACGTTCACTCTCTATTGCTCTCCATCATTTGTCTTATTAATAATTTATGTTTTAGAAACGGACGCAGCTCATCCATTGTAACTTGTCCCTCTCTCCTGGCTATGAAACTACCTCGTCTCTTCCCTTCACATCCAGGCCTGATGGAGGGTTTTAAACTGCACTGAGCATCTTCGTAAAGGTGCCCGCTACCTGCACCTGTAACGTTCGTGAGCAAAACACAAACTTTTCTCATCCACGATACAAGGACTGATATTTTTGTCTGCTGGCCCTCTTTGTATTTTTTTTTTTTTTTTTGTGCAAGCCAGTTTGACTTTTATATGAGGATGCCCCCGGAACAGGACCTGGTGACCTGCCAGAGCGGCTGGCATCGCAGACAGAACTTAGAAATGAGTAGAGTCACTGCTGGAAGGTGTTCAATTTCCAGCGTGACCCCCCCGGCGCTGGGAAATGACACTTCATCTGGAAGCTTTGGACGAGCGTGTGAGCAGAGGGTGCTGGCCTCAAGCTGGCTTCTTGTCATCGTAAAATAAGACAAAGCACCAGGTGTGTGTTTCAGCCGTCAAACTGGACTTCAACCTGAACTTGAATGCCTGGTAAGTACCTGAATCCACCAACCTGGGTTTAAACATGTAGTGTGTGTGTGTGTGTGTGTGTGTGTGTGTGTTTACTCTCTTACCTGTGCTTGCTTATCGGTCCGTCTCCGTCTGTCTCCGGATCCTGACGTGCAGCCGTATCTGATGCAGCCGAAAAGGCCAGATGACTCGGTCCTCCTTGACGTGTCCTTTGACTCTCACTCTAAGTGTGTGTGCGTGTGTTTGTGTGTGTGTGTGTATTTGTGTTTGAGTGTGTGTGTGTGTGAGTATGAAAGAGCGTCCTGGTGCACCCTGTCCCTGTGGCCCTTCTGACAGACTGCCCAGATGAAGGGATCCAGCAGGTTTTAAACAGAGCCTGTCATCTTGGACGCACACACACACACACACACACACACACAAACAGGTATTCATTAACATACACACAGAAAAACCGCACACGCAGACCTCCTGAGGGGGTTGTGGGGCACCGCTACTTGACAACTGATTGGCTGAAACTTTCCGAAGGACCTGACCAATCAGAGGCCCCGTAATTAAAGACAGGAAGGGAGAGAAGGTGGGAAGTTTAGGACCGAATTTTAAAGATGGAGACGTTGAAAATTGGGGTTTTTTGGGGGGTGGTGGGGGGGTAAGAGAGAGGTTGTCTTAGGTGATGTTTGTTGACATGTTTGTTGTTGTTTGTCTGTTCTTGGATGCAACATGTTAAAAAAAAAAAAAAAAAAAAGTTGGACAGAGGGAGGCAAAAGGAAAACAGAGGGGAATAATGAGGGGAGCTGAGGTGCCACATAAGCACTTCTCAAGACCACAGCCTCTGTCTACATGTGAACACACACACACACACACACACACACACACACACACTGACAGCTGGTCCACACGAGGAATTTCATAATCTTTAGTTTCCTCCTCAGTTTAGCTGTGTTCAGGCTTGCCAGTAATAAACACACACACACACACACACACACACAGACGGATGATTTTGGCGTCATGTGCATCTCTAAATAGCCGTAGTGCAGCGATGAATGATGCAATCCCAGTCAATCCAACTGGTTGCTCCAGGAATTTCATCATACAGACGTTCGGCAGTCGTGCCGGAACCGATTTTTGGGAAATGTTTGGAGCCGTTTATGTAGAAAATGGGATATTCACCCTGAAATAGTGTCACCTAAATTTGGAAGCTGATTTCACAAAATTGAATTTGAGCTTTTAACTGTTTGGAAAGGATGCACTGAAGTGAAAATGGCCTTAAACATGTTGCAGTAGTTTGGAGATGGTGCATGATTACTTAAGGTGATATTTTTTTGGATATAGTCAAAGCTGGAATAAAGAGATCATTTACAAAAACAGATCTCTCCGTCATTTTCATTTCAGTGCTTTTTGTTTCCAGATTGCATCAACCAAAAAAAAAAAAAAAAAAAACAGGCCTACCTGGAGGCTATTGCATCAGCGATATTGAAATCAATTTGGATTTCTGGAAATATGTTTGGTGAAGCATCACATACAACAGCCAGTTGATTCTCTTATTTTATTTATTTATTTATTTTCAAGAATGACATTTGTCTTTTTTCCCCCAAATGAACTTGTCAAATATTTTTCATCATTTTTTGTCTTTGCTGAGGCGGCTGAACACTGAGCGACTCCAATGTGCACTGCAAAAAGTCAAAATCTTACCAAGATTATTTGTCTTATTTCAAGTAAAAATGTCTTATTTCTAGTCAAAATATCTCATTACACTTAAAATAAGACATGATCCGCTCAGAAATAACTAATTTTGCCAATGGAACAAGCAAATTTTTACTTGTTCACTTGTGTCACAAGGAAAAATTAGCTTGTTCCATTGGCAAAATTTGTTTCTTGTTTCAAGCTAATTTTCACTTGTTTCAAGTAGATTTTCACTTGAAACAAGTGAAAATTGTCTAAAGTGGCGGTAATGCCCCATCGCAAAGGTGGCCAGCCGCCGTTAAAAACCATAAAGAAGAAGAAGAAGAAGAAAATTGTCTAAAGACAAGTTATTTCTGAGCTGATCATGTCTTATTTTAAGTGTAATGAGATATTTTGACTAGAAATAAGACATTTTTACTTGAAATAAGACAAATAATCTTGGTAAGATTTTGACTTTTTGCAGTGAGTCTTCGCGTTAGTCTCATTTGATTTTTCCTTTGTTTATTTGACTGCACATAAAAACAAGTCCTAGTTGCCTGATTTATCTGACTAGGCTTATTCTGTCAAAGCAACTGCTTCTTCAAATTGTAGTAATCTGCTGTAAACAGTCTTCTTTCTGTCCCTTTGGGGGAAATGTCCCACTTTCACATTACTGTATAAGCATATAAAATTAGGATTATAATGACAGTGTGGTTGTACGGCCTAAGTGTTTTCATTTTTCATGTCCTCTGCCTCTCCGGACAAACCAGCCCCTTCAGTTTGAGGCAAAAAAACAGAAAATGAAGACATGAAAATCTGATTTGTTGTCAAAGAACTCCCAGTTTCATAAAGCAATCGATACCAGTGTTTGACGAGCGAGGTGTGACTGTAATCTGAACGGAAAATCAAATCAGATCTCTCCCATGACTGCCTCTTCCACATCGCCTGGAAAGCCGACCTGACAGCGAACCGCGTCTCCGCTCCAAGCCGCGCCCGAGTGTCGGCGCTTCGTCCGCTCAATATCTTTTCTGCATCTCCGCGCTTCTGCAGCCCCCCCCCCCCCCCCCCCCCCCCCCTTTCCCGTCCCGCGGTGCCCCAACCAAACATTTAGTGGTCATGTTCGCACTGTATCTCGTATGTAATTACATGTGCCAACAGGTGTTCCCCGGCACCCACAAACCTGCAATCCAGCCGCGAGCAGATTCAAACACGACGACTGCAAAACCATACTCATAATTTTCTCCGAGGCAGGAATGTATGGGATTCCCAGAATTCACAGACACCTGGTTCACCATGAGTCTTTTTTTTTTTTCTTTTTTAAAAAAAAAGGCTTTATTTCAGCAAAGTGGTGACTTAAAGATGTGTGTGTGTCTTTGGGAGGGTGGCAGCAGGAGGCTACACAAATGCAGAGCTTGTATCAGGAAGGATAAAGCCCAAATTTCTTCATTCTGATGAGCAGACACATACAGGAAGACGCACAGAGGTATCCGGTCATTGCAGGTCGTCGTCATCGAACAGATCCTCGAAGTCTGCAGGTGTGACAGACAGAGAGAAAAGTGCAAAGTGGAGAGAGAAAAGAGAGAAAGACAGAGAGAGGGGCAAAGTTTGAATTAGTCCCTCTGTTCCCCTGCTCTCCTACATTCTCAGCTAATTACGCTGCAACCTGCCGTGTCTTCCTGCCTGATGTGTTTGCAGCTCTTATAAAGACACTAAGTGCTGTGTGGACGGGTTAAACCAAGCGCTGCACAGCCTCCATGCTCCGCGTGTCCTACCGTTCAACACACTTCTGTGTGTGGAAAAAGCCGCATGCAGCTTTTCAGATGCACAGACAGTATATCTTACATTTCTAACATTTCAACACTTAAACATCTCATATTCTTAGGCTACTTTATTGTATATACTTAGCCCTTATTGTCTTTAGTGTATATATTTTGCATATCTAGTCTCTACTGTATATACTTTTAATTTTAATTTTATTCTATGTTTTTATTGATGATGCTGCTGTAACGTGTGAATTTCCCAGTTTGGGATCAATAAAGTATACCTATCTATCTATCTATCTATCTATCTATCTATCTATCTATCTGAGCAAACTAATGCAAGAATAAATAACAAATATAGATGTGTATCGGTTATAGGGGTAAAAATATGGAATGGATTAGATAAAAAGTTAAAAAAATTGTAGTTCAATAAATCAATTTAAAAAGATGTACAGATCAAATATAATAGCGAGATATAGAGCAATAGTGTGATATGAATAACGTAAAGGTTAGTTTCTAGTACTTTTCTGTATTTCTCTTTTGTCTTGTAAATTCAAGTGATATATTGTTTCATTTCCTTTCAGTTGTTTTTTGTGTTTGTTTTTTTTTTTGTCTGTTTTGTGTTAGTCTCTGTTTACTGTTTGTTTTCTGTTCTTGTTCTGATTGTGTTGTTGTATCTTCTAGTAAGAAGATATTTAAGGGTCTAAAGGGTAGGCACAATAAGCATGATGCACCTTTTGGTTTTCGGCTTTTGCTCGCTCCTGTGGGAGGATGTTCGAAAACGCGAGGCGCAGGCGAGCTCGAACTGCACCTCGCAGCATCTTTGCCATGACTTGATCTAATTTATCGTTTATTTTTAGTCATCATTATTTCCAGAATCACGTCTTATAGTAATTACTGGAAATTTTACTTTACGTGTCGAACAGTCACTGCCATAAATATCGCTGAGAATTAATAGGTAGCATTTAGCTTCGGCCTGTGTGTAATTTCAGTGTTATTGTGCGATTACTTTTACTAAACTACTGCACTACATTGTTGGAAACATGCCAACATAGAGTCCAGCGTTTGCATACTGTAATATTTCTGAATTCATACAAAGGTTTCAGACATACCGAGAAATTTCACACACTGTTTTACCGCACGAAACGGCGAGTTAGAGTGGAATTTCAGACGCAGACGTAACTTCAAATGTCCACATCCTGCATTTATCATTGTGGCCGTGCTCACTCTGAGGCTGTCACTTGATGAAAAATCAAATGTTGTATTTATCCGTTCAAATTCAAGACTGGAGGATTGCAGCTGACCGTCTGAAGTGGCGTGGCTGTCAGTTCCAGGAGGTGCTGGTCTTAAAACGCACGTTCACGTTAACATTTTGTGTATGGAAAATAAAACAGAAGGACATAACGAGGCTTTAAACAAACAGCTCACTTTACAGAAAAGAAGGGGTGGTGGTGAACGCTTCAGGGGCTCGGTGTTTGAAATGTTTAGAGCAAATGAACTCAGGTGCTCTTCAAGGGGAAAATGTCCAGAAACCAGTTAAGAGAAAACCGACTGTCTTGCGGAAATACACTACTCACAAAAAGTTAGGGATATTCGGCTTTCGGGTGAAATTTCAGGATGAACCTAAAATGCATTAGAACCTTTACAGGTGAACTTAATGTGACCTTCTGTAAACTTTTGAATGCACATGTCCAACTGTTCAGTGTTTCAGTACTTTTTGCACAAGTTGCTGTTCTCTAACAAGGAGCTTAACGGCAAAATTCACATCAGGTGTTTGATGCTCCAGCTCATCGAGGTCGTATCATTAGGGAACGGCTGCTGGAGACTGGGGTACCTCAGATGGAGTGGCCTGCACTTTCTCCAGACCTGAATCCCATAGAAAACCTATGGGATCAGCTGAGTCGCCGTGTAGAGGCTCGGAGCTCTGTACCCCAGAACCTCAATGTCCTGAGGGCCGCCCTTCAAGAAGAGTGGGATGCCATGCCTCAGCAGACAATAAGTCGACTTGTGAACAGCATGAGACGTCGTTGTCAAGCTGTAATTGATGCTCAAGGGCACATGACAAGTTATTGACACTGACATTTTTTGTTGTGGTATATCCACCACTGTTGTTGGCTTTTGTTTCAAGAAATTGTTTGAGATGAGGAAATCACCAGTGCATGCTTCTACTTAAATGCCCTACTTTCATGATATAATATCACTGTAGCGTGAACTTTTTCCATTTTCCATAAATTTCACCCAAAAGCCAAATATCCCTAACTTTTTGTGAGTAGTGTATGTGCTGCAGTCATGGAGGGAGGTCCCGAGGCACTCTGGGGTGTGAATATATAAAATCCTTTATTCGAACTGGGAGACCCAACGCGTTTCGATGATTACATCTTCATCAGGGGTGTGTGAATCATCGAAACGCGTTGGGTCTCCCAGTTCGAATAAAGGATTTTATATATTCACACTCCAGAGTGTCTCGGGACCTCCCTCCATGACTGCAGCACACATTTCAGCAAGACAGTCAGTTTTCTCTTAACTGGTTTCTAAACAGCTCACTTTGTTCAGACTCATTCAAACATGATTTCTGGACACACTGACAGCCCTGGTGCAACGTGTCACGTGCACTTTGTCAAGCAGCCGTTGCAGTGCCGTGAGCAACGCCGCTGACGGGTGTGCCTGTTCTATTTTCTGACACTACGCATGGAGTTTAAGGGAATTCCTGTCATCGTTAAGAGGAAATTGACTGTCGTGTTAACAGCTGCTAGTTCTGACGTACGCCGTGTGAACAGCAGAGGAACCTGATTCTCAAACATTGATGTGACTTGTTATATCTGGACGAGGTGTTCGCTCTTTTCCGCTGGTGCCGGAGCGGATGCCGAACCACGACCCATTCTGACGGTTTCGACAGCAAAAACACCGGCGCTCGACCAGGAAAACTGGCGAGGAAAAAAAAAAAGAGTGAATTAACCCCCAAAACAGTTTTCTTTTGACATTTTTCTGCCAACATGATGCAGCAGAGAAGTCCAAACCAAGTTGGAGAGTTCACAGAGGAGATCCATGCTGTGCGAGGAAAAGCAAGCCGCTGTTATTCAATCTATGGAGCGAATAATGAAGAAATTGAAAAACATTAAAAGAGAATAAAAGCACTATAAGAAAAAACGCAAAGGGGAGTCATGTCTATAATACTGACGTCTTCCCTCATTCGTCTCTCAAGCTGGTGGAAATACAGGCTGGCTCTTGGAGGAGTTGAGCCGAACTTCCACACAGCACCGCCGCCGTGTCGATAGAAAAGGGGAACGTGAGAGCAGGATGACAGGGGTTTGGATCCCAGTGGGATTTAAACCCCTGATAGTGACATGTTCTGCCTACTGAGCCCGAAAAAGGCTGAGCCACACAGGAGCCGAGGCTACGGAAGTCACTGGGAATCCACAGCAAGTGTTAAAAACACCAGCAACCCAAGGATACGTGTGCGTTTTCGTGTGTGTGTGTGTGTGTTCAAAGTGGCTGACTGGCGGGATGTCCTGCTGAGTTTCAGTCTAACAGCAGCTATAAACCCAATTTACCATCTCTCTCTCTCTCTTTCTTCTCCTTTTTAACAATCAGCTCTTTTCTAGGTCATGTGCCGCTGAGCCATAAACTGTTTCGCCTGTAGCCGACGCTGCAAGACGGAAAACAGATTAGCTTGAGTGTTTGTATGTTTCTATGAACGCCTGCGTGTGCGTGTGTGTGTGTGTGTGTGTGTGAGTGTGTGTCTGCACACATGTTTCCGTGTGCGTGTCTGCCTGCTGGTGCCTTAACTGAAGTCTACAGGGAGACAACAGGTTTCGAGACTCAAGGTGGGAAGCCACTTTTGTCTGAAAGGTAAATACTGCCATGGATTTAAGTTATAAGTGTTAATATCTAAAGCTAATAAAATACTGATTTTACTTAGTTTGTCAATTCTGGTGTGAACCTGTGCAATCCATGCAGAATTACTGAGTCCACAACCGGGTTTTTACTTTGCTACCAAACATTTCTCTTTCACTTTGTCTTTACGTCCGGGTCATGTGGCTTTATCCTCTTACTGTTCGCTTCTTGTCATGTTGCAGATCTACAAAATAATTTATGTTTTCCAAAATGATTTTCTCCTTAACTCCTCAAAGCTGCCCCCCCTTCAGTTTCTGCAGCAAACTGTGCCCACGCCACGGACCCGCACATTTACAATACTGTTCAATAAATTAAGTGTAAGTACCAGACTTGTTATTTGAAATGCATGTTATGCAGTGTGCATGATACAGTTTAGGAAGAAGTAGGGTTTGGGATACAGGTTCATGATGCAGGAAAGGAACAGCCTTACCATTGAAGAAATCAGAGTGCACTGCTTTTTCATTTGCTGCAAGGTCCATGAGCAGGCCGCTGCTGCCTCCTGCCTGCAACACACACAGGTACAGCCAGTCATGTGAGCACGTCGGACAAAAACAAGGAAAATTAAAGACTTTTGTTCCATAGGAATTTACAAACAACTAGAAAAAAGAACAATAGCTGTCTAAAATGTTTTTTTGGCCAAATATTTGGTCTCTTTTGCAGAGACCTCAGTAGGTTTGGGGAAATCACCACCTGTTTTGCCCAGGAGGGAAGAAGCATATTCCAACAGGATGAACAAGCTGCCTGTCTGCTTTATAGAGCGTATGGTTAGGATTTGTCTTTCTTTTTCTTTTTTTTTACTCCATCTAAACAGTTTGTTGAGCATGAGATCGCCCTAAATAAAATCAGCATCATGCCAGTGTCTCAGTGCAACACCGCTTGATATGTTTCATAGAGTGCAGTCTATTTTTCAGGTATGAATCAGACTACCGTGCAGCATTAGGAGACATCTTTAAAATAAACAGCTGTTTAGTGAACGGCAACTTTATTTGTCAACCTGACATTTCATTAAAATGTCTATGAAGTGACGTGAAATCATAACCATGTAGGCTGCTGCACCGATTAAAAGCCAAAGACAGGAAAACTGTCCTAAAAATAAAAATAATTTCCCATAATGATGTGGAGACAAGAGGTGAACAATAAATCGAAATGTTATCAAAATCACAATATGGGCAAGTACTTTCTTTTATTTTCATTATATTTATTCATTTATTTATTTATTTATAAAAGGTAAAATGTGTGAAAAAGCACACTTGTGACTGCAGAGATGCCCTGGCCTTCAAACCGTATTTTCCAGAAAACATTGTAGTCCAGTCATTTTATGAAAAAACCTAGGACAAACTGCAAGAGAAGCAAACTCAGCTGATTTTGTATCCTCAGTTTGTCCTGAGTGAGGGGAAAAAAAGTCCCAAGAAATCCCATTGGTGGAAAGTTTTGAAAATCACCTATTTATGACCACATATTACCAAAAAACACTGTTTTTAACACACAGGGGAAAGGGGTTCAACATTTTATTTTCAGATATCACTATAAAAATTCACAAGTTGATTACACACACAAAGACAAGAAAAAAAGTCTATTACAAGTTCTTTGAATTATTCTGTTTACACATGCATATCACACATTATCTGATTTGATATGCGCTAAAAAGGAATATGAGGAATAAATGCCAGATGAGACATTTAAACAGTGAATTAAAAGGTTACTATATAACAGTCAATTAAAAGGTTACTGTATATGTAGTAACCTTTTAATTCACTGTTTAAATATCTGTTCTGGCATTTATTCCTTATATTCCTTATTAGCGCATATCAAATCAGATAATGTGTGATATGCATGTGTAAACAGAATAATTCAAAGAACTTGTAATTGACTTTTTTTCATGTCTTTGTGTGTGCAATCAACTTGTGAATTTTTATAGTGATATCTGAAAGTAAAATGTTGAACTCCTTTCCCCTGTGTGTTAAAAACAGTGTTTTTTGGTAATATGTGGTCATAAATAGGTGATTTTCAAAACTTTCAACCAATGGGATTTCTTGGGACTTTTTTTCCCTCACTCAGGACAAACTGAGGATACAAAATCAGTTGAGTTTGCTTCTCTTGCAATTTGTCCTGGGTTGACCCCAATTTTGGCCTAAAATTACTGGACTATCGCGGTATCTGCGAATTTAACCGCAATATTTTTTTTTTTACCATATGGTTCAGCCCTAATGAAGACATATCAAATCACAGGTGTGGTTAAATACTTAGTCAGTCTCCAGGTTGGCCAAGTCAGACTGCGTGATAATATTTTAAAGCCTTCGGTGGGCAGTATTTTGGTTTTTATTTCGGATAACATCCCTGCGGACTTCCACCTGTCTCCCCCCGCAGCTACACAGCTAGCAGGCTAACGTTAGCTCGCTACCGGTCACATGAACTTGTTGCTGTTGGCAACACAAACCTCGTCCAGGTCCACGTAGGGACCCGCGCCCTCAGGGAACATCTCGTCCACCGCCGGCTTCATGTCGCCTTGCTGTCACTTCTTTATCATTAAGTTAACACACGGCCGCGGAGTCTTGTTTGTACGTGGCTAGCTAGTTAGCCGCTCGCTACAGACGTAAACAAAGCGGCACCGTCTTGTGTCACACCAAACAGCGTCCGGCTATATCCGTCAGCCCGATACATTTAGTCCGCTACAGGGTTGCCAGATCTGTGAGACAAAAGCAGCCAAACAGCATCTCAAAACCAGCCCAAAACCCGCCCAACCGGGTATAAAAACGGCCCAAAAATCAGCCCAATACCAGAACTCAAAATATGCCTATAAAAATCCATATATGTTGCTTTTAAAGTCCAACAGCATTGCTATAATTGCAAAATGCACTATAATATCTATAAAATAACATCATAAAAATTAAAGGCAATTTCCCAGGCAAAGGCAATTGAAAATCAATTCAGCTCACCTGTTAAACTGCTGGCTGTCTCCAACATAAAAAAGAACGGGAAAAAACTCCATGAACTTGAACTATTTACAGCGTTGTCCAGTTTCTTTTTAGACATGTTGAGATCCCTCGCCCTGGTCCCTGTCATACAGAACTGTATTGAACAAAGCCACAGTTATGCTACAGGTCTGCCCAAGCCCAACCCGCGGACAAAATTTGTTACCCGCGGCAACACTTAAAAAGTAGCCCAATTTGGCGGAAAAAACGCGGACTTGGCAACCCTGGTCCGCTACTCATCTTTTGTTCGCAAAATACAGAAATAGTGCTCACATAAAAAATAGTTTAGTGTCTGCTCCACTGAAATAACCGTGAACACGACCATTTCGCAGAAATATATTGTATTTATTTGATATCACACATTACATGAAGATATAATGCAATGCAAAATAAAAGGGGAAGGGTTATTTCCACTAAAACTGAATCCTACACAAGACTATGCTAATACTAACACATACAGTACTTTGGAAAAAAAAAAAAAAAAAAAAAGTGTTGTCTCCTTCATATTTACCTTTATGTTTTAATGTTTTGTTCTTATCTTTTAAGCCTCATTCTCTCTGCTAAAATCCCCCCATGCTGTGTGCAGGATGTTAGGATGTCACTGTAGCCCTCTGCTTTCTGCCAGCCATGTATGTACACTTCTCGCTCCCCTTCCTGCCCCGTCCCGTCCTCTCTCATCCTCCCTTGCCCTCCTCCCGGTCCCCTCAGTGTTCGTGCCCCTGGTTGGTCTCGTATCCCAGGGTGTCTCCGAGGTGCTGGTGGGCGAAGAAGGCCCGGGCCAGCTCGTTGATCTGGTTGTAGGCCCCGATGGATCTGAAGTACTCGATGTAGTGCCAGAAGTCTGAGGTGGAGTAGGGCCAGTAGGGAACCGCTGGAGGCTCATCATATGGCACTGCGGACACAGAGCAGGTCAGTGGAGGACAGGGGACAAGAGCAAAACTCCACCTGCTGATCCTCACACTGTTAGATATCACCAATCTATGATGTCCATTCCACAAGCTGCTTTGTAATGAAGTTTTGTCCTTTTTTGATATTCCTAAATCCTCTTTTGTCTAGTTTTCCTTAAGTTAATGACTCTTACATTTCCCGAATGACCTTCAGCAACCTCCAAAGAGTGAATTCTGATCTGCTGCTTCATTGCTTTCAAATTGGTATTTCCGCCTCCTCTGTGCTGTATTTCTCAGCTTTTTATGGCTGCACTTGGTGCAAAAGTCAAGAAAGACATGTTGCAATGTCTCCGGGTGGATTTTCCATTAAACTGAGAAGCTCTGGGGGAGTAAAATCTTGCAAAGGTGGGCCAGTATTTTCTGAAACATGAATGAGCCATGCTATGCTGTGTTACAGTGCTCCTTGTGAGGAGCCAGAGGTGGGTGGGGGTCATGTCACGTTTCCAGATTTCTACCAATGAAGCATTTCATGTATGGCAACTTACTGGTCAAATTGCACCTCACCTCAAATGAGCAACAATTTTTTTTTTTTTTCTTTTGCAATATGATATTTTTGGCGGAAAAATCATGTTAAATCAGCCCTACACTTTTTTTGTTTTTAGTGTCAGATATATATTTAAGTTCAATGTCAGATGTTTGCTGTATATTTATATGCCAAAACATATGAACTATAACTGCTGAACAAAGATACAACTCATTCATATTTTAAGAGCACTCTCTATTTTTTCAGTGTTTTCAAGCCTTCTGTAGACTCATTTTGACTTATTTTAATTTTTTTTTTTTTTTTTTAATTGAGCACTACCAACTCCTATTAGAGAGATTCTGTTTGAGTGGATGAGCTGGCTGAATTAAAATATTACTGCAGCAGTAAAATTGTCTGCGATGCATTTAAAATATGAGGGTGTCTAAAAGCAGAAGATGTTATTTATTTACCTCCCTCTGGGATGACTCTGGCCTCTGTGAGAGGAGGAGAGAGAGATAGAAAGAAAGAGAGAGAGAGAGAGAGAGAGAAAAATTAACATCCCGGGCATTCCAGTGCCTTTCATGGACAAAGACACGATTCAGGCCTGGAAACTGAGCTTTCCTCCCAGAGGACTCCCGGATACCTGCTCCCTCCTCAAATATTATTGCTGACTGTTTGCAAGTATGCATTGAGCGCGCACACACACACACACACACACACACACAGAGTGAGAGGCAGAAGGAATTCATCATAGAGACACACACAGAGTGCTCTTTGTACACATGCGTCGATTGACACAGCACTGTCATATCTATTGGAATCATACAGGACTCACAGCTTTGCACTCGTTTTATGAAGATTACTCCTGCATCATTTTCATGTGCCACTGGTGTTTTTTTGTTTTTTTTTCACTGAACAAGCTCAACAAGAGTCCTACCACAGCACATCAACTTTTCCAATAAAGACTGCATTCAAACTTTGATTTAATGTTTTTTTTTGTTTTTTTTAAAGTGATTTCAGTGCTCACCGCTGAGATGACAGGCGATGAGACAGAGGAGAAGACTGAGCCACTTCATCTTGCCCTCCTGAGGGAACACAAACACCCAACAAGCCCTGGTCATATGTAGCACAAACAGAGTCTACAGGTTTCTTACTATTGGGAAAACAACAGCTGTGAATGCATATCGGCTCTCAGGTACAATAGCAATATTTTGGCTGACAAGTTTTAGCGATTTTCGTAATTCTGAGAGACTAAAACGGCATGCAGGAAAACTGATATTTGCAGATCTTTACCTGGATAAAGTTTGGGAAGCCGCGCAGAAAGATGCTGCTGCTGAACTGCTGGTCCACAGAGCTCTGTGGTGTGTGGGGCTCACTGGAGGGATGGGCAGTGGACCTCCAGCACACACACACACACACACACACACACACACACACACGGACCCCAGCTCTGCCAAGCCTTGTCTAGATTATGTATACAGGGTTGTGTGTGTTAGAAAGTGCAGGGAAGTCCTTCCTTAAGGTCTCCAGGTTGCATAAAATATGCAAGAGAGATCATCTTCTATTTCCAGACATTACAAACTCATTGTAAATAATACAAATAATAAATAATAAAAAATTTCAAATCTTCCCTAATAACAAAGTTTTGGATTTGCACTCCATAGAGAATGAATTAGACACACACTTTCTGGGTTATAGTACATATTTGTCAGTGTCATATCATGTTGTATCATTTGGGTGCAAAAGCTCAAACAAACATTTTGGCAGGTCCGCAAAGTTAGTGGAGAGGATTAAGTGCCCAAATCTTGACACTGCAAATACATCTTGTTTACATATTTCAGCCACAAATTTATTAATTTTGAGAGGACAGGTCCCCCTCAGTGGAATAAGGTATATAAGAGATTTACAATGACGATGAGGGTGTGATTTTTTTTTCTTGCCAAGTAAATATAGAGCATTTGGAAACTTCATAAGGATCGCAAACTACCAGTCTCAGTGAGAGGCATACACACATGCCTGCAGTTGCACGACTTCCCCAGCAGAGGGAAGCAGAAGCCCAATTTTAATCACAAAGTTACCAGCCATTTCCTTTCATTTGCTTCACAGCAGGACCTGAACCCATATTGTACATAGAGAATGTGCCAAAACTTGTAGTTATTATGTGGTATATTATGTGAACTAATAAAGGTATTGTTAGTGGAATAAAAATGTTTTGGATGGTTTGGTTTTATGGCACTTTGGCCCAAATACCACCACTACAGGAGTGAGGCTCCAAACAAGTGGTAACACACTACATGAGGTTTATTTTACAACCATACACACTGGAGCAGGTGTGCAACTTTACCGCTTGCTTCCTCTTGATCACACACTTTGCCACTTATTATCCTTTCAAGGAGAGTCTTGATAATGTTCAAATATGCTGTTCAAAAATGACGCATCACCATACATCTGAGTTATGATCAAAGCTTTAATTTACATAGAAAATGTCCCTGTTTTCCTCCCATCACCACAAACTTCATCATTCAGTTGCTTGATTGCACTTGGTTCTAACATAAATCAACATATCCCCTATTCCAATATAAACATGATATATTAATGTGTACATTGCCTAAGTTCTATGTCAGCATTTGGCTTCTCTGATGCCAAAATCTATACTTGATCCTTGTAGGCAGTTCTATACAGTAGACTGTTAGCACTAAAGACTGAACTGGTTTGTGTGGAATTAAAACAAATTAATACGCAAGAGATATAACATGAAAATAACAAGGCCAGATGACTTGGAAAAATTATTTTCATACAAATTGGAATAAATGTGGGTGTTTTTTAATTTTAAAGATATTATGAATTCCATTTATTGTGAATTAATTGTTAGAATGTATTATTTAATTTTTTTTTTTTTTTTTTTTTTTTTTGGTACTTGGTACATTTTTACACTTCATTTCCTTTATCTATTTTTAATGTTTGCAACTTTAGAGGCCAGGGGTTCTGCACAGCTCCAAAACATCTTCACCTTTTACTCTGGCCAATAAAACCACATCCTCTTGCAACATGGAGTTTGCAATAAATAAAAAAAAAATGTGCAGTCCGTCTTGTAAGTGTTCAGCTTGTGCCATGAGCCTCCTGAGCCCTGTCAGTCCTTGCAGCCTGTTTGGTTGGTGGCCTTCATCCTGAATATGTTGATCCCCTCGCTGACCAGCAGCTGCTTGGCGTAGTTCACCGTCTGAGGGGGCAAGAAGCGCGAGCGGCCCAGGATCCAGGCGTAGTCCACGTGGAAGATGTGGAGGATGTCCGTGCAGGAGTAGACGACGGCCACGCTGGAGTAGTCGGTGGTCAGGATCCAGTAGGGGCTGTAGGGGGTGACTGAGAGGAGAGGGGAGACGGGAGTCACTCAGAGTCACGTGACAAAGAAAGAAATCAGGTTTAGAAGCAGCAGCAGTAACAGTAGTAGTAGTAGTAGTAGTAGTAGTAGTAGCAGTAACAGTAGTAGTAGTAGCAGTAGTAGTAGTAGTAGTAGTAGTAGTAGTAGCGGTAACAGTAGTAGTAGTAGTAGTAGTAGTAGTAGTAGTAGCGGTAACAGTAGTAGTAGTAGTAGTAGCAGTAGTAGTAGTAGTAGCAGTAACAGTAGTAGTAATAGCAGTAGTAGTAGTAGTAGTGGTAACAGTAGTAGTAGTAGTAGTAGCAGTAGCAGTAAAAGTAGTAGTAGTAGTAGCAGTAGTAGTAGTAGTAGCAGTAACAGTAGTAGTAATAGCAGTAGTAGTAGTAGTAGTGGTAACAGTAGTAGTAGTAGTAGTAGTAGTAGTAGTAGTAGTAGTAGTAGTAGCGGTAACAGTAGTAGTAGTAGTAGTAGTAGTAGTAGTAGCAGTAACAGTAGTAGTAGTAGCAGTAGTAGTAGTAGTAGTAGTAGTAGTAGTAGCGGTAAC